>NC_088612.1:6352980-6655384 GCF_036013475.1 Columba livia | reverse complement strand
CTCATGTCCCTGTGCTGCCCTGGTGCCCACCAAACATCCAGCACCCTTTATTCCTTGCTGCTGCCCATAGCTGGGCAGAAATCTTTCCTTCTCTTCAGACTCAGAGATCCCCACTCTTCCCCTCCTACACCCTACAGCAGCCCCTACTTCAGCTTCCTCACACCCTTCTTGATGCCCTTGGGTAATCATCACCTGCATCAGTGCATTGATCTGCAATCTAATGCTTTCTAAACCACGGTTAATTCATCTTCACAAAGGATCATCTCGCAAACATCAGATCCAAGAGGAAACTTGCAGCCGTGGAATACCCAGCAGACAAGAAAGTGTGTTTAACAAATAAAAATGACTGAATCAGAGATCTGTCTCATGTACAACACCAATCATTAACACTTGAGTTCTACCATAAATATTCACTTTCTGACTCAAACTAAGATGAATCAACTTTTACTGTTTTTAGGAAAATTCTTTGATTTCCCCATATTTAAGCCACAAAATAGTGTGAACACAAGATTTTACAAACAAGCTAAGGACAGAAGAAATTGTTCTGCAAAACCACATTCTCAAAAGTTGTCTTTATAAGTGAGCAGGAAAAGCAGCAAAGAGTGCTCTTCCCCTAATTAGCAGTTCCAGATTAGCTTCGTTAATGTGCTGGAGGCTGTAGCTGGGATTGAATATGGATCCAAATGTCTCCTTGCTGATTCAGAGCTTATCAGAAC
Organism: Columba livia; assembly: GCF_036013475.1. NCBI lineage: Eukaryota > Metazoa > Chordata > Aves > Columbiformes > Columbidae > Columba > Columba livia. Next base: position 6,654,668 of record NC_088612.1, on the reverse strand, counting down.
ACCCTGAACATTCAGCCTTGCAAATACTGAGCTGGAAGAAGCAGAACGAGCTCTCTGGGGAGATTTCTTATTCATTTTTACCTGTGGTTGGGCCAGAAATACTTCAAAGATAGATTTTTCTTGTGACATTTGAAGTTTTCTGAGTAGAGTGCCTGCCAGAGCTTGAACTCTACAGAGATAGATATTTATAGGGTCAGAGTTTCAGAAGATCTCAGCTCTCATATAGTCATCAAAATAAGTGACCTGCTTCTCAAAAAAGGTCTCATCACTAAAAAAGCACCCAGCCTGGTGTCCTATAAGGAGCTGGTGAATTCAGAAGTCCCTTTGAAAACAGAATCCAATTTGCTTTTAGATATATCTGATGTGAGATATTTTGAGCTAGAATTTTTAAGTGGTTTGCAAAGCAAAAAAAAAGGAACTAAATTTTTTAAGGCACAAAACTAAGTTACAAACCTGGCTAACTACAGAAATAAACATCCTGATCCTCAAGTTCAAAGATAAAGAAAAAACAGAAAAGCGTTTAGGACCTCAGTACACCAAGATGAGAGGTCTATATAAGCGTAACCATCTATCACCTTTGCCACATGAAAATAATGCAAATAAAATGGAGTCAAGGGCTGCGGTTTAATCCAAAATCTGCATTCACCTTGTATCAGGCAGGGATTCTGGGCCAGAATGTATGAACTACAGGCCCTGATGATTCCCCTACAGCCCCAGTACATGTCCATCGAGACACACTCTCCCCTCCTAAGCAATTCTTCCAAGAGCTACTTTATTTTCCTTCCAGATGTGCTGTACTATTGCACAGCTGGCTCTCACTACAGGTCATGCTGGATACTTTCCTGGTTCTTGGAGATCTCTGAGGCTTTGCTGTCTTCAACTTATAACATGCAAAGGAAAAAAACATTCATCCAAACCTTTCCACCCAGTCTCACAACAACTAAGCCTTTGTAGTTTGATCACAGGGAGATGTCAATAGTGATGCAAAAGGGATGTTGCCAGTAGCATCAGCCTGTAATCCCCACACAACACATTAATTGCATTCCACAGACCTAAGAAGAAACCTCCTTTGGCTACCTCTGATCCAGAATGTATCAGCAAATGGCTCTGACCAAGAAGTTAACATGCAGAAGGAACAGACTACACAGCTGATTTGCCAGTTGGGAGTTTGGGCTGAAGAAAAGAGGAATCTGGGCAAAGTGGAAAACTTCAGAGAGCAGGACAGCAATGTAACAGCCAAGAGATGCAGAGCAAAGGGACCCCTGTCTTCTATAACCACCATACTTGGATAGTACTGCTCGGTGGACTGCTCATTACAACATATTTTCTAAAAGCATTGAAATCTGAGTCACTAGATCCTCAAGTAGGAAAATACACTTTTAACCTTTCACGTAATTTGTCCTGGAACACCACTGTGAGTTTTGCCCTGTGGACCTGTTGACTATAAGCTGCTGTGTTCAGGTCCAGCCTGCAGTGACCAGTACTGGAGCCACCGCTGATTCATTAGGTGGACTTAGATGTGGTGCAATTCTGCTGCTTTCTCAGTAGCATGTAAACCCCTCTTGAGTCAGATCTACACAGCTGTGAGTATGCACGACATACAACACAAGAGGAGAGTCATCAGGAGATCCTGAAATCACCTGATCACTAGAAAAAAGATGTTCTATCTACTGTCTACCACATTAGAAGAGTTGTTAGCAAGTGACACTTACCTAGCATCCCTTTGTTTGAACTGGATAAGCACATATCCTTCTCAGCACTGGGGAGAACAAATCCTACCACAAACACCTCCACCCCATCTGCCATCAGTGCCAACCCTAAAACAAAGAAGAGGGTCCACTGGAAGCGTCCATGGCCACACTCCTCAATGATGTTCTCGTACTGGTGGGCAAGCTGCTCCTCGTCCTCCATCCTCTCTGCCATAAGGTCAGCACGGTCTCTGTACTCATCATCCATGGCAGGAGCTCGCTTCTTCTGTTTTTCTTTAATGTCATCTGGGTGCGGGATTCCTTGGTACTCCCCCTCATAGACCTCATCATCTTCATCATGGCCTTCTGTGACATCACTCTGGGCATCTTCTTCATGAGCAGGCTCATCGCCACCACGATAGTAGCCGTCATTGGGTGCGTACCCTTCGTAGTTACCATCCTGGTACCTGTAGTCATCTGAGACTTGGTTTGCCTCCCTGCCCCCTTGATAGAGGTTTGTGTTTCTATATCCATCATCCATTCTGAATGCGGATTTCTAAACGCTGCAGATCACTGTGTGTAGACACTGTAATGTAAGTACTGATTTGTGCAATTTCTGGTGTTGATTACTTGAACATATCTCTGTTCTTTGGAACTGATGGGATACACAACTTCCCAGGTACAAAAAGATAACTACTATATAAAGTTCCTCTTTGACAGACTCTCATACAAAGTATGATAGTGCTTCACTTTTCAGCTGTCATTTGTGACTTGCTGGTTTCTTCTGTGCTTTGGGTGGAAAGAGCTGCTGTCTGGTGAACAACAAGGGAACAACAAATTCCACAGCCAGAAAGCTAGGAGGATTTGTCAGGTTTTTCCTGATTCATTGTGGTGGTGAAGGTCATGTCCTGAGAAAGAGGAAACAATAGCAATGAGACAGCAGTCACCTTGCAAGCACACATGCATTGAGTTTAACACCCCACATTTTGAATACAGGCTTCTCCATTGCCAAAAAATAAAACGGCAACAGAGCGTGTGAGAAATGTTTTTTCATCATCAAAACCCAAAGTCTCAGAACAAAAAAAGAGCATTAAAAATTACCAAGTTAAGTGGGAACCAAAAGCAGAATGTAAAGTAATGTATGCTCTCAATTTCTGTCATTCCCACAAGTCCTGCCTCCCACATGGGGTGTTCTGGTTTCTACAGAAAGAAGAACAGTTCTGGACTGGGTTGCTGAAACAGAGCTCTTAGGTTGTTATATATGTTTCTGTCCATCTACCAGAGCACGCTCATCCCTGGTACCTACAATTGCCTAACATCATAATGACACAAAATATGAATTTGGTTTTGTTTTTCATCAAGATCCCAAACTTAATTTCATTTAATGGCTTTTTTTCCCCCTCGTGCCTCTCCATCTGTATGACAGATGTACAACTAGCATGTAGTGTCTGCCAAGATAAAGTCACCAAAAGCCACACCAAGCTCTGTTCTTCCCATATCTAACATCAACGGAGGATGATTTTCAGAGAGAAAGAAACAAAACCAATACAGAATCACTGCTCTCTGCAGGGAAAACCAAGGGAAGCCAAGTCACATCTAAACATATTCTCATTTTGGACACCTGATTTCCACTAGTTTTCAAGCGGTTTTCAGCCAGCTGGCTCGCCAGCGTTCTCCGGCGTTTGTTGCTGCATGCAGCTGTAGACAAGGAGTTTGAAAAGAGACTCACGTGGGAAACTGAGTAGAGTCACGCTAGAGGAGCCAGCATAGCGTAGGCATGTACAAAATGTGGACTTTGTTTTAAGCTTTGAGCGACTTGTCTAAATTGTAAATGAGCTATGCAATGACACGACAGGCACATGTCTGTATGTATGTGGGTGTTGTTACCTACACAGTCAGTTGACCTATAGAAGTGCACACAAATGCACACACTGTAAAGAACAGTGCTACCTCGGCACTTCAGGATCCTATTTGGCAGACAGTATGGGTTTAAACAACATGCAGCTAAAATGATTTCAGAGAGAAATTCAGTAGAAGCACTCTCACAAAATGCTCAGAAAGGCATCACTCCTTCTGCAAATGCTGTGATTTTTTTGGTAGCCCAAACGTTTAGTACAAGGAAAGAGCAGAGGTTTGACTTCTCTGCATGGAGTCATGGCCATGCCTTGCCTGTGCTGTTCATGGGAGCTGCTCCAAGAAATTGTATAAAAGTTTCCCCTGCATTTCTGTTTAGCTCCCTATATATTTATGGCATATAATTATGACATGCTCTCTGCAGGCCCTGCCAGAGCATCTTCCTTTTTTCTGACCCCTCTGACATTTGTCACTGCATTTGACATGTTTCCTCTTCCCTTTCTTTATGCTGAATCACACAATGTATTTTGCATGAAGTTAAAGAGGCAGCAGGACATTCTTCCAGGGCTGAAACAATAAAGAAAAAAAAAATTCGCAAAGGCATTCTGATCAGGTTAGAAAGATCCAGAGACTAATGTGCAGGTAGCAGTAAAGAGGAGCATTTGTATCCACAACTGAGGTGTTAATGTGCAGTGTAGCAGCCATCTGGCAGCCACCAGAAGCACCGAAATGGGTTTTATAGCTCTTGTTTCAATGCAGGAGTGTCACCACTAATCGTTAAAGTCCAAGAGTACTTTGAGTCTCAGAACTTCCTAGTCTTGAAGTAACTTTCTTGATTACACAAAAATTTGTGTCATGACTGAACGTCATGTTGTCTGAGGAAACACAAATGTAGTTCCACAGAGACGTATCTTCTTTTGAAAAGTAGGGGAAAGGACCTTTCCTTAAATTCTTTAATTATCAAGTGTTGGCAGGTTATGTTTCAAAGCGACCTCAAACAGAGGAGCAGGAAGTGCAGCGACCTCACCATGTTTGTCCCTTTCTGGTTGCTGCCGAAGTGGATTGAAAACTCCTCTTAAGAAATTAAATAATAATTGTTTTAATGATCAATAACAGCACTGATCAAACTCCGGGTCTCCACAGACTTTATCCATGGCCTTACACCTACTTTTTCAAAAGGTAAAGGTCTGTTCTTGAAGACCAAGCACTGGAAACCTTTTTATTCTCTGTTTAAAAGATGCTGGGGCTATAAGCCGGGCTCTTTGACTCCCACAATAACAGGAACAAAGAAGATCACAAACTGAGAAAAGACCTACTGAAGCATCTGTGCTCTTTCACTGATACACAAAAATTATTTATTATATGGGATCACTTACATTTAGGAAATAATGACATGAGCTGATAAATCTCACAGACCAGTGACAGACACCTATTTTAGGAAGAATGTGTAATCCATAAAAAGTTTGTGGCAACTAGTCACTGGGTTCCCATTCAGTTTGTAGGATGGATATTTTCTGGGATCACCCTAAGAGAAGGGCAACACCCAGAGGCAGGCTGAGCTTTACTTGGATAATTCACACTACTTGTTCCCTTTCGTTTCACCATATGCACAGGCTGATTCACTCTAGACCTTGTTCTTTAACACCCTCTCACTCAAGCTGAGCTGCATTTACTCATATTAGCAGCACCATTTAGCATTTAAACGTGAAATCATGACTTCTCATAAAGATTGCAAACTTGGATTGCTATAATTACCCGTTAGAGTGATGCTGAGAGCTTGAGACAAATACACACATCACATCGAGCCTGTTACAACCCTGAGCCCTTTTAAGCTGACAGCTTTCTGAGACATGCAAGCGAGGTTCAAACACATGACAAATATAAGGCTCCATAAGGCAGAATCTGCAGGGGAGAGAGGGGCAGAGGGAAGATAAACTCATTCTGGATGTCCTCAAAGTAGCCTGTTAAACTGAGCTTTGGACATAAAAACCTAGAGTACCCATGAATACAGTTCCTTTCCTTGCTTGTAATTCTCCATAGCACAGTAGTCAATACATTATGTTGCTTTTTCTCCACTCTAAGTAATTTTTGCACTGGAGCTTTTCCTCTATATTCTGCTTGATATTTACTGTAATCTTATTTCCACACCAAACAGTCTATCTCATCAGTTATCCTGATGCTAGCAAGCATCCTTCACTTCTTGCACACTCTAATTTATTATACAGCAGCTCCTCAGCACACACGATTCACCTTGCCATTTTTTTGCACTCCTTAGTTCTTTCATCAGCTCAGATGTTGCATACTTAGCCAGGAATTTAGTCATTTGAGCTCTGCAACTTAAAATAGTAGCTTAAAGTCTTGGATATATTTGTAATAGAAATGGTATCTACTCTAGGAAAACAGACCTCTAAGAAGAGCAGCTTAACACCTGCATTTGCCCCTGTGAAAGAACATATAAAGGAAGTGCCTGGCATGTTCAGGTGATGGACTGTGGGCTGAAGGGCAGCAGAGCTTGGACGGGATGCAGAGAAGGGTGAGGTTTTTGTACCTGGCACTAAATGTAGAGAGTCCAGGGCTTGTTAGAGAGCTGAGCTCTAGCAAATAAGAGAATTTATAGCAAATTAGTGATCAGGGAAGTTATGGAGAGGTGATTTCTTATGAAATATGTTGAGTTTCTGGGTGCAGGTATGTGTGCAGCGGGGAGAAAGCCCACACTGGAAGCTGACATCCAGGTCCCTCTCTTGGCCTTTACCTGCTCAGAAAGGGAAAACTCCCGAAGTCAAAAGCAGAATTTATATGAATGCCGAGGATAAGGAGCAGTACAGGGACACTATAAAAATGCTTTCAAGGGATTTTTAACATTCACCAGAATAATCCCTGTAAAACAGATGGCAGAGCAGTTTAATATTCTGCCTGAAGGACAACTCCTCTAGCAAAACATCCTCACCCCCAGAGCTGCTTCCTGCTGGCAGCAGCTGAAAGATGCCCAGATCCTACAGTGACCATAAGGACACTCAGCAGTCACAAAGCTGGCTGTAAAAAAAAAAAGAATCCTGAGAGGAAATTTGCCTCATTGAAAGGAGAAAAGAAATGGTACAGATAGGTTTTTGTGAAGTTCCAATCTCAGACTCCTAATGAGGATGAATTAATGGATCCATTTGTACACATAAAGGACCAGATTTTTGAGATGCTTAAAAATTCACAGCTCCCACGGGAGCAGTATCCTGGATTTCAGGCAGCCAGCAATTACACGAATATTATTAGACAGACTGAGTACTGTAGCAATGTTGCTAGATGGAGGTGAAGTGTTGCTGAGCATCCCTGGGTCTGTCCCTTGGCTTCTTGGCATTTTTGTGTCCCTCCAGACTGCACATGGAGCAGCACAACCTTAATCTGGTATGGACTGCAGATCAGTTGCTCAAACCCCTTGCAGCTGTGGCAGTGTTAATGCATGGCAGCTTGTGCCCCCAAAAGCCTCAATAAACCAGAAACTGGAGAAAAGAGGTCCCTGTGCTCCCTGCTTCACAGCCGAGGCCCAGGAAAAGTGCTTTGCCCTGAGTCCTTGTCAGGTTTTCACTGAACTCTTGCGGTCCAGCCTTTTTTCTTTTTAAACCAAGAAAGCTGCTATTTCCACTCAAGAAAATTTTGAAACTTTCCCTTTTTCCAACTAGAATAAATAACAATTAAAAAAATATCTAAGGAGTTAGTCTGCAACCCCGTAATTCACAAAAATAATACTTTCAGATCAGGTCCATTAAATTTTTTTAATTTTATACTGTAAACGGTTGACCTTTTCATTAGCACCAAAAAAAACCAAAAAAAAGCAGGTGCATGGAGAGTTGTTTCAAATTGAAAAACAAATATTTAATTTAAGAAATGCCAGCATGTCAGCTGCTTGATCCATTTTTTATTAGAAACATTTGTTGAAACTGATTTTTTTTCCAAAAAAAAAAACAAACCCAGGTTTTGAAATACTGGCATTTTCTTATCAACAAAAATTGCATCAGAAACTCTCCAATTTTACTCTCATGGATATAGTATTATCTCAGGTGCATCTTTAAGAAGGCAATATAAAGGAATATAATAGAGGAAAAGTAATCCTGCTAGCTGTATGCATATGACTAAAAGTATCTGACCTCGGTGCTGTGAGGCAGAAAAGGGCTTTTCTTCCATAGGGTTATGATTATTCTTTTTTTGCTAACATTAACATTACTGCTGCAGCCACACGATTCAACATCCAGAAGAGAGCTGAGCAGTATCATCATTTTCCTGGACAGATGGCAAGGCTGCGTTCTTGGCAAGGATCCTGCAGAGGGAAAGGCAGCAAGATCTGGAGATAATATATATGCGAGTGAAGCTGGAACAAGGAAATGTGGGGGTTTGTAATGCAGAGAGGTAGAAACCAAGTAAAATCAGAAGTGAAGGAGCAAGGACGGGGATTAATGGTCCAGATTGTGCTCAGAATAAGAGGGGAAACGGCCAGAAAAGGATGGAAACCCTGATACATTATTGATCGACAAACTGTGGGAAAAAAAATGACACCTACTGCTTAATAATGGCAGCAGCTCTCGCCTTCATATCTAAGGATTATAAATCCATCTCAGGCCACCTCTCTTAGAGCTCAACCCTAATCCTTACTAATTCTTGCTTGCCTTGTTGCAGCTCTGTTTCACTGCCAAAATAATAAACAGATGGATAAATGTCTCAGAGCATAAGATTCTGAAACACTTTCAGAAGAAGGTGGCTGTGGGGATCATAACTTAGTGAAATTTAAAAAAAAAAAAATAAAAAAGGAAGGAAATAAAATTATTGACTGCTGTTTATGGGGGTGATTGTATCATAATAGGTCACATCTGTTGCAGGTCTTCAGCAGTCCTTACTTTGCTTTTCCATCAAATATCCTAATCAGATAGTGGTGATGAGAAATGAGTCCCTGGGGAACTTCCAGGTAAGATATTTCGGATCTGAACACTGGCCAGTGAATCAGTGTGATTTCATCAGCTGAAGACCTAGTCTCTCTCCTGGAAATACAGGTCAGCCCTTGAGATGCAAGTTTATATATGATTGTAGACAGGTAAGGAGCACTATCTATACCATTAGTCCTTCTGATTCCTCCCATTCCTTCTCCAGTCTCACAAGATTGGAAGTAAAATTCGTCCTCGGAGTTAATGTTGAAAATAAGCCACGGTCATCGAGCATTCTTAAGGGAGGACTATGTCACAGTCCCAGGATGGAAACCCCTTGCATCTGGAATGTCCATTCCAGACATAATTTCTTAGGGGTCTTTAATGCTCTTGTTTAGAAACATCAAGGTGGATGTGTGAGTTTTCTAATTTTCTTAATTAGCGGCAGGGTAGCTGGAAGCAAAAACGAGCTACTTTGTCATCAAAGACACTGTGCTTATGAATGTGTTATGTGTTAATGGCTACATCAATTGTGGCTGCAGATACTTACAGGATCTGGACAACTGGATCTGAATAACTGGATCTGGACAACAAGAGATTTAAAAATCAAACTCTGTAGCATGGGCTACCTGAAAAAGAGGTTATTCTGAACTCTGGATAGAGGTGTCTTTTGTTGTGGCTTCAGAGAAGAGTGCTGCATTAAATCAAAACTAAGGATAAATACATGTTTCTCCTGAGACTTTTTTTTTTATTATTGTTAAGAAATTATATGATAGATATGTAGCATGGGTTCAGAAACTCTCCATGGACCTTATTAAGTAGAACTACCTGTGCCACAGATTCTGTATTAGAAGCTGTGAATGAAAAGAAGAGCAAGATATTTTAAAGTCATTGGCTTGAAATCATCTGGTTCAAAGAACTGGCTTTAAGCAGTATAGATGGCATCTAATGATTGCTGCCCTGTAGCACAGCTAGGGCATGCAGGGTAAAAGTCCTCTGTTCAGTGTAAAAATCACTGATTTGCTTTGAGGTGATGCTGCTGGGATCTCTGAAACAGGACTCATTTATTCACTTTTCCCACACTGTATATTGGAAGGAGATGGTGCTGCTGCAGGCTGGGTATATTGAGAAATGCAGGGAAAACAGAGCTGAAGCAATTTAGTGTGTTACCAGCAGATCAGATTAATTATTTAACAGACAAAACATTTTAGTTCAAAATTCTCTGCTACAGACTCTATTGAAATTAAGTCATCTTACAGTTTCTGGATAATCTCTATTGATCTGTGGTGGTTTTTACTCACCTCTGTATAGGAGCACACTGTGTATATTTTATTCCATCATGACAAAATACCTACAGTGTAATCTGGTCCTAGAGTCCTGCATTATTTTGCTGCAGCAACACATTTTTCTTTGAAGAGAAGCTATAATGTTTGAACATGAGGCATTTACAACAGCTCATTAATTTGGGAACATGATATGAACATGAATATGAGTAGTTCTGTTGTGGTTGATTGAACTATCCTGATTTAAGTTAAGTAAGAATCCGGCTGTACTGATCTAAGGTAATTACACTTTTCCATACTAACCCTTCCCAAGAGCACTGGGGGGAGATTTCTGGTTTCCAGCATATCAGGCGCTAAAATGCCACAGTCTTACATGGTGGTGACTTTCATAGCAAGGTGGCTGTGGGGTGAATTTAACTTGTAATCCACCATTCTATGTTATAAACTAAGGGACAGAGAGTGCCTCAGATTGTTAAAGGGAGATAATATCTTAAAGCCCGATATTCAGTAGGTGCAGATGCTTTAAAGGTCATATCTAAGACAGTATGTGCTGCAGCAAGCTGGCATGGTGAGTGTGTAGCAGATGAAACAAGGAACAAGCATCATTCAAGCAGAACAAACAGCTTTTCAGAAGTTAAGGAGGCAGACTAGCAAGTTGGGTGTTCGTGAGATATAGAGAATGTCTAACAGTATGAGTTGGAAAGCAATGGCTTAGCAGCACAGAGCTATATAAGGAGGGACAGACTACACATTAGGATTCCAGGGAAAGGCCATAAAAGGTCAACTTGACAAGCTGAACGTGGATAATGAGTTGAGACAGATGGTATAAGAATATGGTAGCTAATAAATAATGAACAGACTTGCTTCGAGGAGCAAAAGCAGGGAGAAATCACAGCTGAGAGTTTTGTCAGAAGGGAGGTGGTGAAGGGGAAAAGAACAAAACCATTGAGGATGGGGGAGAATCACAGCAGGAGGACTGGTGGGAGAGGAATGTCTGGTTTCAAGAGCCAGAGTTTTGTGGAGACGATACTTTATCCACAGAAAACTTACAAATGCATATCCCTGAACTGGAATTTGGCCATCTTATTGAGATTAGCAATCTTTCAACTGAGAAAATGCTTATGGTTTCTAAACTTTTCCTAGGTCTCTATTCCCTCTTTTCCTCCTCTCCCATTATCATAGTACCTAAGCAGCCTGCAGGGCTCCCAGCTCCCACAAAAGGCTGGGAAAAGTCATGGCTAAACATCATGGTCCGAGGCAGAGAGAGACTAAAACTTCATCTGAGCATGGAAAGTGAAATGCTGTGGCTGCGTCTCACACTCCCAGGGCATCTGTAGGCCATCAAGCTGAGGTATCCTTCCGACCTTCACACCCAGCTGCCTTTGACATGATGACCAAGGTGAAGGTGGTAATTGCTGCTCCACAAATCTTTTCCTGATGCAGAGCTACGGCACAAACCCTGACCTGGATAACAAGGGAATACTCTGAGACCTCCCAATGTAGATGGAAATCAAGAAGCCTGCCCAAGATCATCTGGGGAAGTCATTTCGGTGCCAAACATTTAGCACAGATTTCTGTAATGTCCTTGTCTTTTTGAATATCATTGAGAGCTCGAGTCTTTGAGGTTCTGCTTATTAATAAACCAACCTCTCTGTCAGCATTGCACCTGGCATTATAAACCAATAGGTAATTTAGTGTTAATTTAGAAACAATGGTGCCCTGATGCCCTTTAATGAGTTTTAGCATTTCTACCTTAGTTTACCCTTGGACAGATTATTAGGTCTAAACTTCCTGGGCTTGGAGGCCCTAACGAGCTCCCAGACATGAGTGTAAGCAATAACCTTGGAAACAGACTGCCTGCAATTCAGCAAATTCTGCCTGTGTCAGACAGCAAATACGCCTGATTAACTATGTACTGCTTAGCTTATTGGCAAAGATGTGCCTCTAGCCACAAAGGTGACTTTTATTTCATCACACTTGCAATCTGTGTCATTAAATAACAAGCCACTTAATTAACTAATTCATTAATACATGGCAGTGATGAATAGATTTGCTTCAGTGACAGAGTCATGAAAGAAGACAGAACCCTGAGTGATTTTTAAATACTGCTTTCTTTCAGAAGGAATTTTACTTGAGCAAGTATTTTTATTAAATACCTCATTGTTTCCCCTACCTCTAGGTAACAGAACAGTGTTGAGGTCTGCTGTGTCTGGCCTACCCCAGCACTCCCTGTTCTTGTCCTTCACTCCTTTCTGAAGCCTGAAGCTCCCCCTTCTCTCTTGGCTCCATGCAGTCAAGGTGCACTCAGTGTGTTGTGCCACCAAATCACTCTTGCTCAGATTTACCACACTGCTGTGGCCTGGATGCTCTGTCTCATCACCTCCTATCTCAAATGGGAAAAGACTGCAGTGTTTCAAGCATCATCAGATATTGTCCACAATCACCTTCGCATTGATGGAGGGCCAACAAACCTCCCCACAAACTGGAGACAGAAGGATAAGTTATTTGATGCACCTCAGAGCAGCCCTTGCAGGGTGGTTGTCTCCTATTTTGCACCATGGTATCAGAGCGTGTTAAGAAAGGGTTCTAGCAGAGACATTTCCATGGGTTGAGAGATCTCCCTTCAGGGAACCATTCCTGCCATGGGGAACAGCTCTTTCCCAGCCAGGGATGCTCAGGCATCAGTCTCGAGAGACAGTTGCTTGCCAGCTCCAGCGAAGTGAACCAAGACACTGGCCATGCCAGGACTCAGGCTCATTCCAAGAACTCCCCCATGCCGCAGCCTGTCACTGTCACAGACAACCTTATGCTTCCACCATGCTCTTTAGTATGTTTTTTACTTATGTTTTCCTGTAGAGCTGCTCAACGATCAAATCTGAGGAACATAGTTACTACTGTGTTAAGATTGACATGAAATAATAGGGGTGGTCCTCAAACTAAATTCCCCCCCCCCCTTTTTTTTTTTTTCATAAGCCCTCCAATACAACTGTTTTGTGTCCACAATAGCTTTCAAAATTGCAAATGTATTGTTCATCATGCACCTTGTCTGTGGAGAAATACAAGTGCAAGCTGCAGCAGATATAAAGAGATGTTCACTCTGAGACTCCTTTCAAGCTTATGCAGCAGGGAAAATACTGGAGCAACTGCTTTTGCTCCATTTTCATAGCATTTTGATTAGCTTGACTGTTTTCTGTATATGAAACACTGCTGAGGAGACCTGAGCTTTGCAGCATTCATGAGCATCACTGAACAGATTCCATTGTCTGATTATCAAATTCACTATGTGCATCACATATATCACTGCAGCACAAACAAAACAAACCCACAAAGGGAAGTTTTCCTTTCTAATTTGCAAATCCTATCTTAGCTAGGAGACTGCACCTTGCATATCTCAGATTCCCAGATCTTTGAAGAACCTGCTTTTGAAACAAGCATTTTGCAGAACATCACAAAAATAGATCTTTTTTTTTCCATTGACTAGATGCACAAACTAAAATTGCCATAGGGCCTGCAATATGTTGGCACTGACTTAACAGTAACATAAGACCTCACATATAGCAACACTACATTTATACTCATGTTTTATACCCATATGGAGACTTTCAACTCAAAAGCCCCCCCAGCAGTTTTTTTGCACTATACAGCAGAAGAGGAGAATGGCTAATTTGAGCACATGTAGTGGGCCCTCTAACATTATAGAAAGGTGGGTTGCCTGGCAGTGGTTCTTCCCAAGCATCCCATATTCATTTCTTGTTCCTGCTGGAGTCTTTAGGATAGCTCTTTGCAAGAGCAGCTTACTTAAACAGGTCTTTAAGCTCTTGACAGCCCAAAGTCATATGGTTCTCAGCTGTACCATGGGTCATCTCCTGTCTCACAATCTTCTGAAATTATGTTCATGTCTCTGTTAAATAGGAGAGGAAGAAAGGAGGAAAGCACAGAAACAAGAAAGATACTACAGTAGTCAAAGAATAAGAGAAAGTAACAGCAGAGCATGAGATTTAACAAAGGAGGTAGGACAAGGCAAGGGGTAGAAGGGTGAAGGTCAGAAAGAAAGGGAGAGGGAGAAGCATAATAATAGCTGGAGTACACAGTCTTGGAAACTAATGTTGCCTTGAGTCAGTAAAAGAGAGGGGAAAAAAAGCAATTAGGCATACCACTTCATAGCGGTGAGAAGGCTGTGCATTTGCCTCCCAAATAGCCTAATAAATTCCTGTGTTCAAGTTGGACATTAATGATGAAAAAGCTTCATCTCCCAAAATTAATAGATATAATATATCATCAGGCTATAGCACCATAGCTCGTGTGTGTACCCAGAGAGAAAATCCTCAAAATCACCTATCGAGGCAGAAGAAGGATTTAGCTATTATTTATTGCTTAGTGTGACTCATGCTTGTGGGTAGGGGCCCGACAGTACAGATGGGAGTTAAAGCCAAATTGCCGTCAGTGTAATTTATGCCAGGAGAGTTGAATTCAGGCTACTTCTGCTTATGTTTTACCTGTAATTCTTGTGTAAATTATGAAAAGGGTAAGAAAACAGCCTGAAAAAATACATTCTTGTGCAGCCATTTGTCAGGGCTCAGACAGGTTTGGTTAGAGGAAAAATGGCTTAACATTTTGGGCAGCATCAAGAATTCCACACAGTTTTCTGTAATGCTTCAAATTAACCTTAGAGAAGACAGTTACTCTGAGGCTTAGTTCCTTGTCTGCAAAATAGCCATAATAACAAAGATGATGAAGGGAGTGAAGCATCTCCCTTATGAGGAAAGGCTGAGGAAGCTGGGTCTCTTTAGCTTGGAGGAGACTGAGAGGTGACCTTACTGATGTTTACAAATATATAAAGGGTGAGTGTCACGAGGATGGAGCCAGGCTCTTCTCTGTGACAACCAATGGTAGGACAGGGGGTAATGGGTTCAAAGAACACAAGAGGTTCCACTTAAAATTGAGAAGAAACTTCTTCTCAGTGAGGGCAACAGAACACTGGACCAGGCTGCCCAGAGGGGTTGTGGAGTCTCTTACTCTGGAGACATTCCTATGTAACCTATGTGTCCACCTGGACACATTCCTATGTAACCTCATCCGAGTGTTCCTGCTCCGGCAGGGGGATTGGACTAGAAGATGTTTTGAGGTCCCTTCCGATCCCTAACATTCTGTGATTCTGTGAACCTACTTTCTCTACCTCTCAGAGATTGTGTAGGGAAAATACGCACATAACTGAAAAGTGAATCTTGTAACCACTGACTGACAGCTCAAAAGTCCAACTTTCTGGACTTTGGATTGTCCTTGCCAAAACCACTGTGATCTTGAAATTATCCACGATAGAAAGCCTCCTGTGAATGACATTAAGTGTGCTGTTTTTAACCAGAATTACTAACCTATTCCATAGCTGTCCTTCCATTCCTCGTATTCCAGCTATACCCAAAGCATACATGCTAAATACACTAATAGGTATCAGACTCCCTAAAAATGGAAAAGCAACAGAGAGAGACTCCAAAACTACAGTGTCCCCATGCAAATTAGCTGCTCTGGCATTCACAGGGGGAGGGCAGGGATTTTGTGACATGGGGACCAGTCTCCATCATCTGTGGTCTAAGTGGTTTTTTTCTCATGGGGGAACTCCTGAATTTGGCAGAGCCCAGTGCAGCCTGAAAAGTGCTGATCACACTCCTACTGGTGATACTATCCATTCGCACCTAGCTTTAGAGATCACATCCTGCACCACTGTGCAAAGCTCTATTTTTGTTCCTCCCTGCAACCCCAAGTCAGTTGGCAAAGCTTCTGCAAGATGCCTTCTGGGGACTTGGTGAAGGCATCTTCTGGCAGACAGAGAAGCGGCTACATGGGTGGAAGGGAAGGAATGACAAGACAGCAGGCTTGGTGAAGGGTCTCCACACAGTATCTGCCTTCCTTACCCCTTGTGTGGGCTCTGTTTCCAGGCAAAAGTGAAGGACAAAAAAAAAAAGTCTCATTGTTCTAAAACAGTAAATGAGATGGACTTCCTTGCAGTCTCATAATAGCAGTCAAAAGGACATTTGGGAAATTTGAAAAGTAAGAGGATGAAATTCTGCACAAGAAAATCCCTACTTACACATTAATTTGTAGGGCTCCTGGGAATAAAAGGCAAGGCTGCAACAACATTGAAAGTGAGGACTGGGTGTATTTAAGGGAAAGAAGGCAACAGATTCAGTTTCTACACGCTTTTTTCCTAATGAGAGAAATAAGTTGTTCTTCAAGACATCAAGCAAACATCAAGGCAACTTCACCCTAGTCTAGGCTATTCTGAAACTGTCCACTGGGGAGTCTTTTGGGTGTATTTGCTGGTGCTCACTGTCAGAGAGGGGATCTCAGGCTAGAGGGTCCGCTGGGTGGCAGGCCTGGAGCACAAGTCTTACAAGGAGCAGTTGAGAGAGCTGGGGCTTGAGAAAAGAAGGTTGAGGGGAGACCTTCTCACTGTCTACAGCTGCCTGAAAGAAGGTTGTAGTATGGAGAGAATTGGCCTCTTGTCCCACATAGCAAGTGATAGGACAAGAGGAAATG
Source organism: Columba livia (assembly GCF_036013475.1). NCBI lineage: Eukaryota > Metazoa > Chordata > Aves > Columbiformes > Columbidae > Columba > Columba livia. The sequence continues at coordinate 6,638,405 of NC_088612.1, read as the reverse complement.
TCCTGAAGTTGTGCCAGGGAAGGTTCAGATTGGATACGGGAAAAAAATGCTTCATGGAAAGGGCTGTCGGGCATTGGAACAGACTGCCCAGGGAAGTGGTGGAGTCACCACCCCTGGAGGGGTTTAAAAGGCATTTAAACAAGGTTCTTAGGGACATAGTTTAGTGCTAGAGCGAGGTTATGGCTGGACTCAATGATCCTGAGGATCTCTTCCAAATGAAATGATTCTGTGATCCTGAGTAGCAGTAACAGGAAGGCTGTGAAATGGTTTTCCCTTGACCAGCTACATTGGGACTGTTCACACAGAAACGACGCTAGAAGAAAGTGCTATCACAGCAAATAGCTGTGAACTCAAATTCATCCCTGATATCTATAATCCCTGATCACTATGACCCCCGGGTTGCCTCAGTGCTGCTCCTACAGATCAACACCCACTTCTTGCCCAGTTCATTCGAGCTACCCGAGAGCCAGTCTGAGGTCACATAGCCCTCAGTATAGGCAGGGAAATTTTGCCTACCTCTTCTTTCTGCTTCTCCCATCTCACGTTCTTCACAGGAGTGCAGTTCAGCCTGCAGGTCTCTGCAGCACGGGGTTCCCCTGCAGCATGACATCATGCACAGCTCCTTTGGCTCACGGACAGCACCGATTTCTTCTGCTAGAGTAACCCAGGCTGCCAAGTGAAGGCAGAACTGCTGATTCTTCCCTACAGCACCCTCAGCACCTGCCCCCAGCCACCGATTAGATCCTTCTCAGAATCATTTTGACACAAACTTGACAAATCGCCTGCTATGCTGCTACATATGGTTGAAGCACTGCTGACTTTTCTCTGTTGGAAGGTGGTGAAGTTTTCCTGTCCTTCCCAGCTCCTTTCTAGCTCAGTCATACTCTTGTGAGGGTTTGTTTTGGGTTTTTTGTTTGGGGTTTGTTTTTGTTTTTTTTAACACATTCAATATAATTTATAGGAACTTATTAGACACATTAGCTGGTGCTGCTTGTCTATTTGGCCCTGAGCTCTGGGATGCTGATAAGCAATATCTAATACTTCAAAGGATGCTAAAAAGCATCCATGCTTTACTTGCTGTACAAGGTGAGTGGAGAGAGAGATGGAGAATCTAAATCAGCCCCCTGAGCTGATAGTCTCTGAGACAGAAAAGATCAGAAGATATTTAATTAGGTTCCTAATTACAGTGGTTATTAACTGTCATAAAATCACCTGGGTTTGGATCCCAGAGCAATGTGAACTGCAGATTTCAGAGATACGCATTGCATAGATAAACATGATTATGCCTTTGGCTTGATCCCAACTGGAAGAGCACCAAGCTGCACTATCAACGACTGAAGATTTAACTCTGATGTGTCATTTGTTCTTTCCACAATAAAAGCAACTTAAAGAAATCACATAGGCACAGTTGGGTTCAAATACCAGTCAAGTCCCACAGCATTTCAATCCTAAAGTAAATTAAAAATAAAAAAAAAGGGGGGGAGCACCAGCAGAAAGGCTCACATATTACTTAAATAAATACAACCTTATCTCTATTTTCTGCATTCCTTCCAAAAATACAGCTCTGCTGATAGGAACATTGTTTCTATCACATGATTCTGACTAAGAGAGTCCAGAAAATGGGGAATCTGCTAGAAACTAGTGGAATAACCTTGAAAATTAAAAAAAAAGTCTGAAGTGTTTTCTGTTCTTTACTTGTCTGTTTGTTTCATTCAGGTAGATAGAACAGGGAGAAAGGGTCAAAAACTAGCCTAGTTTTCTATGAAAATAAAAATGCTAATAAACTTTTTCTTCATATCAGTCAATATTCTTTAAAATTTGGCAAGTTTTCCCCAAGGATTCAGAATTCTGGATTCAGTAGTTTTTGGCAAAAATGGACAAAGGGGAACATTTTATTCTCTAAAATTTTAATTTGTCCAGAATAGATCATTTTTCTTTTGAGAATAAAACGTTTGGATGAACATTCTTTGACCAGAGTGAAGCAGTACATTGTCCAAAGGAAATGGGAGCTTCTCTTTTACATTAACCCATTGTCTCCACTGGGTAGTGTAAATAGACTGTCTGTACTGTCCGGCTGGACCCAGCTGTGCTGAGAGCACTCGAAGAGAAAATGGCAGGAAAAAAAGGTCTTAATCTAATGTGAACGCAAGAACAAGGAGAGTATGAACTGGCCAGAAAGACATTTCAGCTGGGAATAAGAGTGAAATTTCTAAGCAAAGAATCAAACAAAACAAACCAAACATACAAAAAACTCCAAACACAAACAGGCCAACCCCTGTTCTATCTACTTCTCAAACAGAGCTGACTACATTTGCATGGAAAGTAAATGAGATTGAGCTGTGGTGCTGTGTTCCTACTGATCTATTCCCAGTCACACCGACTGAGACATCAGCTTGGCCAGGTGTTGGGGTATTTGCAGCAGATGTGGAAGCCTGGAATTCAAACTGAGGCTCACATTTAGCAAAAGCTTCTTGACAGCAGTATTGCTGGGGCTGAAGGACAGGATCTCAAGGGGAAAGACAAACTTCATCCACTGGGGTTGCTGAAAAACAAGGATAAACTGCTAGGAAGTATATTTTAAGTGTGAGCCTCATGCTGACTGTCCAGCTGAGCCAGAAGATGTATGTGACCTTGCTTTAACCCTTCTATGACTTAAAGATGGAAAAGCCACCAGAACATGGCACGAGAGGGTTAGTACTGTTATTACCTCCCAACTTGTATAGGGTGTGAGTAGCAGCTTGTTTTCAACATCAGCCCAGTGACAGGTAGATTGAGCACCAGCTGGTGGCTGCCACATGTGCCTGACTGCTGGCAGGCTCTTAAAGAGCATCCAAATGCCATGCAGTGTTAAGGGGATAAGGACAAGGCTGCCAGAAGAGGTAAATCCAGGGAGCTTCATCTGTTTGTGTATTTTTCTTGAGTCATTGTTGCTTTTGCAGTGGAGGAGCCCTTCACTGCAGGGACAGCAGAGTGCGGCAAGCCTCAGGGAGCGTCGAGACTCATGAAATATAGATGGGAGCTGGGCAGGCTCCTAGGGCTGGGTAAATACATGCACGGTAATTGGCTCCATCTTCAAGCAATAAATGTTTTGCATAAAGATGCAGAAAGGGCTTGTTTGGTAAACTTTGATATGCACATTTGACTCAGCAATTTCTGGAGAAAAAAAAAAAAAAGAAAAACCCTCCTCCACGCTCAGTAACTGAACAAATAACTTCATTTTCACCTCATCTCCCTTTTCATTCCACCTTTCTTCCACCACCCACTCAGGAGATTTTTATCTCCAATGTCCTTTAGAAAGAGCATCTGATGAAAGCAGACACAGCACAGATGCAATATCCTGATCCAAACCATTTACAGTCTCTATAACACCCCCAAAGAAAACATCTGTCTACCTGGAACTGTCAGGAAACAAAGAGTTGCTGATGCACAGACCTCAGCATGGAGACAAGCCAATGGCTAAACAGTTACTATTGTAACGAACATTTGTTAACGGCTCTTTTCCAGATGTAAGGATAGGCATGCTCACTGGGATGCTCCGAGTTCATGCAAAGCTGAGTGGCTGCTCCCTGTGACATACTAAAGGCTTAGTGTATCCCGTCTGTCCTTTGCATGCGAGCTGGACCCTGAGAGATCTGTCTTTATGTGCTTATGAGCAAGCCTCTGCTTCTGCAACCACAGTAAATGAATTATTTCTAGACACCTCCCAGGAGCCCCTCATGCTTAAGCTGATCTCTCTTGCTTGGAGCAAGCAACATTCCCCCTCTGTGGGAAGATGAAACATGAATGACCAGCCCTGGACAGGGCAAGGCAGTCCAGACATGAGGAAACAGGGCCAGATAGGTGCAAAAAATCACACAGAATCACACAGATTGAAAAAAACAACAACAAAAAAATGAAGCCACGTAGGAAGAGTCGTCACTGAAATCTCACATAGATTGAATCTGACAATGGAATTTCACAGTGGAAACAGCCATGGCATCTCATGCTCAAACACTCATTTTGAAACAGATCTTGAAAATTATTTTTGCCAATGGTGGGGATGAAATTCACCCCAAAGCCTCCCAGCTCCAAGTCACATTTGTGGACAAATTAACAATACTATTTTGCCAGCATCCTAGATTCAACCACTAATTAACTCAGCAGCCGCTGCCAGAGTTAATCAGAGAAGCAGCTCCATTATCCCCTGTACCCCCGCAGGGCAGGGATCCACCAGCTGCCACTGCCTGGTCTGCTGCAAAGGCAGAGCAAGGAGCTGCTCATTTTGCTGCTGTTAAAAAGCCCCCGAAGTGCTGCCCGGTGGGGAGGTGGGTGTCTGTGGGTGGATGGTCCCAGGCTCTGCACCACCACCCCTGCAGCCATCCCTCCGTCACAACCTTTTCCATCCAGGAGAGATCCCTCCATGGTGAGTCCCTCCCACACACTTCAAACTGAAAAAAACAGAAGAAAAAAGCCATGAAAAAGCTGAATGATAGCTAGACTTAAAGGATATAAAGGTTGACTCTTATCAGTCAGGTGCCACATCCCCCACCTGAGTTCAAGAACTCCTTTTGGTGAGGGCAGTAGGTTTTACACAGCAGGGCTCAGAGTCTGCCCCGAGCCCCCATCCCACAGCCTTTGTGAGGCATTAAAAGGGGTGAAATCCTCGCATTCAGCTAGTCCTGGGCAAGGACAGGAGATCGTAGAATGTCCTGAGCTGGAAGGACCTACAAGGATCATCGAGTCCAACTCCTGTCCCTGCACAGGACAACCCCACAGTTCACACCGTGTGTCTGAGGATGTTGTCCAGTCTCTTCTTGAACACTGTCAGGCTTGGGGCCGTGACACCTCCCTGGGGAGCCTGTTCCAGTGTCCAGTACCCTCTGGGTGAAGAACCTTTTCCTAATGCCCAACCTGAACCTCCCCTGGCATATCTTCCTGCCAAGACCACGGGGAAACATCTGTTCTGAGCTGAACTGTTTACCTAGGGAGGGTTTTTTTGCATCTTTATGGGATTGGCAGACCCTTCATTATTTCCCAAGTAGCACAGATATAATAGACTGCATTTTCTTCCTTCCATGTCACACAGTTCTGCTGAGCCACATGGTCTCAGATGCTGTAAGCCTGCCAAAATCATAGTATTATTTCATAGCAGGTACGAGGGAAGCAAAACAACAATAGTTAATTAAATAGTTACTATCAGGTCCTGCATTTTACAGTACACTGTTGGGAGATGGAAATTGTGGATGTTTTTCATCAAGTGGCTTATCTAAATCTAGTAGGACTACAAATCTGTTTCAGAATTTGATTTTTGAATGTCAAAAGAAATATTTTAGTTTCGGCAGTCTTACAGATGGAATACTTCCCAATGCAAAGACAACTTTTTAATAACAACTAGGAAAAAATAATTGAAACTGAACAGCTACGCTAGACTCTCTGAAAGAACAAAAAAAGATGCCAAAATTATATGACTTCACCATGAACACACATCCCATGCTAATAACATCTGTAGGGGATTTTTAATTTAATTTCAAATATGTTATGGATCAGAACCTCAGGGCTGTAGGTTAATCCAGATTTGCTCAGCTGAGAATCCATCTATCAGCCCTGTTGTGATTATGTTTTCTAATAAAGTACAATTAACAATTGTCACATAACGCCATTAAAAAGCACTTAAGAACTGATCAATGGCTAATATAATCTGAATTTATGTTCGGCTGAATGTAATTTTTGAAATCAAGTTTCAATTAACTTCAAGGAATAATGAAAATGTGAACAGCAAATTCTGCTGCAACCATATCACCTTAGTCTGAACAAGATAAATATGATTCCTTTTTCATGAGCACTGAAAAATATTAGCTGCTAAATTCCTTGTTGGGTTTAGAAAATACTGTCCAGTTCACTTAGGCTGTGAGTAAGCAAAGCTTTCCTAGTACATTTACTCACAGACATTAGTACAAGACTCCTTACAGTAGTCTGCACTACCATCAAACTCTAAAAATACTTAGTAAAATTATGGCAGATTTGACTGAATTTATAGATGAAAACAAACATAAACCTATCTTCAGTGATGATTACATACTAAAACAAATGCAGTCCAATGCAAGGACTAAATTGCTCTTGCAGAAGAATGGAAATGCTGAATGTCCTATTTGCCTGCTGGGTGGCTTAGTACTTTGATGGCAGATTGTCCAGCATCGGTGCAGACTACAGCAACATTAAAATCAAGCAGAAGACTATTCTCTGAATATATTTATACTTAAGCAGATCAGAAAGATTTTCCCAAAGTTTGCCCTTGGTCACAGGGCAGAAGATTTGAACATCTATTTTGGACACTCACATAATGAAGGGAACTTTCTTTTCCAGCTCAAATGTATTTTCCGACTCCTTGAAGTGACTAAATGTCTCAGGCCAAGCTCCTTGCTGTGATGTTCCCTGCAATATACATCCCACTGACCAAAATCACCGCAACCTCACTGGAGCTGGATGCAGAAAACAGGCAATTTTGTACAAACCCATGGAAGCACAATGAGTGTTACTAGTGATTGTGGGACCTCCCTGGGTGACTCTAGTACCCAGGTTATCTGAAAGCTCAGGGACCTGATGGGAAATCTCTAGTACCCACAGTGGGGCCTCTTTGGTGCTCTGTGAGGAAGGCACCAAGCCATAAAGGAAGGTCCCACCTGTTCACAGCTAACCAGCTGGAAAATGCCCTCCCTGTCCTCTCAGAAGATGAGAGTGCAACAGTGTGCTTGGATGGGGAACAGAAAAACAACTGTTTTTTCTACTTCCACCTGAAAGCAACTCTTCTTGACTTTGATACTTGGCTGTGCCACTAGTCAGTAAAGGACCTTTTCCCTCCATCCTTGGCTTCCCTGTTCCACTGCTTCATTACTTCAAGGTCTCTGATTCTCTATAAGAGATCTCCTGTTGTTTATAAGCGGCCTCCTAGAAATATTAACCCTTTTGGTCTCTCCCCCATCCACTTTTGGCCCCTACCCATAATCTCAGCTCTCCTTCTGCCTCTGCCTAATCCTAGAACCCATCATAAATCCCTTCTCCATACCTGTTCTCTGCATCCATCTCCATCTAGCACCATCTCTTGCAGGGTGCTGGGGGTGTGTGGGAGGTGAGCCTGAAGCAAGGCTGCTGTGTGAACACACAAAGCTCAAGTGTTAGCTCCCATCACAATCAGCCTTTGAGCATCCATAACAGCCTCTGAATGCCACAGGAGCTTTCTGATAAATCAATCTGACCGCTACCTGCAACACCCCCTCCCTGAGCTCTCCCATACCTTGACTCCAAAAAGGAGCAATCCAGACACACGTCCTAGCAGTGTCTTTACATTTAAACCCACAAAGCTCTTTTTGGTCTATTTATGGTCAGCTGTATTTAAACAGAGACTAATTGCACCAGCACAAACTTGTCCTCACGTAACATTTTCATATAGACAGAAGCTCTCAAGCAACAGCAACCAAACCCTTTCAATATTTAATCAGCTGCATGGCCTGAAACAGTGGGGGCTGGCAGCAGCTCCCTGGAGCACTCCTGTCTTCACCGAGCATCTCTCCAGCCTGAGCACTCGCCTCCTTCGCACACTTGCTCAGTAGAAAGTCAAACGGGAGCCCTGTTTCAGCCCGATGCTTCAGCCCTGGCAGCTTTCAAACGGCATGGCTTTGAAGTACCTTATTTTTCATTCCTCTCTTCCCAACTCTCAGCTGCCTTCCAGGTGTAAATCTTACTGTCTTTCCTACTGATGGCTGAGAAATTGCTGTGCTCAGCACCCTGTAAGTGTAAATCAGCAGGACTTGGGCTCTCTCCCACTTCTTTCTGGTTTTAAAGCAGGCAGGGTGTAAATCTTGGCTGCAGACGAGGCTTTGCAGAACTTTCAGTGTGTGGGTGGCAAATTTAGACTTTTCCTAATCTTTCCATGTTCTCATAGTGCCTGTCCTGTATGTGTCAGGGGGATTAGAGGGGTTGAAAGGACATCATCCTTCAGTGGGTTGGCTCTGCAGCATTCAATGCAGATTCTGGTTTTAGCCCTCATGCTAAAGAAGGGTTGCTTTAAAATAAAGCCATAAGAATGAATCCCTGAAGCATCCTCCTTTAGTCAATGGTCGTGCCTTGGCTTTTCAAACACAGAAGTGTCAAGATACCAAATGCCTTCATGGTCCATGAGTGTTTCCTACCAGAGCCCCTGAGCCCTGCAGCCCCCAGAGCAGCCCAGAGAGGTTCTGGCTTCTCCCTCTCTTATTGCTGGATGCCCTGGGCTGGAGGTGTCTGTGCTGCCCAGCATCCATGGGCATCACACCAGGCATGGCCACAGCAAAGACAGCATCTCTGATGATTTACAGTGTCTGAGCTCCTAAGAACAAAGGATCCTATCTTGCTGGCATTATAAAATAGATACTAATAACCAACCCTAAACACCCTTATCTAAAAGCAAAAAAAAAAAAGCGCTGAAAGCACTTTCAATTAGTGATGAATAATAAATACAAGATTAATTAAGATTACTCTCCTCTGAATTCCCATCCACCGGCTCTGAGAATGCAAAAGGCATTCCTCATATTCTCAAGGGCAGCGCAAGTTCAGAGCATTGCCATCATCCCCAGAAGGGCTATTGAATGGCAGTGGTGATGGCAGGATTTGTCACACGTGCACCCACCCTGCTGGAAATGGGCTCCACGCTCCTTTCATGCTGGTCACAGTCAGTCTTGGCTCACTGCACATGTTCACCCTCCACCAAGCTCAGCAGCTTTGGGTCTGTATCACAAGCAAAAAGGCTCCTCAGTTCCACCTGAATGCCAAGAACCCCTGACTAATTGCCAACAGCAGCTACACATCAGGAGAAGAAACCTCTGGGATTTCTCTATCTAGGTCTGTGTATAAATCATTTAACACCTCATCTACACACACTCATAATTAAGGCACACTAGTTCCCTGCAATGAGACAGTCCTTCTACAATATCTGCGAATTTGGGATGCAAGTGCATGCAGCATGGGAGGGCACAAGAACAAATGTAGCCCCCCAGGAGGTGGCTGATTCCACTGCTGCCTGCTCTGAGTCTCACTGGAAATAGGTGAGAGGAATTTGGGGCAGATTTCCTCCCCTGTAGAAGGCCAAAAGCATTTGAGAACCAGTTCCCAGTTGTTGCAGGGTTTTGCAAAAAGTCCACACCTCGTGTGGTCCCCAAATCAGCTGTCAGCCCAGATGTCCCCCTCTTCTCCTCCATCCCATTTATGAGGGCAGAGGGAGTACTGGACCCTGCATACAGAAAGAAGAACGATCACTTTTTGTGTTTATTACATTATGAGGTGCCACATCCTTCATAATAGTCCATGTATTAGTTATTCCAGTATAAGTCCAGAGGAATTTTGCTTATTTTACTGGGTTTACAACCCTGAGACTAAAATCAGGATGTATCCACCCAGGGATAGCTTGTAAATCTAAAGGAGCTTTTATCCACCAGTATGAGTGTCTGCTGCAATAGATCCTCTGTGCCAGGTGCAGCCAGAGCAGTATCTCTGCATACTTCCATTTTTATTCCCCAAACATCACCAATCCCTCAATCATCATCACAGAGGCATCCAATTCAATCTGCCTCTAGCCTCATATGCTGGCTATGCTAATCCCCCTGAGAGCATGCATCAGAGGAGGATGGTAGCTGCAAAACTAGATGTCACCGGGCTTGTTCGAGAACCATCGCTACTTGTACAACTGCTACATAAATGCGGTTCCTGAAAGAAGCCACTACCACCACCTCTACAGGAGTTTCCTCTGAGTGCCAAGGCAGAGGGGAGACACCAGGAGCATCACGCTTGTCCAAGGATAGCATGGGTATGAGCTCAGGAGGTCAGGAACCTGTAAGCTGCAATAATTACAGCAGTTAAAGCTGACAAATCTGCAGCAGCCTGACCACCTGTCATAAGGGGCAAAAGAAATGTCCCACAGAGGAGGTAGATATTTCCCCCGCTTCCTGGAGGGAAGTGGTGGGAGAAGTTCCCAAGACCTGTCTATGACTACTTGTGTCTTGTCAGAGGACCTGAGCTCAGTCCTTGGAGTAGGAGGGGTGTAAAAGACACACATGTACAGGAGCAGGCTTGCTCCCATAGCACTTTCCCTACAGTCAAAATATCTACAGGGATTTTACTCATCCTCTCAGATTTCACAAAACACCCCACGGGGATCATCTTCAGGACAAGACTGGGAAACTCTCCATGTTGCAACAGTGCCCAGGGCCCTGCTGGGTGGAAATACCAAGGTTGCCTTGTCCTGAGGACACTCACTGTTGGTTTGGGAGGATGGGAGGCCAGGACCAGCTGCTGTGCTGGCAGCGCAGTGGGAACCAGAGCTTAAACAAACCCATCCATCACCCAGTCAGGACGAATTCCATCTTCCTCCAAACCCACCTCCCACAAGAGCTGCCACAAATCACAGCAAAACAGAGTCTAACTAGAAACACTGAATCATCAAGAAGCAGCTGCTGCACAGTCCTGCAGCATCTCCTTTAGGAGCCTGCCCAGCATCAGCCCTGCCGCAGTCCTCACAGGAAAGTGATGGGGCTCTCTCCTAGGCAGGACAATTTCATGAGCAATTTCTTCAGTCAAAAGTACTGCTTTAGGGCTCACATACTGCTTTCCATTCTTTCCCAACATCTCCACTGTCGAATATAACATACTCCTCAATCCTGGCTGCTCCACTCCACGTAAGAGATGGCTGCTTTCAGCAACAGGTGGGCAATCCCCCTCATTATAGAAAATGCACACCAGGCATGGGTGACTGTCATATAAGCTGAGCTAAGCCAGGTCATGACACCCCATATCTCTGGCACACAGTCTACAGGACCCTTGCAGCTGTGGAAATTATTGTGCTCCTGACCTCCCACAGGAGCTGGGAGAAGAAAACACAGCTGAGTACATCTCAGCACATCCAGCTTTTTTCAGCACTTCTGGTCTGGAAACCATGATGGCCATAGCAGGGTTTATTATTTGCAGAGGGCTATTTAGATTATGGACCAGGACTGCCTCACATTTGAATGGGCAGGTGGAGGCATCCTGAATCTGTACCTGGCTTCTATTGGTTGTAGTGTTGTCTCAGTCTTGGATGGGAAGAAATAGTCAACAGCCCCACTCATTGTCTCCATGTCAGTTACAACTTTGTAGATCTTTATCCATATCTATAATCATATCCACAGGTTTGTCACACCAAGGCGAGCAAAAAACATCTGTGAAAATCTGTAGACTCTCTACTTTAATGAGGCAGATTAAAATACTGTCAAGTGCTCTCCTATTTTGGCCATCCACAAACCAGAAAAGCCTTGATTTCCTCTTCCTTCCTGGTATTAGGGTAACCCAGAACATGGGTTCTGTCATGACACGGGAGATCCTACAATGTCTAATCAGAAGGCTCTGCTAGGATAGTACTAGAAAAAATGAAGATTTGTCCTCAGAGTGTCCTGAACTTCCTGGTTCCCTTGCCCTGGCTTAATTCTCTTTCATAAGAGGTTCTCCCGTTGGTTTTTAACCCAACCCCCTCTTTCAAATTCAACCCAGACAAGAGAACCTGCAAGGCCACCTTGTTCCCCTCTTCCTTCTTCCCTAACACCAGTGTGTTTCTACTGATATAAACATGATTACGAAGTCGTGACTGCATGGGAAGAACAAACAGGCTGAGCAGATGGGTTGTGCGGGAGGAAGCCCTCATTTCAAACACAAATAGCTGGTGGTAATTTAGCAGATGTGGTAAGAAAAATCTGGAGAGACAAGCAGGAGGTGACTGGATTCCAATTTCAATCAAATAATGTGGAAGTTTCTTTGGCAAGGGAAGGTTTCATCTTCCATCTCCTTGATTATCTGGTCTTGAAGGGACAATGACACTCATGCCAAGCATCTTCACAAGATTGATCTGGAGTGTTCTTCATTTAGGATCGTATACGATTCCCTGCCCTTACTAAACAGATATTTTTATTTTTTACAAGGGAAATCCATCCTTTATAGCCCAAATGTCCATGAGAAAAGACTAATCCAACAAGAAGTCATAACATCCATTAATACTTTAGCACATTCAATTATGTTTCCATCCAGAGACAAAGACTTTAGGATCTGTCCTTCACTTCCCAAACATCAAATCAGTATCTCTCAGGATATATCTTTGAGATGCTATAAAAATGTGTACATCTAGCATATTGCAATATTCATTTGGCACTAGAATTTCTTCTTGGCAGATGTACCAAAATTACCACAGATAGGTAGGAGGATTTTCTCTTTGTGAATATTACAGAACCATTAATTACAGAGGGGAAACAAACCCTTTTAAGGCACTGCAGCAGGGACCAGGAAAACACAGTCACCACTGGCAAACATCTCAGAACAAACATGGGAGAAAAGCACAGAAGCACAAACCCAACAGGAAAGACTCTGACATCAACTTTTCTGCAGCTTTTAAAAGATAATTCAACAAGAAAAACAGTTTACAAAAATTTCTAGTGCTCAGAAGTGTTTTTCCAGGAGACATGGAATGAAGGATTTTCAACTTTTTAACAGACCATGGTGTTTCAGTTAGAGGAAGCAAAAGCTGTCCTCTCTAAGAAGTTTTCCTCACAGGTACAATCATCAACCCCCCCATATACAACAAACTGGGCAATTGCTGTACTGTCTACCTCTTGCACAGCTCTGGGATTCAGTCACACAAAGCCTCCTCCACTTTCCTGTGTTTGCTTCACGAACTGTTCACCAGACACAGATTTGGTACAAAAGATTGTCACCCTAAAACACGTGAAACAAAAATCCAAGCCAAAACTCGCTGCTTAGGGAAGGAGGATCTTTTTCTTTAGATTTGGTGCTTGAAACTTCCAGGTTGCTCTCTAACAAGCACAATAACCAGAGCATCCCAATATAACTGTCACGGTATCTAACATCAAAAAGTAGGAAACGCGTGAGTTTTTAGCAACTGGAGGTTTCTATATAAATACAACATAAGACAAATATTTTTATAAACAAAACATCTCCACAATGCTCTGCAGGAGTATTTTTTGTGCTCTACCTGTTATAAATAAATCCAGAAAGAATTTGTTTTGGTATCCCCAAACCAAATTTTACACCCATTTTTGGGTGGAACACACGCCTATCGAGAAGGTCATAGCTTTGTACATGTCAGCAAAACTACCAAAGCTTCACCACCATATTTTTTCTTTGTTTTGTTGGGTTTTTTTGGTCAACAGAGATACCTTATGTACAGACCTTTGCAGATTCAATACAGCCAGATTGCAAAGGCTGCTCTTAGGTTTATTATTCCCCGATCCTCTTTAAACAAGGGGCCTAAACTCATCCCCAGTGCAAAAGCTCTGCTACCACTCAGCTTAGAAGTAGGGTGCACATTTTGAGAGCCCTGTGAGATAAACTGACTCACAAATCTCTCATTTAGAGTAAGCCAATGTCTAGGACATCAGATCACTCGCAGTCCCAGCAGTGTGTAATCTAGCTAGACTTTCTTCCTTCCAAACATCTTTATCTGCACCTCTCTATATATCAGCTATTCACAGAACCTCAGGGACTGTTTTCAGGGAAAAATGCAGTTAGACTTCATGGTGGAGGTAGTTTATCTACTAAAAAGTTGAGGGGCTTTATGCATCAACTTAGGGGCAAGAATTCACAACCAACCTTCCCAAACTCCTGCAGGGAAGAGCTTGAGGCAGAAAAAGCAGCATTCAGTTAGCAGGTCACCTAGGACTATCCCACAGAAAGCACCACTGGTGCTTGGCCATGAGCTCTGAATGTGCTCCGGATCAAGCTGGAAATCATGTAGGAAAAAAGATACAGAGCGGGCAATGAAACTGCACATGAGTTAAAGCTGCTCCGACCGCCTAGGCACAGATATTGTCTGATCTGCTTGGCTTCCAGCCTCTCACCAATAGTAATTAAATTGCTTTGATGAGCACTGACCCCCAGAAAAGCTTCAGTACAAACCAAATGGACTTGATTGTTTTTTGCTTTTCCTTTTTCAGCTTCCCTCCCTATGCTTTTTACCCCACTAAGCCTTATCACTTTTTCATCTGGACTGATTGTCCAGAAAAGGACCAAAAAGAAAAGCATCACTTACCAGAACTAGGAAATACTTCATCACAGCCGTTCACTAGCCATTTCCCCTCTTTCTAGCCCGTGGAGCCGCTCCTGAAAGAGTCGCCCCTTCGTGCTAGGATGTCACAAGCCGGAGATTAGAAGTAAATGCTCTGCAAGCCAAGCCAATCATCCCGCTGCGACTGCATCCAGGTACTGAAGCACAAGCGATGGAAAAGTCCATCAGCCAGCAGAAAACACAGGCGTACACACTCTCAATCTCCCCAGCACAGAGCAATAGGAGCGATGGGAGGCTGGAGGCAGAGCAGATGGGAGGGGGGGTGGCTTGGGGAACCAGGCAGCAGGAGATGCTAACGTGACAGATGTGTTGACTTTAAGTTAAACAGGAAATTGAGGATGTTTGACACACAGGGAGGGAAAAAAACACCCTAGCTCACGTTAAAGGCAAAGGCTTCCCCTGGTCTTTCCCTTCTTTCATCTCTCTCTTCAATCCAAGCTGTCTCTGGTGATTTCTAGCTCTAAGTTCACATGCAGAAACAAGCCAGGGTTTGCACTGACTATGCCTGACTCTTAGCAGTGAGTCAGGAGACCTGTCATGTATTCCCTGTTCAACTCAAACTCCCCTGGAGTTATTTAAATGTCATCCTCTAGATGATGCAAGTAAAAGAGGGAATGCTGAACAGCAGGATGGGGCTGTTTGTCCCAGTTCTGGACAGAGGAAAATACAATAGAGTCGAAATCCTGATTTAGGTTATGCAGGATAAGCAGCAGAGAGTAGAATAAATTGATTTAAATGCAGGAAAAAATAAAATGCCTTGGTGCACTTGACTTCACTCTGAATAAACCTGATCTTCTGGCAGTTCAAACAAGGGTGGCCAGGGTGAGTCTGGGAGATGGCAGCTGTACTGTGAGGGTCCACAGGGGATGTAACTGCAGGACAAAGCGACAAGACCTCCAGACAGCAGTAGAATGTGAAGGGAGCTGGAGAAAAACCCCTGCAATCATTTCTTAGTTAAAGCCTGGAAAGGTGAAAGAAGAAGAAAATACTAGTTTTGAGAGACATCCCAGCTTGTAGAGATTAGCGGAGGAAAAAGAGTGGCCCCACCACAAACCCAGATAGAGAAAATCAGCAGTGCCAGCTATGTCAGCCTCCCAGACAAGGACTCCATCCCTGCTTCACAAACAAATCCCCCCTTCTTTCTGCTGTCTTTGGCGCCATGAGGAGAGCCCTTTCAGCATCCTTTGGGGCTGGGTGTCAGGCTGGGCGGTGCCATGCTGGGCTGTGGTTTTCTCCTTCTTTTCACCACCCAAGCTTTGTCCCAAGACCCACATTTAGGGGTGACAAGAATGTCACCTCTGTAACATGCACACATACCCAAGATGAGATTAGTGACAGGACTCCTTTTTTTCTAGCAGCTGTGCACTAGGTAAAGGACAGAAATCCATATTTTCTATGCACAGGGCTCTCATCCCTTGCCTGTGAATGAAATATTCAGGTTTTGGTGCAATACAGCCTGGCTCCCTCCTCACGCCCCATTCCCACACACACCCTTATTGTCCCTGAGCTGTGTTATTGGCCTCCCTTCAACATTTTTATGGAGTATTGACAGTGATCCATTCACACTCCAAATACATGAACCTGACTTGCATGCCCAGAATCACATTTGCAAAGCCAGCCCAAGCTGGTGTGTTCAGAGCATCATCTCTGATGTATCAGCTACAGTTCAAAATGCATCCCCTTTTCTGCTTAGAGAAACAGCTTGAAAAAGTCTAGCAAGGATATTACACGTTGGAAAACTGCTGCTTTGGGTCTCTTGTCCCTCCTCCTACCTGCTGCCTCGCTCCCTCATCTCCGCAATTATTTATAAAGCTCTGTGTTCTTTCC
The DNA here is from genome assembly GCF_036013475.1 of Columba livia. NCBI lineage: Eukaryota > Metazoa > Chordata > Aves > Columbiformes > Columbidae > Columba > Columba livia. The sequence continues at coordinate 6,622,468 of NC_088612.1, read as the reverse complement.
TAATCGGGATGCCATAATGTTCCCTTTCGCCTTGCACGTCATTCGCGTGTCACTCTGCGTCTGGGCCTGCCGCGACCTCTTGGAGCACTTCGCAAGGCTGGCAGTGGCCAAATGAGTCATCAGCAACCTGTTTGCACCCCCCCCTACTCCAGCCATTGGTTTTGCCAGCCCCCCCCAGCTCAGCTGTGGCTGGGGGAAGTTTAAAGCAGTGTAATCCCCAGGCTGGATAATTCACAGAAAGAGGATTACCCATTCTGTGCAGAGCCCTTCCCTAAATATAGACCAGCCTTCCCCTTGTATTGCAGCTCATGTGGCATGGAGATGTTTTCCCCATCCCGTCTTAGGTGGTTAACTCTGCTCTTGCTCAAATTTGGGACAACCCATTTGTAAACCATGGAATTACAGTGCAATGAAGCCAAGGTTAGAGTAAAGCAGAAGCAAGACTGCAGCTTTGTAAAAGTCAGCAGGATTGTGGCAGACTCATCCCCAGAAGCATATTTTCTCCCTAATAAATGCCAGGTTCCTTCTGTGGGGTCAGAGCATATAGTGTACTACTGTATATTTGAAAACCAGTGTCATGGTCCTGAACTACAGAATCTGACAGCAACACATTGGGAGGGTAGAAGGGTGAGTGCTAAACTCTGATAATCCCGCAGCAGGTTGCAGCAGCCTGTCCCAGGGAGGTGGGGATGGTGACCTGACTCTGCCACCTGTCCTTGGGGCTCACCCAGCAGGTCACCAGGGGATGAGTTGTCCCCACTGCCAGAAGGGACAGTTATTTGCTGAAGAGCTGGTGAAAGGAAAAGCAATAGGTACCGTGTTGCTTTCCCTGCTTGCCCTTGCAGAAAGAGGAATAAAGTTGGGAGCTACAGAATGTATCCCTGATGGACTCAGCAGCTTCCCAGCAGACCACACATCTCCTCACCCTTCTCTCATTTTTCAGCTTCAGTCGCCTTCCTCCTCATCTGCCCCAGATGATGAAGTAAGGTCTGACAGGTGCTGTAGGCTCCCCTTTCCTACAGTGTCTTTTCTTTGGCTGTTAAAATCCTTATGGGACTTTTAGTCACCATAGCATTAAAGCATTCATTAGCACAGGAGTAATTCCATAATCTTTTCAGAACAGAACAATTTCAGAGGTTCAGCTCATGATCTGGAAAATCAATTTGCCAGACTGACAGAGCAGCAAGAGGATTTTCGAGGCTGGCTTGGGCTTCCCCCAGCAGGACTGGGAGCAACCCTGAAACCTCATGGCCAGGCCAGGAAAAGGCCACACACAAAGCAGGAAAGACACAGGGGTGACACTCAGCGGAGGCGAGGAAGGGAGCTGGGCTCATACTGCACCAAGTGCAGGCTCTGCCTCAAAACCCAGACCTGCCTCACTAAGCTTTGTCCAGCAGTTTGCTGCCTGGGTGGGACAGCATGCCCACAGATCTTGGAGGTTTTCCTACCTTCTTCATTTCTCCTACTTCATTTCAGTAAAAGCAAAAGGCCCAGATCAGAGGTTATTAAGAGCAAGAAAGGGATGTGTCTGCAGCATCCTGCCCTCTCCCTGCAGGTACAGGCTGGATCAGTTTCTGTTTTGAAACTAAACTCGCGCATCCCCTGTACCAAACACCAGATCACATGCTCTTCCGCTCATCCTGGGATTTTTCACAGTCACTCTGACAGCACTTCCAAAAGGTGCTGCCCACATGCTCTCTGCAGACAAGCAGCCAGATTGGCAGAGATCACCTGTGTGTGCAGCATTATTGTACATTCAACACTTGGCTAAATAAGGCAGAGAATTACCCTTTTACTATCTTTCCTTAAATGATAATACTAGGGCTCCAGATGAGTCATGAAACAGCAAATTTCATGCCATGTCAGATACATGACTCACTCTCATCCTACCTGACATTTCTGCTGTGAATTCCCATGGCAGGAGAGACCCCTTTAAGCTCTTGTATGAGCTTACAAGTGCCCGACCTAAACACAGCAGGGTCTCCCTCAGCACACCTGGAACACTGCACTGCTCCTCACCTACGCATTAGAATCATCAGGTCGTTACTGTTCTTTTTTTCCTGAGGTGAGGTCATCCCTGTCAAGTAACATCCTTGCAGAGCCAGTTCCTGCCCATTATCTTTAATGGAATCTTTGTGTTATGGATCATATTACTGCAGTTTGACACCTGTAATGAAAATTTCCCTTGAACAACGCTTGTCCTCTAAAAGAAAAATAGTCCCTGCAGAGATGTATATCTGGATGCGTTATAGGATGTGCTATAGGCATGCACACATACATGGGAACTTCTTGCCGGAGAACCCGTGTCCCACAACAGCCAGTGTTGAGAAAACCAGTCCTGTCAGCTCCCAAAATCATCACTTTCTCTCTGTGGCTTCATTTAATCCTTCCTAACAAAGGTGACTAACTGCAGTTTTTAGCTTTAGCTGCATTTAAACTCTCCCAGAGACTGGGGAGGATAGTTAGGGCAGGATAATGAGAGTAGGACAATAAAAATGCATGCTAGCAGTGCAGTAACCACTGGGGTAAATGGGGCTGGTGTGTGTTTGGGTACCGGCACACCCACACACAGCCCTGGGCTGCCACCACCCACACACCTCCTATGTGGACACGACCACCCCTTCCCCCCATGCACACAACTTCTCCTTCACCCCCCAGCCCACCGCAACCTGGACACGCACCGGGAACACTTTTTAAAATTGCTTCAACCTGAGTCAAAACTTTAAAGCACAGCAGCTCCTCCGCTCCCCGCAGAGAGCGAGGGCAGCACAAGGAGCTGCTTCAGCTACTGCCTTGCTCCCGACTGCTCCGACCCCTCCGTTCTCATTAAGCTAACAGTCTCCCTGACGATCCCCAACTCAGACACTGACTCCGCACCCTTGAGCATCCTCGTTTTCACTGGCATCTTTTGTTGCAGTTTTTTTTTTTTTTTTTGCAAAGAGCTTTTCCCTGCCCTTTTGAGCTGCCGTCCCCCTCACCCCCCCAGCGCCTAGCATTGAGACCCCACAGAGTGCCAATTTTCCAGCAGCTGCTCTCACCCCTGCTCAGCAAAGCAGAAGGAGCAACTTGCTCTTACCTTCAGCACCCCAAGTTGCGGGCGGTGCTGCTGCCTGCGCGGTGCGGCGTGGCGTGGCTCTGCGCCGGCATCTCCTCCTCTAGCAGTGATGCAGTCCTGCCGGGAGCTGCATGCCAATGATGCAGCCCAGGGGATCCCAACCGAGAGAAGCCGGGGCTGGGAGGGAGCTCAGGGCTGCCTGTCCTGCCTGCATCCCTGCCTCCCCCACCCCGGCTGCAAAGCCAGCAGGGAGGGAACGTGCGGAGGCAGCCAAGGAGAAGGGGAGAGAGCGAGGAGCTGCACAGCAGGCAAAGAGAGAGAGAAGCAAAGCTTGTGTAATTTCATCATGGTAATAAAATCCAACCCAATGCCTAAACGTTGCAGGTCTCTAGCAGAGTTCTTCATTACATGAGGGATTTTTTTTCTTTTTTAATTGCTGGCATATGAAAATGTTTCTAGCTGTAAGCAGAAGGGAATTCCAGCATGACTGGGTATTGTGCTGCCATCCTCCATCTCTCCACTTTAAATATTAGACCACTGCCACATTCAAGTCCCCTCTCTCTGGGATGGCTAGTAGGTGAGGATAGGGAAAGGTGCAATTTTTCAGGGATAATCCTACTGCAGGATAAGCACATTCTCTTTAAAATCCCCTTGTGTTTGTAAACTGGGAGCCCACTGCCAGAAGAGCAGCAACAGGAAAAATCCCCCGGCCATGCAATTTTGTGCTTACAAGAAACCACGTGGACACAACAGCATGGAACATAGACCGCCACAGAATTCTATCCACAATCATTTCGTATCATTAAAAGAGATAACGAAGTAACACAAGGAAGTGTTTTGATGAGGAATAAAGTACACAGCTCCTAACCACTAAGAAAGCATTGTCAGTACACATGGGGTGGAATGTCCACCCCCTGCAACATCTCTCCATGTAAAGATGCTCAAATTAGTCTAGATAATGGGAGCATTAAAGGTTTTCACTGGCAGATTTTTATTGCTGCTTCTGGTAACCTAACACCAAAGAGCAGCATGGAGCCAAAGGCAGCAGGGACAGATTTACAGGACAGCATGAAACCCTTGTACTTGCCAAAGAGATACAGCAAAGAAGTGGAACTGAAAGTCCAGCCTCCCATCCTGGCTCTGTCAGCAGGTGACATCTAGAAAGCTACTTTCCCATGCTGTGCCTCAGTTTCCCCACCTGTAAGACAGTGCTGGCACTACCAGCCTCTCCAGGCTGCACAAACATAAGGAGCCATCTCTCCTCCAGCTATCACCAGGGCCCCCTCCAGACACACACTCCACCTTTCTTCTCTCTCCTGTATTTTATAGCCTGCTCCCCTCAGCTCACCTGATTTGAATCTCCAGCTCAGGTGTGTTTCTAATTGTTAACAGCTTTACAAATCCACCTGAAATTTCTCTCTTTATCTGATTGTTTGTTCCTTAGACTGCACTGGTAGCACCACTTCCATATGGAAAATGCAGTAAGTGATTAATTTAGACTTTTTCACACCCACTCATTTAAAAATTGGAATTCAAATCCAAAGTTTGGCTTTTTCTCCCTACTGCAATACATTAGCTTAATTGCATTTTGTGTTTGGTACAGTGCAGATTGCTTTGATGTGGGAACGTTTCAGAAGTCAAATTATTATCAGCACTCCTGTGTGCTATAGACCAAGTATCAATGTCTTGGCAAAACTGAAAAGCAAGCCAGTCTGTCACAGTGCCACTGAGTGCCACATTCCTTGCCTGTCACTGTTCCTCTGAGTTCTCCAGCTCGTTAATACTTAAAATTTTTCAAATCACAGTAACTCTATTTGCATGTATCCCATCCACTGCACCTTGCATGGGTCATACTCAGAAAGAGCAGCACTGTTTGTAACCGTGTTTCCCTGAGCAGGGTTGTGGGGCAGCCCTGGAGATACTCTCTAAGCTCCATCACAGCTGCCTTCAGAAGGCTGCTCTGCCCCATGTCACCTTCCACTTGTGGGTGGGACTGCAAGCGAGGGAAGATGTCACAGACTGGACAAACAAGCACCCCAGTATCCCTGCTGGGCTTTTCTCAACTCCCAGCAAAGCCCCTGCAGCCACTTCACTTAGCGTTTCCCATGCAGGATAGATCTAGCTTGGGTAAATTTGTATTAAATCTCATTGCACAATCAACAGGGAGAAGGACAATAAATCTGAGAGACTTTCTTTACCATTTCACTGTGATTGTAAGTGTTTCTAATTACCTCTGCACCCTAGGCACAGCTGAAAATCTCTCTGTTAATCACTGCTAGCCATATCCAGGTATCTCAGACAGAGCAGAACTATTTTCCACAGCTCCATATGGTGCTGGCAGGGAACCTGAGCCTCATGGGCTGCCCAGCATCAGAGGCAGCAGGGTGGGAAGGTCTAGTGTCTATTTAAAAGAGCACACTGTTTAAATACTCAGCAATCCAACTGTTTCAGAGATGCAAGAAGTAAATGGTAAACAAAGCTGAGCTGTGACAAATATAAGGACCTAGTGTACAGATAGGCAAAATTATACAAGCTCTTCTATCATGGGGAAATGGGTGTCTGTTTAAGGCTTGATCATGCAGATATACATATCAACATGGTTACACCGGCAAAGGGGGATTGATCTATCTCTATAGCTCACTGAGCTTCAGACCTCCTGGGAATTGGGGTGGGATGGGAAGTCTGGCCCAGCTGTGTGAATGGAGCAGACCCCCACAGACATAGTCAAGCTATTCCCATCTTTTATCCCACCTACAGGAACAGGGGTTTCTCTTCTGACCCCTTGCATGTACAAGACACCAGGACCCTTGCACTGTGGTGTGGAGCTGAGCAAACCACACACCCCTCTTCAGCAGTGCTCAGATGCTATTGGGAATGTGTACAAGGGGACACTGATGAAAAGCAAGAACTTAAGTGGTGACGGAGCAGCCTCTCTGGTGGCTTGTGGGCTGTCAAGTGAAAGGAAGATAATTACAGGAAAAGTATGACTCTAAAAACACACAAACAATGCATATTTCATGGCTCTGCCAGAGCCATCGCTTACACACCAGGGCACTTGCTGTGAGAGGCACTCGGTAACACAAGGTTTTGAGAGACAAGCACATGTTCATGGTAGGACTTTTTGGCTTGGTTTTCAGGGTCCCCTCTCCATGAGGAGCCACAGCAGAGCAGAGACAAGGGTCCCCAAAAACATTATGAGTTATCACAGCACACACTCCTGCACCCTGGCCCCAGAGATGTAGTTGTGCAAAAAGGAGCCGGCAAAAGTCAATTTTCACATCTAGCAGGAGTTAAACAAGTCGGAGGGATACCACAGCAAATCCTTGAGCTGACAGGCTGCAGGGTGGTGGCAGCAATAGCTGGATATTGCCACCTCTCTGAGGTGTGTAGTGACAGCAGGCTGGTGGCTGCTGGTGACAACTGTCCATCCAGAAACAGCCCTTCCCTCCCCCGCCTCCACCAATTCTGCTAATGAAACTGTGCTTACTAAAGCCAGAATCCAGCCTTAATAGAGAGTCCCAGGCAATGTTTGATTGCACCTGCCATTATACCTGATAAGTGGCATTAGTAATACGGATGACAAATACACAGTAAAAAGCTATACGAGCATTAAGTCTGATTATTGGTATTGCTGCCCGCTGGCTGGCAAATGTGTCGGTAAAATGCATATGGAAGAAATCTGGATATCAATAAAAAAGCTGTCAGTCCATCATGCTGCGGGTTTCACTGCCAAGGGATTATGTTGCCAAGATGGACAGACAAATTAGGAGGGTACAGCAACCTGCAAAGGGCGAGGGCTGAGCTGTACCGCATTGCCTCCCACCAGAAAGGGACAGAGCTGCTGCCTGATTCAGGGGAAATGGGCAGCTTAAACATGGGCAAAAAGGGGTTTACATTGAATATACTGCAGTGTGAAATCAGGCTGAAGTCAGGGTTTGGATCTGTGAAAGCTTTCCATGCCCACACTTCAGGTGGGGTGGATATATACATACACACATATACCTAGTGGATGGGGCATGTTGTTTAGTGCTGGTCAGAAGCAGAAAAAGACCCTTACTGGATGCTCTAACACCTGCAGCATGAGACTTGCCACCCACATACTGCATAGATATATTAAAAAGAGAGATGAATTGCTGAAACTAGGAGAAACGGGAAAAAAAATCAATGTATTTCCTATTTTCCACTGAAATTCTGAACTCGTCTGACTATGGCTCTGTTTTCACAAAACATAATAATACTTTTTTTTTTTCCTTAAATTAGCCTGTCACTTTGCACTTGACACAAACTCCAGATTGTTGCAGCCACCCAAACGACTGCACAGTGGGAAGCTCGTGGAGGACTGGGGAATCCCATCACAACCTGAACTCCTGAATGCCAGCCCTGTCACCTCCTCAGAGAGGCGACTCATGACAGCACAGGCTTCAAAACATGATCTGCATTTGTGTCCTCTGAACCAAAGGGGCTCCAGAACCATCTAAAACCCACATGACGCCACTGACACTGAGATTTCAGGGCAAAAGTGCAGCCACTGAGGCAATATCAGTTTACCAGAGCTGGAATTGTGAGCTGGAAAATGACCGTAATAGTAAGCATTAGCTGGAAAATATGTGTGGCATAGAAATTTTGGTTTCCAAAGAGCCACTGCTCTTAGAAGGTGACACTTATGAGTGCTGTGAGAGGCCAGGGAGATGCAATGTCAGACAACATCCATCAGCAGCATCTCTGCCTGTAAAAATGGTTGAATGTAAAGGGATGAGGGTGCTTAAATTTCTCTAATCCAGCAGAAACCATTCCATAAGACAGGCCTGAGTGGAAAAACACAGGTATGTCGGCAGGTCTTGGTGCAAAGGCCAAGCTAATGAGTGCGGTAGGACCTGAGCTGGTGGTGTGGGACCCACTCACATGTAGGGCTGTCGCTGTATCAAGCAAAGCTCTGCAAATAGCAGTGCACCACCTAACAGCTGCGTCCTCCAGGATCACTTGAAGCATGAGCTTTTTTCATCTTTTTCTCTTTTTTGAATAGTTCTGTTAGTCTAGGTTTAAAACCCCAACTACAAGTGCAGTGAACCATTAAAGAGCAGTTCGCACATTTTTTTCCCCGCTATTTTCTTCTTTTGAAATGGAGGAATATATTGTCAGGTTAACTCTGATTTTGCAGAGTTCTAATGCATTAAGCAGAGTTTGTTTATGTGGAAAGATAAATGGTTCCCTACATGTTAATAGCACAATCAGCAACAAAACCCTTGGCATTAATATTTAATGTCCTTTGTTATGTACATGCCTGACTGTTATTCAGAGAGGACTGAGTCAGGAGATCAGAAGCTGCTGGAAATTGAATAAGCATTATTTGTGATATTTCTCTGAGTGTGGCAGTCCAATTGTCAAGAAACTGCGTCTATGTATGGAGTATTATATATGGAAGGAATTGCTGCAGTGGCATTCTGTGCTTTTTTTACCACATTATTTCTTTAATGTTACTGCCTGCTTACTCTTTTCCTGTACATATGCATAGGTGTTAATTTTATGGGAAGTGAAGGAGAAAATCTAACAGACTAATACCAGCATACATCCCAGCAAATTCATGATTATTCATGTGACAGTAAGACATAGAAATCTCAGAGAAAGAGCAGATCCTGAGGAACAGGCATTTTATAATTCATAGCACAGTCACTTATATCTCACATCTTTTACCCAGATGTCCTATTCGAGGTAGACAATTAAATACATTAAGAATGTGAATCCTACACCATTAGCATTTCTTCTTCTATGTCTCTGTATAAATATGAATATATTTATTCTATATGTTGCATTAAAAACATATTAATCTTAAATCTACTCTAGCCCATCATGATACAGCTGATAGTTATAGCTGATAGTTATAGACTTCCTGCTGCCCTGTACAGAATAATGTCTATTCAGCATTGTCAGTAGCTTTCCAGATATCAAAGCAATGGCTGTTTTTCAATTTAAATTGCCCATAAATGCTACACTTGCAAAGCCTTTCCATATTTCCATGATTACTCTGTAACTATAGCAAATTGCCTAAGCCTGGTGTACAGCACTCATTTCATCTGAGTAATTTTCAGGAACACTCTGTTAGATGTGGCCATCTAAGGGTGTAAGAAAATATGCTATATTACATTACAGAGAAATTAAATACAAACCTGTAACTCCAGATCTAAGGAGACAGAGGAAGGTGGGGTTTAGGTTTCATTCTTTTCTTCCTTGTCTGGAAGAGCCTTTTTTTCTTGAAGCCATGCTTTCTGGGGAATTTCCTTGAGGGAAGCAGAGGGGCCTCCCCCTCCTTCAGTAAAAGAGGCGGGGGGGGAAGAAGCTTTGCAGTTTTCAAACAAAAATCACCTAAAATTACCTTAGCTGTTTACTCATGTCTTTGCCTCACATCCTGTACACAAAGCTGCTCCAAGCTGCACCAGAAGGGACTTTAATGAGTTTAATGTGCACTGGGCTTTGTCTGCATCCCGGGCATCCTGATGGACAGAAATTTCTCTGGGCAGAAAGCACCACAGCCAGGTTGCTTTACAGTAATGCAGCCTGAGGGGGAAAGGGACAGGGAGATGTTTTCATAGGATGCAACTGGAAACTGCATGGAAAAAAAAATTGCTGGATCCAAGAAATGTTTCAGGTATTTGAACCACCGGGGTATAAATTTGTGAAATTATCTGTCACCTTTGAGGCTTGATGTGAACTGGCTGTGTTTGCACTTGCGCTGAAACTAGGCATAAAAACTGAGAAAAATGGGAAAAATTCCCTGAGGAGAAGTGAAGAGGAGGTGGAGGAAAGCAAAGAAAAGCATCAATATGAAATCACAGGCATGGAGTGAGGAGCCAGCACCTGCAAGGAGCCGGGGGGCTACAGTGGGGACCCACCTGCTGCGGCTGGCAGGGAGGGAGCAGGGATGGATGGAGGGAGAAATGGATGGATAGATGGATGGATGGATGGATAGGTGGGTGGGTGGATGGATGAGATGCTGCTTCAGGGCCAGGGCAGGCAGGACACAGCACCAGCCTTGGGGAATTCATCAGCCTCCCAATAACGCCTGTCCACCAGCAAAAAGGCAAAAAGAAAAAAAAAAATAAAGCCGTATTAATCTACAGATCATTCAGCATAAAAAGTGAGCTGGCAGCTAGCCGATTGCTGGAAGCTTTACATTATTAAGGCAGCAGAGGAACACTAGCAGTTATTTTTTGTTTTGTACTTATTTCAATAGTTCTGTCCTAGTGTCCAGGTGTCACAGTCCCCTGCACTCACTCTCCTTCACAAAGGCTCTAGCAGGTGCAGGTGGGGCTGTGCTGAGAGGTGCAGCCCCCGCCCCAGACTTCCTCATATTTTGATTGCAGTATTTCTGTTTGGACCAGACTCATCAATGCAGATGGGAATGCAAGTGTTCAGCAGCAATCCTGGGCCAGCCCATGAGCTTCTTTTAAAAAGGGAAGGGAGGGGATTTGTTTTCCTGCTTCGAGCCTGACTTTGATATAATATTAATGTTATATATAATAATATTACTGTTGCACATAAACAAACATAATGAGGAGCCATCCATATTCATGACTGCTGTTCCTGTTACCTGGAAGTCCTTCAGGGAGCTGCTCAGATGCAACATTGCATTCACTGCTCTCCAAAGCCCCATGATTAAGTGACCATTCCCCAAACTGCTCCCTCTCCCCTCTGCATCCAGCTGGATGCCAGTTGCACACACATGTGTGCCTTGCAGCAGGAATTTCATTAGCCACGATTAGACAGGCTCCTCCTTTCACCCAGCCCCCAGGGTGAGACGAAAAGGAAACCCACAAGCTTTTGGTTTTGCAAAGTGTGTGATGGCTCTTTATTGAAGCTAATGAAGAAAATACACAGTTTGGGAGTTACACGACTCGTATTTATATCCTCTCTAGCTACATGTAAAACCACAGTGTCAGAAGCTCTCATCAGAGAGTGTGACAGGTCGGCATGTGACCACAAACACCACTGCCAAGACACGTGGGGTTTGATCTTCTCAGTAGGGATGGGCACACAGGCTTGCTCAATGGTAATAAAGATGCTTTTGTGTTGTCCAGCTGGAAGCAGGACTGATCGGATACCTCATGAGAAAGCTGGCTCTCATGTGACTTGTAGATTATGTTTTTCATATTGCATAATCTGACATGACATTAGAGATAGGGCCCAGTCCTGCTCTGAGCGTTTGGGGAACCCATTGGTTTGCTGCTCCTGGTCCAAGCTCTGAGGACAGTTCACTGTCAAGTGTCACAGGGAAAGCACTCAGGGAGACCAGGTAGATGCTCCACATCATATAGGTGGCTTCTTTAAATGTAACTGTGCAGCATCACCACAGAAAAACAACCAAGTATTTGTGCTCAATAGAAAACACAGAGCTTGAACTGTTAAGCAATGCAGAAATCTAAACGCAGTAGCTGATAGACACCTGAGTACCAGTTCAACAAGGACTCAGCACTGTCTATCAGTAGGTAAGACACAAGTTTTCCCATAGAATAAGAGGCTTGAGCTTCTTTATGGGGGATGCTTATCTGATCCCCAGCTCACACCTTTCCTTTCTCCCGTGTATGGACCAGGAGCATGCTCTCCTAGAAGCTACAACACAGCACAGATCCAGTGTACTCAGCTGGAAGGTCTCCATGGCATGACCTGGCACATTCGATGTAAACACATCAGGGTCCCTGACAACCTCCCTGATCATGGTATTATGCTGTCCTCTCTGGATTCCTTCATTTCCCGGTCAAACAGGGCTTCCAGTCTTCTCATGCAGATAAGTTCATTCACTCCTCCCTTTTGTGAAGGGAATTCTCTTCATTACAGATCCAAAAGACATTCAAAGCAATACACTTTTCATGTGTACGTGTGTATGTGAGCCAGGGAGAGATCTGAGCTCTTGACACCAGCAGAGCCTTCCCTGTCCTGCCAGACATGTAAGCAGCTGGATTTTCCTCAGGTTTTGGAGACTGAATGAGGAAAATGGGTGCTGTGGGACTGCCAGAGCATTGCAGATTCAATTCCTGACCCTCCTTCCAGCACTTGCTTGCAGCCTCATCTTTGCCTAATCCCTCCAACAGGCTGGGAAGCAAATCATGCACCAAACCCGGCCCCTTTTACCCCCACTCCTTTAACCATCTCCTTCCACCAGATATGTGCATCTGCACAGATGTGTACTTGCTGTCTAGAAGTTTTACTTCCAATACACAACAGTTTCCCAGCACTGCAAACAATCAACTATGATGTTTCTCTGTAGGCACAGCACTTCTTTATGCAAACAAGAGAGGGGAGGCGAAGGAGGGGGTCCCCGCTCCCGCTGCTTGAAAACATTGCCTTGTAATTTGCTGGAAGTCCTTGCAGTATGTCCGATCCACATGTAAAACATCTTCTTGGGTTCTTTTTCTCCCCATGTCCTGGCTGCCTTGAAGGTGCTGCAGAAGAGCTGGAAAAGTCAACCCTGTGCAAATGCAAACATGTTTTCATTGTTTTCTTTTTTGTTTAAGAGAAAAAAAAAAAAAAAAAAGGAGTTCTAACCCTAAAACGCCCTCATCAAAACATGACTTTTCGTTGGACCAACACACCAGTTCACTAAGATGTCTGTGGTGGCTTTTAACAAACTCTGAGCTTCAGATACAAGCACAGAGCGAGAGCCAGCTGAGATGGCGTCACTGAGCGGGGTCCATCTGCTTGCTTGGAGACTCACACACCTCTGGGTGACGTGTAGTCTTCAGTGTGATCACTGCAGCAACAATTCAGTGCGTGAATGATCAGAGAGATGGAAATCGTGCCACAGGACTAGACAGGGGGCACAAGAAGAGATGGCTGATGCTTCCCACTGTGGGCAGTTCCCAGGGATGCAGCTGCTAGTGTGTGTGGATAGCAAGAGAGAACAGAGAAGCCATGCTACTAGGGGAAGTGAAGCAAAGGTAAACCCACCTTCTTTCCTCTTTTCTCTCCCTCTATAAGCATCTAAGGACTGGTTACCTTCCCGGGATTGCTGGGTCCCTGGGTCTGGAGATGTTTGCTCTCACTGGAGTGGCTGCCTGCCAAGAGCTAAGGCACTTCGATGCCATGTTGCCCCAGCCTTCACCAGAAGGAGCCATCTCATCACCGTCTCTAGCAGGGATGCGGTGCCAGCCAGTCATCAGCCTCATTTGTTTGGAGTCCAGCCTTGTCCCTGCTCTGTTTGCTTCTTCTCATGGCAACAGAAAAGCTGCGGAGAAGGTTTTCACCCCCACACTACCTGATAACAGCCTTGAACCAACATCTGTTTGCCTGGAGGCACAACTCCTCGCTGCTAGTTGGGACCTATTTCTTAGGAATTGTTGTTAAATGATGTCACTTTGGAATGAGGTCCTGTCGGGCTGTGTCTGCACTACCTAAACTCCAAAACTGCTGAAACTTGCTACTGCTGGTGTCCAGAGAGGTATAAGGACAACCAGAGATGTCAACCGTGCAATTCAGCCCTAACTTTGCTCAGAAGGCACTAGGCAAGTCTTCCTATTTGAAAATTGCCTTCTCCTGGGGGAGCAGGGATGCAGGTGCAGGAGTCTGCTCAGATGGGTATCCCTGTGCCTGCCCCTCTCCTGCCCAGGGGAAAGCTCTTGCTCTGCTCTCTGCCTTTTCTCCTCCATGGCATGTGCTGTGCCTGGCACAGCTGGGCTGTGAGCTCAGCCGCTCAGCGCTGGAGAAACAGCAAAAAAATAACAACGACTGGCAATGGCTGCATAATCACAGCATTATCCAGCTCATCTCAGCCAGTGTCCGCAGCTGGGGCTGCTCTCCCTGGGCCAGCATCACTTCTGTGCACCCGCTCACCTGCCTCTGCTGCTCTCCTTGTGGCTGCACAGTGCGAAGATGCACTCAGCTCCTTTCTCAGCCTTCCTCAGGTCTTTAGAGGCATTTAACTTAGAAATGTGGCTATTTCAAAACCTTGCACCAAGCCAGTTCGGCCGCAGGGACCCTCTGTGACTTGCAGGTCGGGGTTAGCTTTTGCAGAGCTCTTGGAGCATCTTTTAGACTTCAGCTCCTCTGGCTGGTGGTCAGATGGGTACCAAAAAGCAGCTCAAACCTGATGGTGGCAAAATGGTTTCAGTGAATAACAGAATTAAAGTGTGGCTGTGTGCACTGCACAGGCAGGACTGAGCTGCAGGTCTGGGGCTGCCTGCCCCTCGCAGGGGGGATGCTCACCCACAGAAATGTTACACGGATGCCATCAGGGATTAGTGAGGCAACCTGATCCTGTCTGGGGACAGCAGGCTGTGGCAGGGGAAACCTTAAGGCTTTCCACATTGTAATCTTTTAAGATGTGGTACTCTTTTTAAAATTGGACCAGAGACCAATTCGACACCACAATCACTCTTTTGACAGCTGTGTTGTGGCCAGATGCAGTTCCAGCACAGGTACAAAGCACCAAAGGTCCAAGATCTGACCAGACTTGCCTATCTCCAATTTTCAGCACTGCACAGCATCATGTTTTAACTCCTGGTTGGACCAGCAGGCCATTACCCCATCCCCTCAAGTTGTTGCTACTGCAGGGATGGAAGGGTGATCTAAGTTATAACACCATTTTAAAACTCTTCTCTAATACGTTTTGGCCCTGAACATGTTGGGTGTGGACAAACACGCAGTCGCACACAGACACACACTCCTATGTGCAGACACCCTTTGCAGCCTCACGGTTCTTGCTGACTGATGAACAAGGGAGCAAATGATCAGAGGGAATGTAATTTAACACCAGGACCCAGCAGAGTGCAAAATCCCACCCAGATCCAAGGACTTGTGATTTACGCTTTTGTTCCTGCAACAACAGACAGAAGCAGGAAAAAAAAAAGCTTTGCCAGATTTTCCATCCCCTGCCAAGACGTGAAGCCAAATGGCAGCCAGTATTCACAGCAAAACCCACGGTTAAGCACCAATGTTGTTGCCAACTCCTGCAATGTTATCACAAGCCCCATAATGTTCACTTTCCTTTCTTAAAGCCCCAGCTCCTGGAGTCATGGGATTAAGCAGGTACCTCAGTTTTTGGTTTTAATAGCAGTTTCTGTCTCTCACTGTTAAGAAGAAAAGCTTGTAGAGTGGGACAGCTGCAAACCTATAAAGAAAATAAACCAGTCTATCTACTTGAAATCTGGTAATTTTTATGCCAATTTTTTTTGGAGAAAGGGTTTTGAACACTTCAGAAAGTAGAACTAATTTGTAACTGAAGAAGACCCTTACTAAGCTGGAAAAATCTCAGCTGAGAAGATGCTGCAGGAGAAATATAGACTTCTAAGTTGACTGGGTTTTTATTGCTTTATCCTGGTGGAAAGATCAGCAAAGAGAGAGCATCTGGATTCAGTAGCTAAGGTAAAGCACTTTTTGTGTCAAGAACAAACATTAAAATTCAAAATGCGAAGACTGAAACTCCCTAGAAAGAGAATTGAGCTCAGAAGATAACCCTGCCTCTGTCCCAAGGTTAGACCATGTGGATGGTATTGATATATCAGTGCCCCAGAGGAGGTGTGGGATCCGTATGTAAAACAGCATCTTCCATTTTGCAATGCTTGCTGTAAGAAGCCTTGTGTTGGAATTTTACAAAGCAGTCAGAAGGATGGACAATGTCCCAAACACTCACAGCTCCCAGACCTGTACGCATTATATGTATTACCTGCTCTCCCTCTCCTGTTCCAATTGTAGCTTATTTCGATCTGCTTCGGTTTTTTGTCCTATCAAGTGCTAAAAGCAATTTCAGTGAAAAACAAGTAATTAAGAGCAGTAATTATGCAGATGTCCCCAGAGTGGGGCCATCCCCTGTTTTGTTGCAATTTTAAATCATTTTAAGTTGAAAAAACTTTTATGATTCTTGAACCCATTCACAGCTTTAAAGTACAAAAAGGGATGCTTTAAAAGACCGTGGTGATAAATTGTTCCCATAAACTATGAGAAATGTTTAAATCAATAAAACGTTTGTTTAGATGTCCATATGGAGGAAAGATACAGTCTGTTGCTCGTCATATTGGATTGATCCCACTGTGTTAAATTACAGCTGGCTACAGCCCTTCATCGTTTACTGCACAGCTTGACAGGCATGTAAAATATTCACACTGAGCGCAAAAAATTTTGACTGTCTGATCTCTGCATTGTCCTTGTCACTTCCTCCCAGCCAGGGCCAAATTAAAGGCTGTTTAATTTGAGGGGGGGGAAAGCTTGCTGCAGCTCTCCCACAAGCCTTCAGCCACGTTACCCAATATTGTCTTGATGGCCACAGGGAGCGAGCAGCTGGGGAGCAGATGCGGGCAGCCCTCGACACGTGACGGCATCTCTCCCTATAGCCCTAGTGTTCTGGGTTTATCAGCTGCTCTGGGCTGTTGATCATAAATACATACATACAACAGTAACGTGGTCTTAAAGGAGTAGCTGCTGTTGGAAGGTGCCCATTCTGTCTGGGAGGGTCACAGCAGCGATGGTGGGTGGTGGGAAGAGCAGGACTTTCAGTGCTTAAAAGGAGCCTATAAGAAAGGTGGCGAGAGACCTTTTAGCAGAGCCTGTTGCGACAGGACGAGGTGTGATGGTTTTAAACTAAAGGAGGGGAGATTCATGTCAGACATGAGGAAGAAATTTTTTATAAGGAGGGTGGTGAAACACTGTCTCAGGTTGCCCAGAGAGGCGGTGGATGCCCCATTCCTGGAGACATCCCAGGCCAAGCTGGATGGGGTTCTGAGCAACCTGAGCTGGTTGATGTCCCTGTTCAGGGCAGGAGGTTGGACTGGAGGAGCTTTGAAGGTCCCTTCCACTCCAAACTATTCTACAATTCTATGACTAAAGGGGTAGCCATGGTGCTTGCCTGCCTGTGGGTCCTGGAGAGAGGCCAGGAAAGTTTGCAATGGCAGTTTTAAAGCCATCTGAAATTCAGTGGCCAAAGGACCTGTGATTCAGAGTAATAATTCTGCATAGAAATGTGTCTCGAAACTAAAGATGTGCCCGTGAAAGCAGCTGCCTGTGCATCCCGCTGCCCTGTAGAACCAGGCAGGTCTGTCACTCCTGCCTGCCATGGCATGAGGCAGGGACGTCCTGCGGAGGGATTAGGGAAGAAGCTGGGCTGGCACCCGTGGTCCTGCCTTGTGGCATGGTGTCTGATCCCAGGCTGACCAGCAAGGCTCGGAGGAGAGCTCAGGCTGGGCACAGACATTAGGAAAGCTTCACAGCAAAGGTCCTGGCTGCTCAGCCCCAAAATGCAGCACATCGCAGCTTCACTTCAGGTAACTCTTCAGAAACTCTGACCAAGCTTTGTCAAACCCCTCCTCAGTCACATTTTCGATGTTCCAAAATAGTCCTGTTAGTTTAGGGGTCCCGACGAGTGCTGCTGTGCACCCTGCAAACTCAGTTCTTCCTCACCAGCTGTCGTTTTTCCCTTGGGAAACGAGAAGCTGTGCCCTGCAAAGCCTGGTCATTAATGCAGGCAGCCAGTAGAGGCCACTGCTGTACGCTTTAAAAACAGCTCCAGGGCTGAGGTCTTTGGCATGGTCTTCACTCCCAAACATGTTCCTCGCTCCGGCGTGTGTTTCTTTCTCTCTCCTCCGTGGTGTCATGTCTTGGCTCCAGGATCCCCAGGCGTGTTGCAAAGCATTGGGTCAGAGCCACGCTTTCTGCTCTCTGCAAAAGGGTGATGTAAGTAGCTGCGTCCCTCCCTTCCTCACCTCCAAACTCAACATCATCACCAGATGAACCATCAGTAACCAGCTCCCAAAGTGCTACTGCACTCCAACACGGGTATCTTTAAGACTGTGTGATATAAAGAGTTTCTATAAGAAAGCAACCAAAATGAAATCTGGAGTCTCTCAGACATGATAAGCTCAAAAACGTGACCACCTTTCAGTGGGGCATGGTCTGTTCTCTTGCCTTAAATACTCTGCCTTTGCCCCTCTGCAGCCTTTGGCACCTGCCCTTCCAGCTGGGATGATGTTGCTTTGGGCTGACCCTTGTCAAAACTTCTATGTGTTTACTAAGATGGTACAAAAAAAAATATGGATTGAAAACTGAAATCCATAAAAATATTGCTGCCCTGCTGCAGTTTCACCGCTCAGTTCTGTTTGTATGTATTCAGTGATGAAGCAATATGTGAGGAGCCTTTGATGTTTGAAATGGCTTGGATCTGTGAAAACGAAGCTGAGCTGTGCCTTTACTTTAGTGAAATAAACAGAGAGGTGACTATAAATGCCAGTTGCTACTCTTAAAAAAGGCACCAGTGTGGAAAAATAAGTAGGGCACCATCAGTAAAGTCAACAGATCTTTTGAAAATAACTTGATTTCTTTGAATAGCTTTCAATATATTTTAGAATAGCTTAAATTATTTTTTTTAAGAGACAGAGGGCCTTTTCAATTAGATTATGAAAGAGGGTGTTAATTTTTTCAGAAATCTGGCATTTTTTCAATGTTGGCCTTTTAGATTTATGAAGACAAGCTTGCTCCTTGTTCCTGTGTTTTATCATCTCATTACTCCCAGTACCAGGGGGAACAGACTGCTCTCACAGTGTACTCAAATGGAGATGATGTGCCCCAGTCTGTCTCGGTCATAATGAAATGTGGCTGAGCACATTCAGCTTGTTCCAGCTGATGTTACGCCTCTTTCTGCTCTCCAAGAGGAAATGCAGTCATCAGAGGGTGTGTATGTGTGGGGGAGATGCTTTCCCAACGGGCCCTCTGGGATCCAGGCACTGAATTAGCAGCATTGCCTAATGAAGAAGCTGCTAGATGTGCATGCAGATTCAGTCCACTCGCCATACTCTCCATTTTCCCATCAACCTTGTAGGACGCTTAGGGCCAGAACGTAAATGAAGCTAAAGTCTACTAGTTTCTGCCTCAGTTTACCCATCTGTTCAGTAATTCTGGCTCATTTGATTAGGTATTCCAATATTTCTGATGGCAGGTATTAATTATGAGCTACCACTAATATATAGGTGGGTCACTGCTCATTTCCCATCCTTGCATAATCCCATTCCCAGTTCAACAACTGGAAGTGTGACTTCACAACCTGCTGGCAAGGTGGTGTCAAGCACAGAAGATAATTGTCCTCAGTTATCACTTTCCTTTCCATCCCTAAATAGAAAGGACATGTGCAGCAGCACAAGTATTATCTTCTCAGTTGCTTTGCATAAGCAGCTCATTTCTGGAAGAGATCAGTAGCTCACAGATCCACAGCATGTTGTGTTGCAAATAAACAGCCCAAACTTTCGTCCCCTATCACTGAAATTTAGGCTCAGAGGGGACTGCCAACACTTTTATTCCTTGGGGATATTTGTACATTTGCAGTCACTCCTTATCTGTCTTGAGCCAGGGAGCAGCATGAGTATATTGGCTGAAAACTAACGTTAACCAGCTGATGCTATACCCTCAGTGCTGGCACCTGAATAACTTCTAGAATAAATTCAGTGTTGCTTCTAACCTATAAAACCAAATGCTATATGGGTCTGGCTGTTGGTCCAGCACAAATCTGGGGTGTAAGCCTGGTTCAGAGGTGGGAGTCCAGGGGTCAAGAACTAACTGATGGGAAAAGTGCAGAAGACATTGACCTCCGTACGATAGCAGGAGCAGAAGAAAGCAACAGCAGCAAGACCTGCTCTAAAAGCGTTAGGAAATAGTGCTTTAGGAGACAGCAAATTCCCTGGGGACTAATAATGCTTCCTGCTACTCCATGTTTTAATTCATTATACTTGTTTCAACCATTGTGTTCAGCAGCTGATGCTGAATTATGGTGGAAATAGCCCAGGGAAGGCATGTGGCGTGCAGGTGTGTGGAGGTAATGGCTTTACCGTGCCCAGCCCCGGGGGGCTCAGAGCCAAGCGAGAGCCGAATAACGGATGCAAAGAAAATCAAGTGCTGCTCTCCATCTAGTGAGTGTTGATAACATGCAAATGGCTACATGGCTTTCAAAGAAAAGGATTGCAGGCAGGAGAGCCAGGCACAGCTCTGCAAGGTGTTAGATCACAGGAATCCCTGAGAGAAAGGAAAAAAAAATAAAATAAAAAGATGTCTATTTTATTGCTTGAGATACTTAAAGTTAACTGATAAAACACTAAAAATGGACTCCAGGGAACTAACTGAACTAGCTGAAGTAGTGTGAGGGTGTGGATAAGCCTGATACATGATGTAATAGATGTTAACTTCTGTGGTCTTACAAAGCCATAGTAACGAGACACATCACATCATCTTCCCTGCCAAACACAACCAGCTCCCTTCTTCATCCAGTCTTTCAGCACACACTCCAGTCGGATGTATTACACAAGCCATACATACAGTAAAAAGTTGAAAACAACCAACACCCTTTATAGATGAGAGAAGGTGATTAGTCTACATCTTCATTCTCACTTTTATAATAATCATCATGACTCTTCGTTCCAATGCACAGCAAAGCCGTGTTGTACAAACATCTAAAGCCGTAACAGCCCATTAAGTTTCTGGAGCTGTCTCTTGTCCACGCTTTTAGACTTAAGATAAATGGTATCAGGCTGTGTAGTTAGATGTTTGCTTTTTGTAGGAAAACCTCTCAGAGGCTTGAAGTGCAGTGAATTTCTAGGTTCTTGCTGCCTGTGCTAGAAGATACAGGTGATGAGAGCAGCATGTTCAGGTCCGAGGATCAGGGAATGCCAGATACCCATTGGTGCAGCCTGAGGGTGGTAGCTGAGGGGGTGCCATAGCCATAGCTGAGAAGAGGGGGCTGCCATGACTCATCTGAACGTAATGAAAGACAGGAAAAACTGCTGCCATGCAGAGATTGTACATATCAGCTGAGGTCCAGGTATTTAGCAGGGATTGCTCTTCCATCATTTAGCAGTCACATCTTGCACAATTAAATTCTGTGTGAGAATAAACAGCTCCATATCTAAACAATCATTTGCAGAAGTAATTATCAGATAGTGTATAGAGTCACAGTAAATAAGCAGGCAGATTCTGCCCATGGATTCTTAGTTATAAAATTATTTTTAAAGCACAAATCATTTCAAAATAGTCTTAGATATGCACAGCAAGACATCATCATCTTTTGCATATTTTTTACATGGACAGCTGTAAACTCCTGGCCCAAAACTATTTTCTTCACCCAGGGGTTTCAGCATAAGCTGCAATGTCTGCTTTATTCTTCTGATTGCCACAACAGCTGAAAGAATAACTCTGTTCCTCCTTTCATTTTGAAGATGCTCGAAAAAGGAACTGAATGCGATTACAGGAGTAACCTGAAGTGGCCATATGTTGGCTCGTCACAAAGAGATGAGCCTCCCAGTTGCTCTTTCAGAATCAGATACTTAGTGTGGCAGGAGTGTCTGTGGTTTTAATAATTACACAGACGTAAAGAAATTACAAATAGTTTTATTGATATTTGGATTAGTGCGTAAATCAGACTAATGATAGAGGGAGAGACCTGTTTGTCTACGTATGTACAGGCTTTCAACAGCTCTTCATAAGCCAATCAAATAAACAGTGTTCCCAATTTGTAAAAAGTGTAATGTCACTATCTTCAATAAGAAACATTTCAAGATGCCTAATGCTTTGCAGGACAAAGTCTGCTACATGCACCTTTATTCCCATCTTGGTGGAATAAATGGGAAATGGTTTCAGGGATGTTAACTTGATTCTCTGCCATGTAACACTAAACCCTTGGATGTGGTTTGGAGTTCAATATATACATGTACCAAAGCTCTTGGCTTGTGATAAACATGAGAAAACAGACGCCAGTGTTTGGAAACATACTACAAAGGGGAGAGAATCAAGATCAAAGCAAAGGATTTTAAAGGGCATAATTGTGCAAGAGAAACACCACCAAATCCTATGTCTATCTGTGCAGCATCAACTTTTAAAATGTATTTGTGACATTAATTATGTGAGGCATTTAATCGGCTGTTCTGTCAAGGGATCTTTCTTGCTGACGTGCCTCTCAACTTTCTGATCTGTTACCAGAAGCACGTAAGTTACTTTCTGCTCTTGGCTAACCCAGGCAGGCAGTGAGAGGAGGAATAAGTTAATAAAAGGGGAAATATAGCTTTTGCTGAAGTTCTCATATGACATGGCTATTTAATCAGCCACAAGCAAATTCTCCGGTCTGGTAGGTTACCCCAGATAGCTGGTGCTGTGGTCCCTGCCAGCCTCACTACCCAGGGCAGGTACGCAATAAAATACTGAATCAGCTTCACTAAGAGCAAGCTCAAAGATATCTAAGCATGGTTTATCTGCCCTGTGTTGGCAAGCAATAAAAAATAAAAGTTGTGAAGACAAAGACCTCATTAATTGAAGTCGTCTACTGACTGTAATGACATCCTGGACACCTGTCAATACAGACCTGCAGGGACAGAGGAGGCTGCTTGATCCTAATCTCTTTCTTGCCAGTCTGGATCAGTTCTGTCTCTGTTTGATCTGTTGGAGGTTTAAATGGCCAGTGCGATGGCCTGCTCTGCAGCTTGCAAGGCTGGAGATAAGTCTGCAGAAATACCCAGCTGACCTTGGAATGAGCTCTGCTTGGATTTGTTTACAGGCGGTGATCAAAAATACCATATGACGGCTGCTTAATATGAAATAGATCCCTTCCACACAAAAGCACGTCAGTGTGTGTTGCAAAACACGACTTGCCCAGCCTGGGATGCCAGAGATGCCACATCCCATTCTTGACACAGGCGATGTAATGGGCTTCTTAGTACAAGCTGCTAAGAAATGATTGAGAAGCAGTCCAGCGTTACAGGAGTGAGGGGAGACCCTGACAAGCCAGAATGCCAACCCTGCAATGTGTTCACCTCGCAGCACATCCCATGCTCCTACTGCTGCAAATAGCCAGCCAAGCCCAGGCTGCAACCAAAGGCAGAGTGGGGAATGGAGAAATGATGCTATTATAGTGGTTCTCCTGGTCTGGAGAATGTGCAGAAAAGTGCATCCATGAGAATGGTTACTCCTCAAGAAACTCTTTAGGGACAACAACTCTATGAAAGTTACATGTTATTAATATATATTCAGAATTAACTCTTCAGAGGAAAGGCAGGGGGAAGCAGTGCAGTAACAAAACCTGATGACCAGTGGCACCGCATGTGTCACATTATGCTGCCCATGCTAAACCATACTGCATGGCTGCATGCAGGCACAACACCCAGCATGTTCCCAAGTCCCCATTGTCCCTCCTGGCACTGGCATTGGTGGCAATGTATTTTTGATTTCCTGGGATCTACACAACGTCGTTTCATAGTCCGTGGTGAAGCAGCTTTATTTTCCTCTCTAGATAACTGAAATTATTTTAACCCACTGCTACAAGGGATCTGCACTTGTTAACAGGCCAACTGTTCGTGCTGCTAAACAGAGATGTTCAATGGTCTGTTGTACTTTTCTGTGATTTGGAAGCATGTTAAACTGAGGAAAAGCACGGTGCATTTTCACTGACCCCTGTGCACATCAGCAGTTCTGGTGCAGAAGTACTAGAACCATCTGGTGGGTGTATGTCATCTTGCAGAGCTGGGGTGACCAGCAATGGGTACAGAACTTGTATGTGAGAAAATGAGGCTTCAT
Source organism: Columba livia (assembly GCF_036013475.1). Lineage (NCBI taxonomy): Eukaryota > Metazoa > Chordata > Aves > Columbiformes > Columbidae > Columba > Columba livia. The sequence continues at coordinate 6,598,893 of NC_088612.1, read as the reverse complement.
AACACAAATAGAGGACCTTGCTGGCTTTCTAGCACCAGAAATTTCAATAAAGGGAGTCTGCTTTGTTCTCAGGATATCAAGCCAGCTACCACAGTCTGCTACAGGTACATGTTGTAGCACATAGGTGTCAGCAAAACAGCTGGTAGATGGCTGATGATGGCAATTCAGAGCAGTTTTTAAACGAGTTTGTGTTCAGTCCATAGGTTTTGTGAATATGTCTGAAGTTGATCATCCAAGATTTGAGCTCCTGGGCTGCTTTTGGATCTCTGTGAAACACATGTACTCTCTGTCTTTCTGAGGAAGGCATCCCTTTTGGTTCTTCTTTTTTATTTGACAGGTAAATGAACATCAACAGGAAAAGTCTGACCAGGTATTTAATGCAAGGATATAAATGGGAGATAGTGTCTACCTGCTTGGATAAGCTGGAAATATTGGCCATCACCTATGGGCTACTGGATCCCAACACCCGTAGGACTCTCCTCTTTTACATTCTGTAGCTTGGAGGTCTCATTGAGCGAATATACACATACAGAGAAAACGTGAATAATGGAAGTCAGAGATGGAGCACTCACATCCTGGAAAAAGATACTGTTGTATACCCACACCATAATTTTGTCCTCTTTCACCCTTTGTTAATATTTACAAGATTTAAGTAAATATTTCCAAGTGTCCCAGACATTGACAATTTCTCTTACGGCCTCACACAAAAAGCAAATACACCCATCAGCTCTGGCATCGATTCAAGAGAAGCCAGGGATGCCATATGTGTTCACATCCTGACCACACGTGGTGATGGTAATAAGTAATTGGTTGCAAATGCATGTGTTGCTTTCTTGATTAGTTACTTTAGTGTGGGATCTGCTGTATTGATTAATTTTAATCTACTTTGTATGTTATTTAGATCTGAAATTGAGTAGAGTGCAGGGGATGAGGAAACTGCTCTAATTTTTAGGGAGTAGACTGCATTTGATTAATTTTATAGTCTGGATTGACTAAAAGCTTTTATCCTGGTCTGCTATCAATTTAACTTTCTGTGTTTGACATTTTTTACTCCTGGGGTCCCACATAATTCAGTTTCATAAACTGATTTGATGGATGTTTTCTGATACTTCAATAAAGCCTTTTGGCATAGATTTGCCTATCCCTTGCTTTGCACGTAACTGGACAACAACCCTTGCTGAAGACAGAAATAAAATAGTATTAAATTAAAAGGTATATTGAAAAGAACAGGATGGCCAGAGCAGGCGCCTGTTAACAGTGTCCTTTGAAAAAGCATGAAGTGTAAAACCAAAGTGAAAGAGAAAACGCTCCCAGGAGGCTTAATGATAATACTGTTTGCAGCCTGCAAGTCTCTTTTCATCCCTCCCTTGCTGCTCTATCCAGCACCTCTCCTACAGGGCTGAACAGAGGGTTGAGCCCACAGGTACGGCTCAAGTCTCTCTGCAAACCCTTGTCAGGTCTCCAGATGTCTGGCAGAGGCAGTCTGAGGCTGTGCCAGTTATTATTGTTATAGTCGCTATTATTTCTGAGCCCAGACAGGAGGAGGACAAAGGGGAGGAAATGTCACCTTCTTCGCAACACACCTGCACATGCCTTATCCCTGTGGGGCGGCAAAGCCGATTGTGGAGCTCTTCTCATTCTTCATTTGCTTTTCTTTTTTATTTCTGTGTTGACTGCTTGGAAGTTGCTGATAGAGGGCTGGTAAGGCAGCAGGTGCAGGTACAACACAGCTCACTAGATGATTTATTTGGCCCTGATAATATTTAAAGCAAATGCTATGTGAAATAAGATTTTTCGTCCATGTCACAAATCCATGCGGGTGTGGTTCAGCTAGGACTGTCAGAAGAGATGTTCCCTTACCTGTTTTCAGGTCCATTAAACATTAGTAACTGGAAAGTTTTGACCAGAAGGAAAAAGCAGTATTTACATCAGGGCTTCCAATGAAGGTGGAATTTTGAGAGCTTGGTGTCAGCACAGCTTATCAGCACACAGAGGGGCCCTGTGAGCTGCAGAGGTGGATCTGTTAGATTTGCTCCACCAATTGAGCAACTAACTCATCTGACGTCTGCATGAGCAACTGATAAGCACTGCCTTCCAGAATTGAGAAATAATCAGAAAAAGCAGCAATAAGCAGCTGAGGTACATAGTGGGTGATGGTTGCTGTAAGACTGCTCCCCTTCTCCCACCAAAGCTCCAGAAGCTTCCCACAGAGGGGCAGAAGAACTCAGTGAACTTTCTTTTATTTCATTAATTTAATATTGCAGGTCATAAGTGCTTGTGTTTTGGTTTAGGTGGGTTTTATTGTCACTCACCCATTCCAGGCCTCTCATGTCATAAGGGTGAACTCCAATGTCGGACTGTGACACACTTAGAACTTTTTACACGTTAACTGAGACACATCATCCACGGGAGTGGTGAAACTTCTCCTGAAAGTTGCTCTCAACCACAGTCCATAATTTTCAAGCAAAGATTGTACTGCTCACAGGACTTTAGAGATTACATTGGTAGGGAAGAAGGAAAATGATATTCAAATCTTTTCAGGTGTAGCTGCCTTTATCTCAGCCACCAGGCACTGGCTTCAAACAAGCAGGAACACAAAGAAAACACCATGCACTGTTGTCAGCCTCATTAATGTTCAGTGTCTCAGTTTTGTAGCTGCTTAAACACGATGAAAACAAATCTTTAATAGTTGCTGCTTCCATCATTACATTGCACTCTGTTTTCTATTCAGTTGCAAGGACAGCTAATTTCCAGCAAATGGGAACAATGTGCTCATATTGCTAATTCATGCCACTACACACAAATGTTCAGATTATGTTGTGCAGATCCAAATTCCATTCTCATTCATGAGTGCAACTCACACTTAAATCCAGGTTCCCAGGAAGAAGTAGGGAGCCCTGTAGCAAAGCTGGTGACAAATTAAAACCTGAAAGAGACAATGAAAGAACATCTGATATATTTTATTTTATTTTTTTTATAGTGTTTGAAAAGCAGACCTGGACGTATGGCAAATGGTGAAACCCAGAGGAACCAGTGCCAGAGGTGATTTGAAGGCAAATGATTTGTCAGGAGCCTGGCATCCACAAAGCTGCTGCACAAATTTCCCTTCATCCGCTGACTCTCTGTTTTGGCTTGTGGCTATATGTGGGTGCAGACAGGATATTTTGAGATAAAGAATTTGGGGGTGGATAACAGTTTAGAGACAAAAGTAAAGCACAGACTACACCTTGGGGAACGGTGAAGTAAAAAGGATGTATTTTATCAAGCGCTGGGCATCTGAAGTGGCTCATCCAGCCTTTTTGAAGCAGATGCTCACGGGTCTCTGGTCCTGGAGCATCACAAGGGAATATTTCTGATATGAAAAATTACACTTTGTCTGCCCGTGTTTTGATTCACACTCCTTGACTGAAAGATCCATAACACCTTTGATGAATGGGGTCCATCAGTTTATCGTCCTGCTTTGGTGCTAAGCTGCTGCATCATCTTTCCTTGAAATTTTCCACGCTGATTTCCTTGCCTCCTGGTTTAGAATATCAGTAAATGCTCCTGGACAGCCTTGCTGTCAGATCTCCTTTGCACCCATGTGCCAAAAAGACTTCCCCAAAGCATTTCCAAACCATTTGCAAGAGCAACACATGTGAGCCCATATACATGGACGTGTACATGGCTGGTACAGACTCAGCTGGGAGGCTGAGCCTTCTTTTGGTGCTTCTAATCCCCTCAATATGACTGTGGGTCCCCTACAGCAAGACCAGGGCTGTGTCAGCTCCAGGCAAGGCAGCAGAAGGCAGAGGTTGACTTACCTGGCTGGAGATGACAAGCAGAGAAGAAATGTTCCCTTGATGGACAACCAAGAGGGCTGAGCTACAGATCTTGGTGTGTGTGTTATGGAAAATTTTAGGCATCTGTTATCTGTTACCATGCTACCTCGCTCAGGATTGCCTCAGATGTTATGAGGTAGGTTGGGCTGGGCTGGGTTAGTCATTGGTTGGTTGGAGACTTATAGGGGACAGTTTCTGCAAGAAGTGGCTTTTCACTAGATGGTGCTCTTTCCTGAGCCATCACTGTGCCTGACCCCTCTTCATGAGTCTGGGAACTTCCAAGTCATCTGTCTCATAATCCCTTTTTACAGGGGTGGGAGAAGGTAAAAGAAAATGTATTTCCAGTATCCCTGCTTTCATGTGCCTCACCCTGTTGGAGCCACACAAAAAAAAATACTGCTTTACATCCTGGTTGAAAAGGGTGTACAACGTTGACACGTTCCAGTCCCTACAATTACCACATTGCACAAGTGTTAAAAGCATTTTTATGATTTCAGTTGATTTAAATAGGATCAGTAGTGCATATTTTGGAAGACAATGCCAAGTTCACACGCAGTGTTTTCAGCAGAAAATCTTCTGCACCGTACGCAGCATTGTTATTTCTGTTCTACCTAGAGAGAACACGATGTACAGCAATTACCTGCAGCCTTTGCCCAGTGCTCTGGCCAGCAGCAAGGTCTTGTTGGGAAGTATTGTGAAGTGTTGTTGAGGTCAGTTGTCGTGAGGTGGGGCTGCCCAGCTCTAGTAGGGCACAAAACATACATTTAACTCAGATTGCTACTATCTTTGTGGACATGATCACCTGGGCACCACCAGGTCTAGTGGGACATATGTGTGTACAGTAGCTTAAACAGAGTGGAAATGTTGGGCCACCATATGTACCCAAAGCTTCTAACAAAAATGGTAACTGAAGGCAAGTCACCACCACAACAGATCATGCATCTTCGTTCCCAGGAGCCTCCTCAGAGCCAGCCACATGTGGACCACAGGCCCCATGAACTCGTTTGCTAATGGTGAGTTGCCTTTTCCACCATTTTTCCAGGGCAAGCCATGGGAATGGTATGGGAGATGTCACTCGGTAAAATGTACACACCACATACAATGGCAGAGGAACAGGAGAAAGGTAGCAAGGAGCAGGACAAGACCATGGGCTGGCTTGGTGGGACTCGAGTTGAGCTGCTAGATTTTGTGATGGGTATAGATGTGCAGCTCACCTTCATGGCTCGACAGCTTGTGTTCTCAGCTCTGTAAGAGGCATTCTAACTGCAGGAGATGGGAACGCTAGAAATGCAACCCCAAGTAAAACGAGTCCTTAAATCTGGAGTTTAGTGCACGGCAAGTAAGACTCTCCTTCAAATACAAATAAGCAAACAGCATAAGAAGTGGTCTGTGTCCTTTCACACCAGCAGGCCAGTATCATAAACAAGTAGATGGATCTCCCACAGCAGCTGAGTAAACCAGGAAAGGACAAACGGGAGCAGAAGCAGCCAGGTGACAGGTGAGAAACCCGCACTAGCCCAGACGGGGACTCCCGGGCTTTTCCCAGCCGCTCCTCGTCCTTCTCGGGAGAAACTTACCCCCGAGCAAGTTTCCGGCACTGCCACCCTCCGCCATCCAACCCCCACCGGCCCGCCCGCTGCCGGGGGCGGCCCCGCTCGGCGCGGCTGGGCGGCGGCGCATGCGGGCTGGCGGCGCGGCGCGGGGGCGGGCACGGCGGCGCTGCTCAGGTTGCGGAGCCCACAGCCCCTGGCCCTCCTTCCTGCCCGCCTCCCCGGGCGGAGAGCACCCGGCCCGGCCGCCTCTTTCCCCCCTCCCCGTCCCCTTCCCTCTCCCTTCCCTCCCGGCCCCGCTGCCAGGGGCGAAGCCGCCCGCCGGGTCCCCGCGGTGAGTTTGCCCCGCTGGAGTTTGGCGAAGAGGTGGGGGGAAAGTTTGGGGAGGCCCCTGGCGGGGGTGGAGGGGGGCTCTTTCCCCCAGGGCGGGTGTGCGGGAGCCCCCCCTTCCCTTCCCGCGCCCTCGCACGCTTCCCCCGCCCTTCCTCCTCGTCCCTCGGGGGGTTTTTCTCCGCGCAACTTCGCGTGGAGACGCTCCGGGCGGTCCCTCTCCCTCGCGTGTCTTTCTTCCCGTTCATTTTATAGTTGGTATTTATTTTTAGTTTATTTCTTCGTGTTCTGTCGCGCGGCTGCTCCCCGCCGCTATTGTCTCCGGGGCCGGGTGCGCTCCCCCCGCTGCCGGCGCGGGGGTGGCGGCCCCGCTCCCCGATGGGGGGGCGGGCACGGAGCGTGCCCGAGTGTGCGCCCGGGCACACACACACCGAGCCTGCCCGCACTTCCTCGCTGTTCAAATTCTTGATACCGTGATCCGAAAAACAAATAAACAAACAAAACCCCAAACAAAAACCCAAGAAAACCTTCCGTGCTCGCTGACGCAACTTTGTATCTCAGTTTATTGCAAAGAAAGTAATATGGGCTTTATATCTGAGTCTCCGGAGCAACCGGCCCGTGTTGGTTTTTCTCACCTTTGGGCCTGAGTGGGCCTTGGAAATTACTCAGAGGGACATTGCTGTGGGGCCCGTTTTGTGCATTCACTCTGTTGCTTGAAAATATAATTTTTAATTTTTTCTTCTTGAATGGAGACACTCCTTTTGAGGCAAATATCGGAGTTTCTGGACTAAGATTGTGAAAGGCTAGTTGTTTCTTAACATGTAAATTATTGGGAGTTTATTAATCCACCTTCTGCGAGTGTGTTATCCCTGCAAGTCATATAAAGGAGTTGGGATTAGTCGAGATCAATGTTGCTGACGTCTGTAATTGGTTCTGCTCCAGTGTCCTTTATGAGGCTTCACTTTAACTGGAGCTCAGAGGTGGAAAAAAAGATTTTTTTGAAAGTTTTTTTAAGAGTGTGCTGTATTGATTCTGTTGTGGATGACCAGATGGGGATGTGATAAAGGGATTTGAAATGCTGCATTTCTGTAGGACAGTTGGTAGCTGTGGTGTTCCCTGTAGTGTTGGTCAGCCATGAAACTTGAGGTACTCATGGAGATATGCGATGCAGTAGAAATATGTAAAGCATGTAGCTTCAGAACTGAGTTTAGACAGTTGGTCTGAGATCCATGAATGTTTTGTGTGCTGGGAGTTTTGGCTAATGTAATCTAGTCAGTTTCAAAGGGCTGAGCTACAATATTTCTGTTTGTGGTGACTCTCTTCAGCTTAAAATCCATCCCTTGCTGGGTGTGTTTGTCATGTTTTACATGTCCTTGCTGAGCTACTGTGGAATTGCGAAGGTGAACCAAGTTCCACATAGTTCCTTAAAGATAAGGTACTAATGATTCATTTATTACCGTGTTAGAGGAGGTGTATTTTTATACATAGATACCTCAGCAGTGGGAGTAGATTGACGTTAGCCTTATAACATCCATGCCTGTGGACAAAAGCTGCTATCTGTACTGGAGGAGCATGTGCTTAGAAGCCACTCTGGTCCAGGCTGTCACCTTCTGTGGTGACAATATCTTGCCTGGATGCTTGGGTTTGGGGCTTTCTTTTACTAGCCTGATAGCAAGGTAAGGCATGGTTGAGGATCATTTGGGCTTGTGTTGTCCCTTGGCACAAGTTCAAGCATGTACCCATCTTCCGCATTCATAGGTTGAGCCTAGTACGTCTTCTTGCAGCTCTGCCCAGCGCTGGGCAGACGGGCTAGCCTGGGGCTGTTGCTAGAAGGGCACGGATGTGGAGTTCTGCAAGGCAGACGGGTTTTGTAGGTAGCTGGAATGACAAGTCTTCTGCAGGTCGTGTGGATACATGGCATTGTGTGACGGCGTTCCAGCCTACACCTCCTGCCCGGCTCTGGTGACCAAGGGACGGCCGGCATAGCCCGAGAGGGGGGAACATGGCATGTTCCGAGTGACAGAGTCCAGCCGGGATTGCAGCCAGGGAGAAAGGCAGCAGCTCGATGTTCCTGGTTTACAGCTTCACAGCATCAAAGGAGGGAAACGCAGTTAAGAAGTCAAAGCTTCGCATAGAAACAGAGCTCTGCCAGGTAGTGTCTGATGATGGATGTTTTTAAACACAGTCTATATAGGGAAGCTTTGAGACTCAGGCTTATGCAGAACTCGCTACTAATCTCTCAGCAGGATATACTCCTGAGTAAGCTGTGTTCTGGTCTAGGGTGTGCTTGTGTGCTAAGAGGAGGATTAAGTACTGTTAAAGGAATCTGGTTATTCTATCCAAAGCATGAATTAAGGCAGTGGTCAATAAATTATACTAGAGTAAAAAAAAAAGTAGTTTTATTGCTGGTATGCATGCAGTCCTGTGTTCCAAGGGCAGTGGGTGCTTTCATATGATTTTCTGCTGGCATAATAAGTTTTAAATAGATAGCTACTTAACAAAAAAATCGGTAGTGGAAGTTGTGATGCCTGCTGTACCTATTTCTTTTCCACTCTGTCTCCACGACACCCGATGTATCTGTTTTCTCTACCTGGTATTTGGTGGTGATCCACTTCCCCATAACACCGTCCTTGAAGCAGCTTGGAAGCTTTTCTACTTATTACTGTAGCTGGTTATCTCTGCAATCTACTTGAGTGCTATTAAATGTTATTTCTATAGGGGTTCCCCACACTGGCGATAAATAGCCTGAAGTAAACTAAACCACATAGCTGATTAGCATGGAGGAACTATTTGGTTTTGGTTTTGCTCTGCTGGTGGAAGGCAGTGCTAGTCCAGGAGGCTGTGAAGGTATGATGTGCTTTCCCAGAGTCTTTTCCCAGCCTCTTGAACAGGGAATTGGCAGTTGGTGTGGTTTCCAGCCAGAGGATAACATGAGCAGCATCCCCTTTGCAGGCACACGAGAGGCTGGATGCGGGAAGCTGGGGTGGGAAGCACCTTGCAGTGTGTGATTACTGGGTGCTGCTGGGTGCCAAATGCTCTGGTGTTTGCTGGCTTGCATCAATCACCTGTAGGATAGATAAAGGTAATGAGTGACTTCCTGAAGCAACTGATAGCTTTGGGTGTAGATACAGTTCTGCTTCGCTGCTATGGGGTTTGCCACGGGGGATATAATCCAGTTGGGAGCCTGGTTCAGGGCTGGCACCTGAACAGTCACATATAGGAAGCACTGCACTTTTTATAAATCAAAACTCGTTGTTGGGGTGTTCGATACAATGAGATTTTTATGAATAGCTTAGTCATGCTTGGCTTTTTTTCTCCTCTAAAACAGCTGTCAACAATCTTGCTGTGGGGAGGGAATCGGCCACTCCTTGTTCTTAGTGAATAGCCAAACGCTTCAGTCGTGGTGTTGCAGCCTGGCATTGCTCTTCTTCCTACTTTTGGAAACAAAGCTGTGGATGTGGCATAATGTCTTCTTTTAATTAATTAATTATTTTTTTTAAAAAAACCCCTGCATTTCTCCCTTGCAAATGACCTTTATGGAGATCTAGAAGGCAAAGCACGTCCCTGGGAGTTAGCTGGTTAGTTACTTTGGTTAGTGATAAGAAAATATGATGGCAGCGCTCCAGGGAAAGCAGCTACACCGGGAACTTGTTGCTGCAGTCAAGCTATACAGATCTTTTTCAAAAAGATATATCTCTATATATTTATGGTCCTCTGTCACGGGAACAGGGTGACTCCTCTGTTGATGTCTACGTGACAAGTATGCTGTGATGCCATAAAACTTGTAAACTGTTCGATGCCCTTCTAGAGACGGCTGGAGGAAGCATGCAGCAGATAAAACATTTTCCGTGTCATCCTAAACTCAAACTGTAATTTTGTGTTATCTTCTGTGTGTCAGTGTAGGCATAGGCAGCTTCTTCTAGTTCCCCACCTGGGCCATGCTGGTATTTATGGGTCTGTTCAGCAAACCAGACGGGGAAATGGATTCTACTTAATACATATATATATATTTTTTCTCTGTACAATTCATACCTTGGATTGGTTCAGCGAAAAAGTTCATTCTTTACCTGAATCAGTTCCCTGACTGATGTCCCTTTGTGTTCTCATGAGCAGCTGCCCTGGGAGAGGCTCCTGTGCTTCCACCAGCAGAAATATCCCTGGAGCTGCACCCTTGGAAGTACTTTTCCAAGTGCAAAGAAGATATTTGACTGTGGGGCCGGTCCCTGTTTTATAGCATGTGAAGATGGCAAGGGAGATAGATGTGTTTCTAAGATAAGCCAGTGAGTTACTTAAAGTGTTTCCTTTTTAAGTTCCCTGAGATTGCAATTATTTCGCTCTAGAGTGAAGGTATGTCTTCTCTGCAGAAATAAGCCCTGCCACTTTTATAGCCTTTTTAACAATTTTTCTTTGTAACAATTTTAGCTATGCTTCTAAGTTGTTGAGGAACAGGCGAAGAAAGTGTAATCACAAATATTTTTAAGTAGTCAACAGTCCTTAAAAAGTATGCAGTGTGATCTCTTGCAAACAGTAAGCTTTAGTTCTGTTGTAGCTGTAATTGAGCTCATGTTGTGACATGGTCAGGCAGTCTAACAAGACTATTTTATATATATCACAAAACCAAAAAACCCCAAAACCCACAAAAAACTAAAAATCAGATGCTTTAGAGTTTATTGGTGGTTTTTATTATGGGTGAGAAAAAGCTAAATTCCTTGCTGGTGTAGCAAGGTAGTTCTCACAGCGCAAATGCTGAACTGTAACAAAGGTGTGTTGGGAACTTCTCAAATGTTGCATATGGGATTGGGGTAAACATAAGGAAAAAATACCATCTGAACTACTATCAGCACCTCCTCACAGCTCTTGTGTTGAGGGCTTGAAATACAGTGTATTCCAAGCATGTTTTGTGTGTGAGGTTGGGTTTAGGTCCCTCTGGGCAGCCTCCTGCTGGGTTTCTCACCGCTGCAAAGGCTGCTGGTGGTGTGGACCTTGTGGGCTTCCATGGTTCGTAGAGGACCTTGATTTTGGCCTTGGCTGCAGCGTCCAGCGTGGTGCTTTTTCACGGGTTAACCTGTGATTCTGTAGCAGGGATTCATTTGACAAAGTTAATCCTCCTGGACCACTTATATTTTCTTTATATCTCTTTTCCATTCATAAGGATTAGGAATTCACCTATTTCTTCAAAATGTACCAATGTCACTCTAAAGTATTAAAGTGATTCCATAACTTGTTTGTAATAAATTATTTTCCCATTTGGATGCTCTAGTTATCTGAAATCAGTGATGATTTTTTAATCAGTAGATATGGCAACTGAACTATAGAAGTTTTCTCGTATGCTTAATCCTTGCACAAATTAGCCTTTTGATTTTCTTGGAAATTGTGGGATGGCAACCGGTTGCTTGTATCAGTGAGTTGCATCCTGTGTAGTTGCTCTTCTGAGATTCTATTTAAAATGTATGAGCACCGGTAGTTGCAACTGATCCATTGCAGGTTAGTTTCAGGCATTTGTGACATTTTCTAATCAGCTATGCAAAATATTTATCATTTGTCAGAGTAACTTCCAAATATTTATAGTCTGTGCTGGTGTATTTGTTTTACTTCAGGTGGTTAGTCTACCTTTCACAAATGTCATTACCCTTTAGTCTTTTTTCTGAACTGTTTTTAACTTCATGTTATATTTGCAAAATATACAGTAAGAGCTTGTTTAATGCAAGATGTTATTTACAGTGTGATTGCACTGCTGAGATTAGCCTGATCCAGTGTAAAAGAAAGGATTTAAGGATTTTCTTTCGTAGCACCTACTTCAGGTTTTATTTCTGAGTAGGATGGAAAATAAAGTATGTGATAAATTACTTATTTAAATAAGAGGCTGAATTTTGGTAAGACTTATTCTCCTTGAGCATGATTTAAGGTGGTCATCTTAAAGCAGAAGAGTGTATGTCATTTCATAGGTTCATCATAGAATGACAGAATGGTTGGGGTTGGAAGGGACCTTGAGGATGATCCAGTTCCAACCCCCCTGCCATGGGCAGGACACCTTCTACTAGACCAGTTTGCTCAAAGCCCCGTCCAGCCTGGCCTTGAACACTCCCTGGGATGGGGCATCGGCAGCTTCTCTGGACAGCCTGTTCCAGGGCCTCACCATCCTCATAGAGAATAATTTCTTCCTTATATCTAAAGTAAATCTCGCCTCTTTCAGCTTAAAGCCGTCACCCCTTGTCCTATCACTACTACATGCCCTTGTAAAAAGCCTTTCAGCTCTCTTGTAGGTCTCCTTTAGGTGCTGGAAGGCTGCTATAAGGTCTTCCCAGAACCTTCTTCAGGCTGAACAACTCCAGTTCTCTCAGCCTGTCCTCACAGGAGAGGTGTTCCACCCCCCTGATCATCTTCGTGTCCCTCCTCTGGACTTGCTCCAACCATTTGATGATGTTAAAAACTTTTTGTTGAGAGAAACTACCCGACATGTCATGTTTGAATCCCCTGTGCTTTGTATCATCCGTGACTAATGCAAATAGGAGCAGTAAGTTATGTTAAAACCTGTGACTTACTTTGTAGCTTCATCTAAATTGTATCTGAGGTTTCTGGCAAAGTTACTTGGGAAAGTAAATCTCTTTCCCAATGTGTCTCTGCCCCCAGTGGTGTAACTGCTCCGTAAGGCTGAAGGCTGCAGTTAATAAAGCCATTACAAACAGGGATTTTGGCACGGAGCGGCTGTTTTAAACTGGACTGTCTTCAGACTCCAACTACTGACTCACTGTTTTTTTCCATGGACGAACACACCTGGCACGTCACGCATGGATGCTGGCTCACTCCTGTTCTTGCAGGTATCCCTGTTTTCAGTGTAGGGAGGAAGGGGTGTGAATCTGCACAGTGACCTCCTGTGGGAGATAGAAACCTCCCAATGGAAGTTGATGCCAAGGATGGGTTCGTCCAAAGATCCCTTTTGCCATGTCCCTGACGCTGGAGGGATATTCCTGCCATGTTTTAGGGGAGCCCAGAGCTGCCATTTGTGTGAAGTCCCTCCCTTTGGTGCAACCATATGAAGAGCTGTGCTGGGTCTGTCTCACTTTGCTTCTTGCCCCGCAGCATTGGTTGGGGGTCCTTACAGGAGCAAGGCAAGCTGTCTACACCAACGTCCGTGGGCACGATGAGGATCAGAACCAGGATGTGTGGCACATTTGGCTTCCTGGCACTTGTGGCTCTCAACACGCAGCCGAATCTTGGAAGCTGCTGTCAATAGAAAGAAAGGGGAAAATAGGGGATGCTGAGGCATGAGATGGCTGAAGTGAATGAGTCTCGCTTGCTTTACACACTGATTTCCCTCCTGCGTTTCCTCTGGGATGCTGAAGCCTTTGGTCCCATAATAGTGGTGGGACAATGAATGCACGGATGGAGGAAGCAGATGTTAAAGGAAGGGGGGAAGTGAGTGATTTTTTGGGGGGAAGGGGAGACAGGATGGGCAGATTTCATGCTTATACAAAACAATGTCTTTTGGCGCATGAGCTTGTGCACAGCACAGCTAATATGGCACCAAAACTGAGACTTGCCCCCCCCTTTTTTTTTTTTTCCAAATTCTTGTGTTAATAACACTTAAGTGAGTCACCTGAGGAGTGAGGTTTACATGATATACCTCTGCTGTTAGGTGATTAATTTTGTTGTTCTTTTGTTCCCTGCTACCATAAATCTTTCACCGCAGTGACAGGACTGCTGTACTGATGGCTCTGGACGTCTTAAAGTCTGCACTTCCTACTGGGGGAGCACTGGTTTTTAATTGTTTTGAAAACAAACTGGAGATAAATGAGTTTACATGTGACCTAAATTAAAACAGTTTCCGTAGCCTGATCTGAAGGTCTTTCAGTTGGTGCAGGGGATGATTCTGGAGGTAAAAGTAAAACATGCTGCTTCGTGTGCTACATAGCAGATTAGTTGCATCCATAGCCGAAAGACTTCCCGCCTGGGGAGTAAGGATGGCACTTTGTTTCAGTGGGATTTCCAGCCTCTGCAGGAGCTTCTCTTAAGCATGGGAGTCAGTTTTTCCATTGCTGAGTGGTTTGCAGCCGCTCCACCCATTTTTATGATGCGTGATCATCGTCTAAGAGCACAGTGGAACACAAGAGGTGGTGAGTAAACCTTTCGTTGCATTAAATGTAAATGTTTATAGTTTCTCTTCTCCTAGCAGCTGCATAGAATGTAGGTTTGTCTCAGCTGAGTAGAGAAATAAAGACTGAAAACTTCTTATATGCACTGTTGTAAAAATAAGTTTTGTGTAATGAACATTCATTTCACAAGGTCCGGGTGGCTCTTTACACTTTTGTGGGATGCAAGGCGAAACATTGGTGCAAATGTTCCTGTTAACTGTATTAAGTAGTGTGTTTGCCAGAAGGAAAATAAACATACGTCATCTTCATGTCTGTCGTGGGAGGATGCTGGGGGTTCATCGGTACCCGCTGGGCTGGTGACTCTGTGGGGTCCGCCTGACTTGGGCACAAGAGTGTGAATCTGCTTGTGCAATGTGGGCTTGGGAGTCTCCAAAATCTGGAGTTATTTTTCCATCCTGACGAGGGCTACTGACTAATTTTTTATTGACTCTGGTAATGTAGCCTGAAGAAGAGTGCTTGTAACATGGAGGCTGGGATTTGAGCACTTAACTAGGTTAAAAGTTCTTTTAACTGGATTAAAACTCTGTTCTTGAGTGTGTGTCTTGCTCATCTGCTCTGTAAGATGCTGGAGGGAGTGGGGTGGGGGGAGCTGATTTCTTTGCAGCCGTTTCAACAGTTAAAACAGGGACTTGGTCCTAATTTTCATGAGCCGTGTATCAAGCTAGAAAAAGAACTAGCTCGTTGCTTAAAGAACTAGCTCATTGCTTGAAGAACTTACAAGCTAAAACTGTGGCTAATAAATATGCTTGCATGGATGTTAAGAGGATTAATTGTTTGCGAAGTGCATTGGAAGTGGGAGAATGAAAGAAGTGCTTAAGTGGTAACGAGCTGCATGTCATGTACGTCTTGTTAATTTGTTTCTCCATCATTCCAAGTTAGATTATAGGCAGCATATGTTGATCTGTATGAAATTCATGTGTCAGTCCCATGTTTTCTGGCAGTTTGGGAATTTTAGAATTTACTTAAGGGCAGTACCTTCAAGATGGTAAAAAGTTGTCTCTTCAGATGTTGTATCTGAAGCAGGAGGTACCCTGCTAAATGTGATGTGCTTCTTTCTACTGCTGGAATTGGCTCTGCTTAAACTGTGGGGTTTAGTGCTTAGACCTCCCTGGTTTTTCCTTTATCAGATTAGCTAGGATTTTGGCAGGACTTTGTGCTGCTTTTTCTTAGCCAATCGACTTGCCTGTGAGTGTTCAGTAACTTTCTTGCTTTATAATCTCGAAGTTCAGAAGTCACCAGGCTGTTTGAGACTAATAAGAGATCTTATCCCAGCAACAGCTTACAGCGGGTGTATAAAAGGAAAACACTTCAGTAAGCAGAGAGCAAGTTTTGAAATGAAAATTCAAAACTACTTGAGGAGGGTGGAGGAATTGTGGCAAAGAAAGTGCTTGAAAATGTATACATCTTCCTGACACCACAAAACATGAGTGGGCTTTTTTAACCTTTCTTTACTGGGTTGCTTGAGTGACCCATCCCCTCTGTTATGTCAGTTAACACTGGCAGATAAATGGAAAGCACACAGTTTTTGTACAGTTCCCTTATACAAAAAGATTAAGCATTTGAAATGCCTATAAAAAGTTATTGAGTGTTTTTAATGCTCTGCTTAGCAGTCTTCATTTTTTTCCCCTTTCCAGGCACTAAGTTGTGAAAACTTCGCCAATTTTTACTAAAGGCCTAGTCTCATCAGTGCTTCTGATATTAATTTAAAAAGAATGATACCATTTGTTTAAATACCTGTGTGTATACATTCTTTGGACTTGTGACATTTCAGTGCCAAGAGAAACTTTGGTCATTTTAGAGGAAGCATGCTTTAAGTCATGTTAGATTTTGTCGTTTGGAATGCCACATCGCTTGGTGTTTTCATTGAAGGAGAGAAATTGTTTTCTTTGTGGGGATTTTTTTGACTCTTAGATAATGCTGGATCTGAGCCACTGGATAACTGGAGGATGAAGAAGGAGACTTGGTTTAGTGTTTGGAAGTCAGAATGAGGAGCGGGGAGCTGCTGCAAGTGTGGTTGTGTAAATGTGGCCGTGATGCTCAGCAGAGCAGCGCTTTGAACTCCTGCACAAGAGATGGAAGATGCTGTTTAGTTGGAACCGTGTTGCTTCTGGCCAGTTGGCCAAAAAGAAGAAAATAATAACAAAAAAATAATCCCTTGATGGAGAAGAGAGAAAGAGCTGTTGGGATGCTGCTAGGTGAGAGCCTAGCAGCAATGGGGAATTTGGGAATACGTCTGAGCTGGGGAATGCACTGAGGAGCTCTGGATGAGTGCCTTCCAGCCAGGGAGAGCTGCAGGGTGGCGATGGCGCTGCACCACCTGGCAAGTTGGGAACTAATTGTCACCTTTGCTTCTTGTTTAGCTTCAGCGTTAGCAAGTCAAGATACAGGAGAAACCCTGTTTATTGACTTCGGCTTGAAGATAGCAAACTTTAACGTGCTGCTTAGTGCAGGATGCTGAACCCCAGCACTGTGATGTGCCAGTCCTGGTCAATGTCCTTCCCTGTTAAGGAGCATGGGCAGGATCAGAACAGACGTGGATTTTTGTTTGCCTCTTTAATTGTCCGTATCAACTCCCTGATGCCTGTTATTCAGAGAATAAATCTTGTCTGATACATTCAGCCCAGAAAAGTGCTTATATATCCAGCAGCCAGGAAATCGAATAAGTCCTGATCTATTCTTAATTTCTTGTGTTTCCTGTGGTTTTATTGTTTGTGTTACCAGCCCTAATATTTACATACTTTTGAATAAGCTTTTCTTTTTTTGGAAGATACTACTTTGTTCATATGCCTTGCAGAACAGGTTCTTCCATTTTTTTTTTCCTCTAATAACCAAACAACTTAGTTTCTCAAAGGAGTAGGAAGAAAAAAAAGAAGGGCAAGGTTATAGGAAACACCAAAGGGAGATATCTAAGAATAGAATTGTTTTTTCTGATGATATGCTAAGACTCATTCTTAACTTGCATCTACCCTTCCAAATGTCCTTGGGCTCTTTGAGAGCTTTGTAAAACTCCTTACATATCAAATTACATGCATGTGTGTGCTTTATCTGAATAGCAGATGCATTTACAGTTGATATTTTAAATGCAAAGGTCCTTCTATGAAAATGCTTGGAAGAACAAAGTCGTACTTCCCACTAAAACCCCAAGAGTTTTAGCAGGGCAAGTCAGTGGACTCTACAATGTTGATATTTAAAAGTAAGACTGGTGAATGTTGTCCAGTTATGTGTCGCTAGAAACTGATGTTGTCTTTTTTTCTGCTGAGTAAGGAAGATTTCATGGTTAAGTTCCTGCCTTTCTTCTGGGTGTGTGGGAGCGACGGAGCTGATGCCCTTCTGGAGGCCTCTCCTTACATCAGCGGGCCTTATTTTCCAAGAATATTTGGTTTCCTCTAACAATCCTTTAGGAACTAATTAAAAATTGCTATTTTAAAAAAAAAATTACATGGTCTCTGAAGAAGTTGTGATCAGACTTTATTTGCAGGTATTGCTGTTCTATGTTGATTTTCCAACCACTCTTCAAGTACAACTTTCTTTTAAGAAGTAAGGCAGAACTTTAGGACTTTTTTCTCTTTCAAATCTGTTCTCCGTGCCATGAAATAAAACCTATTTGCACGTTGATGAATAGTGACTAGGAAGCCTGTCTGGTTCTGCAATGGGATCCATAAATAGCATTAGTGTCTGGTTTACTTCGGGAAGGAAGGTGTCCTGTGGTGGCGGGAGGGGAGCCCTGCACTCCCTCGCAGCAAGCTTCCCTGTCTGGGCAATGTTCACCAACACACTTTGGAAGAAACACAATACAGAATGTATAGCTTAAATATTTGAAGTACAGAACTCCTTTAAAAGCTCAAGCAAGTCCTGACTTTAATAGAAATTAGCTATATTGACCTTTTCTTTGACTTTTTTTTTTTCTTCTTTTTTAATCTTTACCTCTGCTGTGAGCTCAAGAAAGGACCTTGTGGATCATGAAGCTGGTGTGAAAAATGTTTTCCCCATCACCCGTCCTATCTCTTGCTGCAGGGAGCACCTCGGGACAGGCAGAGCGCATCGTTGCATGTGGTCTGTGCATAACGCTCCAGTGTGTTCGGGTGGATGGGACCGTGCGGTTCTAGTTGCCAGACTGGATCTGGCAGCTAATTCTCAAACCTGTTGGGTCTCAGGATTGAGGTTTGGATAAATGCCTCCAAAATGTGCCCTCCTGACTATTTGTAAGGGTATTTTTTATTTTTTTTATTAGAGCACCAGGTTTGGTTTTGGGAGCGTTTGGTTTGTGGCATAGTTGCTAAAGGAGAAACTGTCCGCTGTGCTAAATCAAAAACTGTTTATTTTGGAAAAGGGAAGGAGAAAGCTGAGGTGGTTCAGGGACCGCACAGTCATCCATCCCTCCTGGCCCAGAAGCTATCATATGTGCACAACCTCTTACAAAATGGCAATGGCAGGTAATGAGCTGTAGGCTGTCCTGTGAACAGCGTCTGGATGCTGCTGTTTGGATGACAGTGGGCAAAATCAAACAAGGCAAAGTTTTAGAATTGGAATGAGAAAAAGCACTTCATTTTGCCTTCTTAACAAGGTTGTTGCTGAAATGCTCCCCTGCTGCACTGTATTTTCCTTTTTTTAAACTGCTTGTGGCATGGTTATTACTGGATGTTATGAAATGTAAATAACGCCAAGGTAGTGAACTCGGCAATCCCGGTTCCTTGGCAGTGTTTGTGAATGGAAACATCTGTCAGAGTCCTCTCCGGTTCGCACAGCTGCCCGCTTTAAGCACGGCTCCGTGCGGGGCCATACGTGCTGCCGAGTCCTGGAAACTCTCCTTAACTTCTGCATGTGCACACTGAACAAAATGGAGGAGAATCTAGAGGCTAAAACGTGCAATGAAATTTTCCCTCTTCCTGAGGATTTTGGTGCAAATTGTTAACATATCCAGTGTTCCTGTGCTCACCTGCGGCTGCAAGACCCAACATAGAAAAGACCTGATCTTGTGCTCTTGGCAGAATCTGGCTTTTCTTCTGATGCACATCACTAGATTTCACTCTCACATCCCAGCCCCTCACTTGGCAAATACATAAATATTTGCTGTATCTCCTATTCAGATTATACAAATAGGCTCCGGTGGGGTGTATGCTTCACTTGAAAGGATGTGTTGGTTTACTGGCTTGGGTGATAAGAGTTGAACGGCTTTTACATGAAACCACCTCTTAAATAGAAGTGGGAGCAAAGGGAATGACACAAAACTGCAGAAACGAGTGCAGAAAGGAGGGTGGGAAACCACTCTGATAATTCACTCAGTGATTTTTCTTGAACTTGAGTGGGAGATCTCGGTAGCTTTTTACTAAGTGGGCATTTAAGGAGGGGGGGGAAAAAAAAAAACCAAACAAAAAAAACCCTAAGAAACCAGGCAAATAACAGAGGAAATACGTAATGAACATTTCATGATTGGGAGAGATAGTAACCTGGGCTTCAGAGCTTTAGGGTTGGCTACAGGATGTAAATAAATACGGCTTGTGCTGACATGGGCGAGTGTTGTGTACTGGTACCATTGACAATTTCAGCTCCAGTGCAGCCTTTGTAAACTTTCGACAGCGCCTTATAATCTTTTTCATTTAAACTTGAAAAATTGTTGTGATTTTTTTTTTTCACATTAGTGGAACTAGAAATTGAGATGCTGTCTTAACAAGGTGTTTTCTTTTTATTTTTCTGCTTGCAATTTTAATCATGAATTGGAAAGAATGGAGGGGAGAGGGAATGGGATGTCTTTGTTCCTTTTAAAATTTAGAAATATCGACCATTTTCCTGTTTCCTCCCATGCCTTATGTGTGTGGTGAAAGAGAAATATCAGGTTTTAGACAGATCAAAAAGGTTTCTAGTCTGCAGCATTGGTTTAAAGCAAGACTGCATGGCCAGGGTTTGATGGATTAGGGATTTATTGGGTGAATGGAAGCAATTGACTGTTATGCATTTATGAAAGTGCTTTTGCATATTTTTAAGGCTTTCCATGATTTTTTCCTTTGCTGTCAGTATGTGAAAAAAATATTTCTCTAAGGGAAACCTTAACTATGCTAGCTAGAGAATAATTCTGCATGCGATATATACAGTGTAAAAAGTGGGTTACTCTTAAATTACATACTGAGAATTAACTAAGATTAAAATTACAGTGAAGACAGGCTAATAAGGGTTTTAGTCTGCTTAGGAATTTGACTTAAAGCCTCCATTGGAGCCCAAAGTTGAATTTGAGCTGCCAGTTCAGTTGAAGTGTAAAATGCTTCCCTGTGTCCATTGGAGTGAGCTAATGCAGAGTTTTAACTGAATTAAGTGAGTTTTTTTTCTTTTCATTGGACAGATTTGCAAATAATTATTCTGATGATTTTGTTTTCCTCTCCAAGTCATTCCAAAAGCTCATACAAAGCATCATTGCATAAGGAAGGAGGGTTGCTTTTGCTGTCTCTCTAGTGTCTCTTCAGGATTTCCAGCCCTGTAAATAATTGCTCAAGGCAAAGGTGCACTAATATTATTTGATGAACAGGAAGTCTACAAATAACCGGGTATTTTGCCATAATTACATTTGCAGCGATGCAGGTGTTTGCTCTTACCCATAGTCAGGAAAACCAAGGCTTCAAATAGATTTGTAAGAACACGCAGGTGATGAGGTGGGGTGTAGGTTTGAAGGAAAGTACAGCAGCAAAGTTGAATTTAAGATTTCAAAAAGGAAAAAAAAGAGATTGCAGGAGGTGTGTTGCTGATGGCACTGTTGCTATGGCTTGGCTTTGTTAACAGCAAAACAAAACCATCCGACCCTCCATTTCTGCAGAAAGGGAAGGATACCTTACTTTAGATTTGTTTGGTTTTGTTTTTTCAGGGTGGTTATGGTGGTCTTAGATTGATGTGCTGCTGGTTCTGCTCAGAGCAGGCTCCCGCTGTTGTCCCAGGGCTCGGTTAATGTGGTTTTTTGGCTTGTACTTCTCTCCCTCAACTCTTTCCTTTGCTCATGTGACACAAAAACCCTTTTCTTGGTTGTGTTGGTGAACGGAGTGGCTGTGTGTTCACCCTTGAGCAGCTGGTTAGGTGACACCCCACGTCTCCTCGAGAGAGCAAGAATATTAAAGCACTTCATGAATACCTGAGCGCTCTCAATGAGATGGCTGAAGGAAATGAAATACTGTCACTAAAGTAACGCTGTCAGAAAAGCCTGAAACCAGCTGTATTGGGAGAGTGACTCATCCTGCCCTTGCTCTGGGACCATGGCTGGATGCAGTGGGAGGATATCTTGTTTTTTTTTTCACAGCTTTATGACCTTGTTTCACGAGCCCATGAGTTTATTTGGGAACAAACTGATGGAGGAGAGAGGATAATATGCCAAATGGAATGTTTCTGTGGGTGATGCTCATAGCCGAAATGGTCTTGGAGTAGTTATTTTGGGAGGAAATCTTGGCTCATGTTCATTGAGCTCAACTACTGAGAGTGGTCTGCGATGTGAAGGAAAAAGGAATGGGGAGACAGGAGGCAGGTGGTGAGAGGACACATTATCTCTTCAAAGTCTGCTGCTTTTCCTCTCTCTATTCCAAGGGAATGCTGAGGTTTGGAAAAAAAAAATATATATATTTCTGCAAGGAGAACATTTATAATTGAGAGATACATGGTGGTGTCTTCAGTTGAAGCTTTGAGCAGCATAGCAAAATACTTGTGTGCCAGCCCATGTGGGCTGGTATAAAAATAAATCAATACAAAAGATTGTCCCAATCTTGCCTAGTATTGTTCTTAAGCGCTTCTTGCAACTTGGGATGTTCTTGAGGGAGCATAAAAATCAGTACTGAAGATATTTAGACAGAAATGGTGCTGCCTCTCCAGAAAAGAATAAATATAAATATTCAAAGTGTCCAGTTAGTCCGGCAGTGTTGTGAACCAACGCATGACACCGTGTCTGTGCATTTACAACTGTGATTATGAATGACTTGCTCTGTGAGACAGAGTGATGACTTCAATACTGCCTTTTTGTTACAAATAACAGCGTCTTCTGGGCTATTGTTTAAAGACTCCTTTGGAAGCCTGATTTAATAGCGGAGCTGAGTGAATAATTCAGAAACTTTTTATCAAGTACTTGTTTAAATTCTTAAATGAGCTCACCATAACCTTTTTATGCACCCCTCCTGCATGTGTCATACAAATATTAGAATAATTGAGTTTTACTAGTGCAAATGTTTCTGTGAAGCAAATTTTTAGAGCTTGATGTATGACTGTTTATGGAAAGGGGAATGTTAAAATCTCACACACCAGTGTCTATGCCAGAAATTTGCGCTCACTTACTTAGGAAAAGGGTGAGGGACAGGACCCTCAGCTTCATTTGACCAATCCTAACTGGGCTCGTTTGTCATATTGACTCATATGCAGTTTAAAAGCTGAACACATGTATTGAAAGGAATTTCAGATGTATCTCTTTTCCAGACCATTCTACAAACAGTAGCAGTACTTACTTTAAAATGTTTGCTTTTTTTTTTTTTTTCAGATAAGTACTGTTTCTGACTATTTTTTCCTTTTCTTCCCCCTTTACATGAGATGAAGCAGCACATTCAAGATGCATCTGCTTAGCATCACTGAGTAACTTAACACAGGGATGCAGACTGGGGAAAGTCTATAGTAATCTTCCAGGCTTGGAGTCCAGTTCAGGCTGGAAGAGAGCCTTGCAGATACATAATTTGTGTGGATTTAGCATGGCTACTCACATTATTAATGTTTGCAGACTTGCCGGTAAAAGCTTGTTAGTGTTTAGGTTACTTTTGAGTACTGATTATCTTTACAGGGCTTTTATTTGCGTTTTAACAAGGATGTGTAGAGAATCGGCATTCAGTCGTCTTTTGCTTCTGAAGGGAAGACTGAAAAGTAGAAAGCCAGCTCAAAAGCAGGGGTTGAGGATTAGGTAAGCAGCTGGGAAATGCTGTATTCTCAGTGGAGAATTGTTGCTTAATTGGTTACAAGAATTTAGTAGAGGCTGTTTATTCTGTTTGCACACAAACCTTCTCCTGTGCATGCTCTGGCAGCCCTCTAACCTTTCTGGCACCGCCAAGCGTGTGCTGCAGCTTCCCGCAGACAGCGAGATGGCAAACCCGTACTCTTTCAAAGCATCACGAATTTGCAAAGTGTCAGTCGCGTCCGTGGGGTTTGCTCTCTGATTTCTGGATTTCTGCTCCACCTTCCTTCTCCGAGTTCTGTCGGCACCTTCTTTAACCGTCGAAACATGGTTATACTGTAGAACTGCCTGGGCACGTGTTGAAGTCCGGCCGCTGGGACGTACCTGTGCCATGGGCCCCTCAATGTGTACGTAAAACTGGAATTGCAGACTTGTGTGGTGAAAACTGGTTCTTGGAATGATGAAGAAACTACTATTGAAATTGTCTGTTGCCTTCAGTTACAGCTATTCCAAGTGTAACTTCTAACAGTACAGAGGCTAGAAACTAGGTGTCTGTGTATCCATAGCCAGGACTACGAAGGAGGTGGAAAATCCTAACATGGTCTTTAGAAGTAGGGACTTTTAGTTTTGAGGGTTAAAACCAAAAAAAACACACAAAAAACCCCACCCAAACCCCAGCATCATCACAACAATCAACTGTGAATTTGCTGAAGACAGGCAGTGAATTATAAGCGCCAAGTAAACCTGTTGTTCTTTGGCTTTCCTGAAACTGTTGTGTGTAAAGTCATACTTTAACTGAACAAAAATAGTTGTATCCAGCTCTGTCACGGTGGGCATTGGCCTGTTATGGTTTTCTTCTAGTTTGTCACCTTGGAGGGGGAGATCGTTTAGACCTAGTCTGAGTCCCTCACATCTGCTGTAGTAGCGTCTGGTGCAGCTGCTTCTTTATCAAGCTGAAAAGAGCTGGCCGAGGAGCATCTAGTCCATGCCTCTTCCTTTCCATGCAATGGTTCATCAGCTGTAACTTGCCAGTGTGGTTTCCTCAGACTTGAAAACAAATGAGAAAGTCTGGGTGCACTTTCTTCCCTTGTTTTTGATTAAATATTGGTCCAACAAGGGTTGTTTTCTGACAGGAAGGACCCAATGATCTTACAAAATGTGCAGAACAAGCAGGCTGTGTCTTGTCATCCCATTACGACATTTGCACTGTAGGAAACACCCTTTGCACTTTGATAAACTTGGCCTTATTAATAGTGCTAAACTGCAAATTAAGTAATATGTACAAATGCTTTTGTGCACTGTAGATTTATAGCAGTATTGTTGTCTCTTCAGACATTGCGTTGCAAAGCACGTGTGAAGGTAGGTGAGCAATATTACCCTTATTTACTATGTGGGGAATATGAGACTTGGCAGCTTTTTCTGGAATACCCTAAATCTGAGTGTTTGCCAAATAAGCAGCTGTAGTTTACGGTTGAAGTTGGTGATTGCAACAGATGAGAGCTCTGGTGCAGCACAAACTGGGGAGCGCAAGTGCCAGCTGAGCTTTGCCTAAAGGGACGTGTCTGAAGAGACGCAGGCTGGTGGCAGGATAGAAAGCGACTGTTGGATCCTGGTTCCTTAATTCTCTGCTGGATCACTGAGAAGAAATTACGTGACCCCTGAGCAAACTGAAGTGTCTGTACATTTTGTTCTGAAGTTTTGTATACAGTTAATAATAACCTAAAGGAGAAACTGGATCGAAATAAGCTCTGGGTGTTGTTGTAGTTCTTTGCTATTTGGGTGCACACGGGTATTCTGCAAAGCAAGAGGTGATTTATCAGCAATGGCAGCCTTGTCCCTATTTACCTAAGTATATTCAATACTGCACCTTCCATGGAGTGACCTGTGGACCATCTCTGTTGGGTCTTTATGCCCTTCTAGGTTTGATTGTTTGCTCTTTCTGCCAGGAAGTGATTTACACTCCATCCCTGTCTGATTCAAACTGGTGCCTGTTCAAAAATGTATCGCCTTGTCTTTTAAGTCTTCCTGTCCATATAATAGTCTGCTGACCATTTTATTATTTTGTCTTGTATTGATCTCATTTAGCATTGTTGGAGGGGAAAATGGTTAATGACTCTGTGTATCTAGACTGGATGGAGTAATGATGAAGTATAGCTAAGGTTTTTTTTCTCTTTTAAAGCTGCATACTATTTTCTGCTCTGGTTGTTTTGATTCTTGTTTGTTTGGAGAAGAATAGTCTGAGAGAGGGGAAGGAAGAGGCAGGGTTTACCCTTGCGACCATTATTGTTAGCCCTAATTTTTGGTAGAGTTTTGCTACTTTAGCTCCATGTTTTGAAACTTGAGAAATGCGTTTTTGTTTGTATTTCCGTCTTGTTACATTTAAAAACTATTTTAACTATACCAGATTGTTTGAACGTTAATGGGGGGATGTTCAGAGGCTTGATAGAGTTTCCAGGCAGCTTTTCATCAGCTAAGTACTATACTGGGCTCTCAGTGGTGGGGCTTTGCTTGGTTAGCTCTGAGAATCTGCGAAGCAACTGTTCAAAATTGCTGACACATGTTAAGTAATGTGGAAATCACCATCCTGCTCCACTGAAGTCCGAGTGCTCACGTTGGCAATAAGAACAGGATCTGACCCTGAAAATTGCACGTGAACTGACTTAATCTGGAGAGCTTTTCCTGGACAGTGTCTTCCCTCTGAATAATTCAAAAATACAAGGACAAGGCAGAGTATTTTTAAGAGACTGAGAAAATGAAAAAATTTCAGAAAAAGAATAATACCAGAGATCAAAGGATAAACTAGCCAGAGTCAATGTCATGTGCGTACCTGGTGATGCCAGCTTCTTTTAAGAACAGTAAAATCTCAGTTACATAGTTGAATATGGGGAGAGGTAATGTCTAATTGCAGCAATATTGCTATTGGTATAATGCTTATTAATAAGAAATCCATAATTTTCCATGTCCCTCCTCCAAACCCTCCACTCTTCAGCTTTGGAGCAGCTGTAATCAGCTCGTATGACTTCCCTTCCTCCTCTCATGAATAAATCCAACTACCTTATCTTCTCTATCAGAAAGTCCTCCATGGCTTTAACAGCCTCTCAAGGAGCGTATAAAAGGGGCTTTCACTGCCTAACAGGAAGCGAAATGAATAGAGGAACTTTTGATAATGCCTTGTTTGTCTGAGCAGAGGATCAGCCCGACTAAATTGTACCAGATTAGTGAATGATAGTGCTTCAGCTCCGGCCAGAATTATAAGTTTTTAATCTTGGAACAAGCAACGACTTCTTCCTCTTAAACAGTGATCAGCTCTCTCTTTGATTTGGAGGCTTGCAGTCATCCATACTCAGTTAGTTTGGGTGTGTTTTTTATTTTAGTCTTCATTCATGAGTCTTAATGAG
The DNA here is from genome assembly GCF_036013475.1 of Columba livia. Classification (NCBI taxonomy): domain Eukaryota; kingdom Metazoa; phylum Chordata; class Aves; order Columbiformes; family Columbidae; genus Columba; species Columba livia. Next base: position 6,572,745 of record NC_088612.1, on the reverse strand, counting down.
CCTGGAGTGCTTTTTTTGGTAGTGGTGATTTTGGTAAGACCTGTCATGGCCACATGCCATTTCTACCAGTAACTTGCACTGTGCTTTGGATTTTTATACCCATAATGAAGTACTGTGTACCACAGCTTTCTTAATAACAATCCACCCTGTCTTGCAGTCTTTTGCAATTAGCCCTGGGGTGGTTTGGGTATTTTATTGTATGCAACACTTTCAGTTCCTGCCACCTTCAGCCTTACTGGGGTGGGTGACTCCTCCTCGCTTCCCACCCCACAACTTGGTCTAGACTTTCTGATAATCCAGCTCGATGGGAGGAACAAATGACTGAAAATCTAAATGGGGCAACTTAGCTAATTGCCTTAGGCCTGACTTGTCTGCTGGATAATGCTTGTTTTATTGCAGTCCAATGCGATTGACATTTGAGGAATTGCACTGGTGTAATGATGGCAACAGCACTGGAAAATCTGTCCTATTGTTTTGGATATGGTTGCTGCCCGAGGAGCACCTTTTTGTTACAAATAGCTATCTGAAATGCAACTGATGGCGTGAATAGACTTATTTTTTCTTTAAATCACTGATTTTTTTCATCTTTCCAAGAAAAAATAGTTATCCTACTTACTAAAATTTTGCCCTTTTCTGTGTTTTTTTTTCTTTCAGGCCTTTTTTCTTGGATTTTAGTACTTGAAAACTCTCTAATGACAACTTTGCTTAGGTAAGCGAAGCAAGATTTATTTTTTTTTTTAAATTTTGGTTTGTGGGTCTTTTTTAGAATCACTTCCTCTGTCTTAACTTATTCTGCATGTTGTGTTGTAACTGTGAGCTGCCAGCCAGCTGTGCTGCGTGTGCTGTGGTTAAGGCTAGAGAGATGTAGTAAACAAAAGTTGGGGTAATGCCTCTAGTATGACATAAGGACCTCATTTATTAATTTAATCAAATGAAGTGGACATGGTACAGGATAATGAAATACAGCTTTCATCTGCACATTACTGCACATTTGGTTGTTTTCTTGTCTGAAAAGTAAACTTGGTTTGTTGGTATCAGTGTCATTTTGTTAGGAAAATGAAGCCTTAATACTTCTAGGTCTGTAGATACAGTCATTCTTCCTCCATCCCTTTCTCTATCTTTCCTTCAACAGTTCTAGGTAGGAGTTTCTGACGTGGAGGACAAATCATAAGAAGATTGAGAGTTTTATGTTTTTTTAGCACAAAACATGGGAGAACTTGAACAAATTCAACACTCCCCCCGTTCCATCCTCTGAACCCCATCTACACCTCTAAGATGCTAAATTCAAGCTTATCAGTGATAAACAGGGTTTCTGAGCATTGCTTGCCGCCACATGGTCTTGTCTCCTAAATACTTTAGTTAACAGAGTTCCTGTGCTATTACATACCACAAGGATGTTCTTTTGAGCCCAAGTCCAGCCCATCAGTGGCTTGGGTGATGGGTGCAAGAACTAAGTGTGCTGTTGTACCAGAATGTACTGTATTTTTCTTTCTTTGTGATGGAGAGAAGATTTGATTGACCTTTGGTGCAAGGCAACAAGTTCATCCTCGGATATGTGGCTAATTTGATGTATTATCCAGGTTTACAAGCAACACCAACTAAGGCCAAACAGCGACTGCAGTATTCACACAGGAATATAGTAACCTGGCATCTATGCTGATGCAGATAAAAGTGCTGCTGTTCTTTGTAAAGTGTCCGTGAAAGGGCTTTCTTTTTTTCCTCTCAGTGTTTTCTGCCGCTGGGTCTGTAGCTGTACCAACCCTTCCTTTGGTTTCCTTCCAGTGGATGGTCAGCGTAGAAGCTTTTGGCCTCTGTCCCTGTAGATCCTGTACCTCAATGAAATAAAATTGATCCAGTTTTAAACGAGAATTCTTCAGTCTGCTTTTCCCTGGCATTTGTCCCTTTTTGGGGAAGACTCTCGGAGAGTGAATAGGTCTTCAGCCTTGAAAATTCATTTTAACAAAACAGAAAACTCGAGAGAGGCTCTTGGGTTCCCTTTAGTTTTCGTTCTAGGTAGCTTGTCTGGGTTTATCTGTCTGCCGTTCCTTTGCCCAGATAGTGAACTCCAGGTGCCTTTTGTGGTGTGGCTTTTGCCTTTCCCAGAAAAACACACACACACTGGCCGGTCACCTCCGAGCTGCAGGTGCTCCACCTAAGTTGGACTTTCTAGTCCCAATGGATGTTCTTTGTGACATTTTGCTAAACCACAAGCAGGAGTGCGACGGTAAGACAAAGCTGGCATCCTTTTCATTTTTCTAATTTGGAAAAAAAGACCTTGGCAGAGCTCTCCGTGGTACGTATCTCAGAGAGCTTGTTGCTTGGGATCAAGCAATGCGTTGCTCATGAGATGTGCTTTCCCGTCACAGCGTGCTTGCAGTTCACCCACGTTTCCCTTGACTTCTATGTAGTTTAAGGAGTGACTAATTTGCAGCCTGAGGCTGTATTTATTGATGCTGCTGCTTGTCCAGAGAGTGGAGTATGCAAACCAGGGAAGTATTTAGGCATCAGTTTTAAATCCTTTTAACTTTGTGCATTAGACACATCTATGAATATATGCAGACCTAGCTAATAAATAACCTAGGGAATTGTCGCTAAGAGGAAAGGACGTAATTAATTCTGTCATGTACTCTACTTTAAAGTTGGGCCCAGAGCAGTAATGCGTTATGCTGGAAAGGTAAACACTGTCATTATTCAACAACGAAACACACACAAAGCTGACACTGTTTTCCTCCTTTTGATTTAATAATTTTTTTTTTTGCTATGGTTTGAACATCTTAGATGGTCTTTGTTTGGTACAGTGGAAGCCTGATGAAGCCCTGCCCTTTCCGAAGGGTCATTACTCCTTTATTTGAATTGAGTTTTGTATTAATGCTGCTCTGCTGACACAGAACGTGTGCTGTTCGAGAAAGCTCTTACTGTGTTTGCTGTGGTTGAGGTGCTTGGCTGTGATTCCTGCAATATAGTTCGGAGGGAGCGTATTTCTGTTTCATCAGGTGATTCCTTTTCAACTCCCCACATCAGTGTTGACCCAGGTCAGATGCATGTGTCACATAAAAGAGGGGAAAAAAACCCCTCCTTTTTGTGGAGGTGCTATTCAAAAGCTGATACGAGTTTCTGTTAACTTACATCTCTTTTTTTCTTCCCCCTATACTAGAGTGCAGAGAAAAGGTGTGTCTGTAGCAAATACAATTTTACATGGTCCTTCAAGCATAACTTTTTTTTCCAGTTTGTTTTGTTTTGTTTTACATATATATATTTTAATGGGGAAAGACACATGGGGGAATCCTTGATTTGCATCTTAAAGTATTTAAAGCTGCCATGAGAATGAAAGTATCTTTGCTAAAGGGTATATTTGTCATAGTAAAAAGTTATATAAAGCAAGACAGATAACTCTTCAGCTTGTGGTGATAACTGATAATAAGAAAAAATGCTAAAGGGATTACAATTTGAGGGTCCCTTCTTATTGTTACCCATAGCACAGCCTGTCCCCACTCCTTCATACTTCTTAGCAAACTTCTTGTGAGCAAACACTCACACACAGAAAAACGAGCTAAGATTTTATATACCTATTCCATTCTTGTCCACACTCCAGGCAACCTGGCTTGAATATGAGATGACTTAAGGAAGATGTGCATATCTGGAGTGGGTTGGTGTTGTGCAACTCCTCAGTGTCTCTTCCTATGGAGTTTTCTTCCAGGTTTTGCAGATCTGGCTCTTTCAGAAGAAGTCTTGGGCAAAAACCACTCATAGAGACACAGTGGAATAGCTGATGCAGCTCAGCAACCATTTCCTAAAATAGGTGGTGGAAGGATGCCTATTTCTTTTAGCAGTATTTTCTTTGGAAGGTGAGCATCTCTTCAGCATGTCCTTGGCTCTCTGTGTCTCCCTAGCAAACTATAGGACTGAATACTTCTACAATGGTTCCCAGCTCAGTCAATTTAAAAGCTCCTGCTTAAAAGCAACATGGTAAACTATATTTCTGTGCTCCTTCAGGGTCTGCTGGTTCTTACTGCAGAAAGCTTACAAAACTCCCAGGAATTCAGGGAGGAAGGGTATGGATCCAAAAGAAGTTGTGTATTGTCAGCTTGCACAAGCTCTTTCTTCAAAGTATGAAATATTTTACTTTTTAGGGGAGCGATCTGATAGAAAATGGTTAGCCCTTGGTGGGTGGCACAAAGCACATTGACTGGAGGGGCTATTGTTCTGTAGTTAATGTACTGCTTATTTTGCAGCCAGTGAACTTTTTATTTTGCTGAGGCAGATGGAGGGATTCCCAGTTCCACAAGCATAACCCTGGGAGAGATTAGTTGGTTTTAGGTTTCACCACTTGGATGATGAGGTTAGCCTGAGACAGAGATGCATCCCTCTATATGGAAATGGTCCTGGCCCAGATCTTGTCTCGAGATGTAAAGCCTGAGAAAGGACCAAGAGGTCAACTTCAGCTTCTTAAGGAATGCGATCTATGCTTATTCTGTGGCATGTGTAGACTGCTGGCTTTTTTTTATTTCAAAAAGGGTAAAAAAATCAGTTACAAGCTCGTGTGTTATTTTTAAAAAATGCTTTATTTAGAGCTACAATTAGCTCTAAAGTAGAGCCAACTTTACAGCTACATAAATATTTCTCAGTGATACTGAAGCACTAATGATAAGGAATCCCTGGAGATTTTTTCATAGCTACAAAGCAAAGAATGTTTCTCGCAGTATCGGGCTCTTAGCACCTTTCCTCCACTTTACCTGTTTCCCTGCTGCCCAGCTCAGCAACATCCTCAATCTGCTGACACCAGGACATTTTTTTTGTTTTGCAATTCAATAGCAATCTTAAGTAATTACTCTGCAGTTCTGCTAATACTTGTTACAGAAGTGAGCTCTTCTGCCCATGTCAGTGAAAGGTCTGACATTTTTGATGGTGTCTAGAAAACTGAAGCTCTGAAACAAGCTAAAACGAACAGAAGCTTGTTTCCTGTTCGCTCACGTGGGCATTTATTCACTTCTCCATCTGCTTTGATTTTGAAGATTGCTGAAGTTCTTCCTCTGTCTGACCCACTTGGCATAAGCTAGAGAAGATTATCTTTCTTCAGTAGCCAAGTTTATTGGGCTTCAGCTTATTCATGAATAATCCTTGGAGTTTTGAGTGCTGCTTTCCTCTTTCTTTCCCTTTCAAAACCGTCTTGCTGTGTATAAATTGGGGAAATGCTTTTCGAGTGTATAAATAGAGGGAAGAGTTGGTGCAATCACTAGGCGAGAGGGCATGTAAAGTGTGCTGAGGAGATTTCACTAAATATCCATGATTTTAAGTATTTATCTCATGCAATTTCTATTTGTGGCCCTAGCACAAAAGAGCATCAACCGTGGAGGAATGCTTTGCTCTGCTAGTTCTTGTACAAGCACAGTTCCATAGTACAAAATCAGTATGAAACAAAATACAGGACCTGGATACAAAGAAACATCTTTATAGAAATATGTAATATTTTAATGTACTCAAAGGAGAAGGAGAGGGTGATACTCTGTCTTTGCTTTCACACTTGAGTGCCTGTACCAGTGACTGGTTTGCGTATGTGAGTGGTTATTTTAAGGTAGCATTAAAACTCACTTTTGGTTTTATTGAACATAGTTTTCTTTTATTCTGTGATGGAAAGTTGCTGTATTACTGCGTTTGGGCTGTTGGGTACAGTTGTGGTATTTGTGTCACTCTGACTACTTTGGGTCTCTGCGTGCTGGATGGAGGTGACCTCTCCTGTTCCCATACAGGTGTGTGCTGTGCCCTAAGAGGTTTTGTTCAGTAGCTATCAACAGTAGAAGCAAATACAAGGTTTTATACAATAGATGGTTAATTCTTCTAATCTGCCTTAGGCTTAAAATTATAAGATGACATAAAACATAAAAATTCCAAAATCTTCCTCTGAATTTTTGTACATCCCAGTCAGACGGGTCTGACAGAGACCAACGTTCATTTAAGCGCTGGGCGCTTTGCAGTTGCTGAACCTTTGACTTCTGTGTGTTTTTAGATACAAATGAATAATAAGAACAACAGAATAAAAGCTTTGGCCTTTCCTTAATAAGGGAGTGATGGGACAGCCAACACAAATAATGTATGAAAGTCTTGAAGTCATAGTCTTGCTGTCCTTGAACTCTTATTTCACTGTTGCTTATTGTGCAGAGTGAGCTCGAGCGGCTGTTTTAGTTCTTTGCTTTTGCCCTGAATTAACAAGGCATGACTTCACATCTCCTTTTTCCTAGTAGCTTCGCATTAAGGAGGAATGTATGTATGTCTGGGTTTTGGCTTGTTTTTTTCCTTCCTTAATTCTCCCACGTCTTCTAGCCATTTTACTGCTACCAAAACACGACGTGTTTTTGTTTTGTATTTTACTTTTTGGGTGTTTTTTTGGGCCTGATGTAACATTTTTGATGGACTCAGAGGTTCTGCAGACCAGCTTCTCTTGACTTGAACTTTCAGGCCTTGTGATCTGCACATGATCCTTCTGGCCTCTTGGTAGAAGGAGATATAATAGGAGACCTTTATGGAAAGATAGGCTGTAATTTTGTCCTGCTTTGAACATATGGGATTCTAAGTATTTCCTATTAGATGTACTAGTAGTCTAAACAAACTGTTTTGTTTAGTATAAGCTCTTTATTCTGATAGGGATTGGAGACATCTTATGAAGCAATGACTATAAATTTAAAACTAATATTTGTCATTATTTAAATAAACATAAATCAAGATGGTATACAAAGAACACAGAAGTTCCCAGCCCAGGGACCTGAAAGAGACCTACTTGGATGTAGGCTGTGTGCTTTTTGTCCATTTCCTCTTAAATTTTGGGACATTGCACACCTACTTAATACCTTTTAAAACTTGTATCAATGGAGATACATTGCAATGGACACAGATTTTGAAGTTACAGAATGCAGATAGGAGGCATGTAGGATGAGTAGGTGTTAAGGATGGCAGATATTTTGCATATCTTCTGGTGCAGCATCTTTGTTACCCTAGTTGGTTTGATACAGAGGACTCCAAATGAAAGCCTTTAAACTGGAAAGGGTAAAGTACTGGGTAGCATGTTGTAAAAAGTCTTGTAAAGTGTGGTAATAGATGAGTAATTCCAAAAACATAATGCTAGAGAGAGGCTTCCATGCCAGGCTGTTAAATTTCATTACTGCATTAATTAAAAAGGAAGAAGCCTCTTATTTTTTTGAAGTTTTGGAACTCAGTTGAAGCTCTATCACATTAGATGCAACAACAAAACGATGAAGCACTTGTCTGGATGCCAGAATTGGTGTTACATTTTTGAAAAAAAAAAAGCTTAGAACTTGGTAAAAGCAGATGCTAATGAACATGGGGAGGAATGGGCAAGAGAATATAGTGTTCTTGGTAATGAGGTGACCTCTGGCTCTGTAATTTTTTTACCAAATAGGTATCATTTTTCATATATAAAACGTAAAAATTTTGCCTTTGAGGAAATTAATTTTAAGGGGTGGAGGAGTTTGTAGTGTTTTCAAGGCCTGAGTTCAGCTCGTAATCCAAGAGGGAATTCAGTATCTTAGACTGCGGGTGTATGGGCTTTTAGTTCATCAGGCTTTTCAAAAAATTACAAATTCACAGATGCATGAGAGACTTGGGGGGAAGCCCGTACCCCTAAGTGGTGGTAAACTTTAAAACTCATATGGGTATGGCTCTGATCAACGTCTGTTTCAGTGTTCCCATAAAAAGCTTATGACTTGGCAAGGTTTCTAGGACTGAAGAAAAAAATAATGCTCTGTATACAACATGTTTTATTCATGTTGAAGGAGTAACGTTTGCTGTATTTCAGTGTCTGCCACTGCATAGACTAAGTTCTGTTTGGCTCTTGCAGGCTTTGGCTTTTCCCCTGAATAAAACATGGTGTGACTTCACATCTGCTTTTTCCTAGTAGCCTTGTATTAATCAGAAGTATACATATTTCCAAGTTTTGGCTAGGTTTCCTCCTTTTCCTTAATTCTCCTGCGTTGCACAGTAAATTAATGATTTTTGACCCTCAGCTGGCACTCTAAAGTGTATTCACATAAACCTTTATGTTAAGCATCACATCCCACTTGCTTGCTGTGGTGACTTTTTGCCTCCTTTTAAGCTATATGTAAAGGTGAATTTGAAACTAGATGGCTGACAAAGAAGTAGTCTGTTAAAACTTGGCAGATGTGGTTGACCTAGTAAAAGCAATTTAAAAAATATATATATATTTTTCAGGGAAATCAGTGTTCTAAAACATGAGCTTTAAGATGAAACTGCTGAAGATAATTTGTGCAGCCAAAATGCTAGGGAAGACAGATAAGGCGAACTCAAGCACAGAATCACAATTTACAACCACACACTGGTGTTACTTCGGTAAGGTTACTTCTGCTCTGGGCTTGGCTGGCGATCAAGGTCTGGCTTAGGGAGACGGCTGTAGTGGGATCGCTTGCGGTGTGCAAGGCATCGGGTCACGCACTGAAACAGGAGTCTGAATTCAAATACTGAACAGCCTCTTTTAGCAAGTGCTGTGCAGCTTGGCTGGAGGACACAGCCTGGGTTCTTTGAGACAGGAGAAGTGTGGCTATGCGACTTCTTAAAAGCAGTTTTTGCTCCCTGTGTCATTATGGTGTTAAATGTTGAGATGGCGATATCTCCGTCTTATGCTTCTGATTTGCAGGTGCTATTTCTTAATTAATATTTATGGAGCATTTGTAGCACTTTAAAAGTGCTGTAGGATAGTAAAATATTATTGCATTTGCATGTACATGCTCTTAAACGTGGAGATTTTCAGCTCCTGCTGTGCAAGTGCTGGGCTGAGTCACGCAGGTTCACCCTGACCCGGTTCTCTCCTTGTTTGCTCACTCCTCCCATTTGACCCAAGCCATCAGTTCTTTCCTCATCGTCCTTTCTGCGGTGGGTTTGTCAGTCTATCCCTCGAGGATCGAGCATTTCTGTTCCCATTTCAAGTGTTTAAGGTCAGAGTGGAAGGGGCTTTGAGCAAATAGATCTAGTGATAGGTATCTCTACGCATGGCAGGGGCATTGGACTAAGTGGTTTTTAAAGACCCTTTACAACCCAAACCATTCTGTGATTCTATGATCTCATCCATAGAATCCGTAGAAGTCTGTTTGAAGCCAATAAAGGTTCTTAACTCTCCTCGCCCTGTTCCAGGGGTGCCCATGGATATCTTGACACTCTTCCCCACACGCGTGATGTTGGGCATTGGTTCCTGGCAGCAAACAAAGCATTTCTTCCTCCAGTTCCTTCCTTGTTTCTCCTCCAGGCCCTGCACAGAGGTCTGGCATTTGCCCTTTAGGGAAACCATTTGGACTTTTAATTTGCTTCCCTGGGGAGGAGCTGGGTTAGCGTTAGCTGCTCTTCTCCCCATGATGGGCATGGAGATCCTTGGATCTGGAGAAGAGTTATTTGAAGAGCAGCAGCTGAACCTGGTTGGTGATGGATGTGTGGGGATGAAGGCTACAAGCCAAATGTGTTTTGGTGCTGCCTGTGGCAGGGACAGAATGAGAAGGTGCTTTTTTCAGGAGAGATTCGGGGAAGGTTCATCTGGAATTGATATAGCTATTGTGGACAGATGTCGTGCTCCCTCTACAGAAGTGACACCTGCCTTTGTGAGGCACTCACACTGCCTCTATCTGACCTATAAATATTTTGAAACTTTTTTGGTATTTATCAGTAGTAGAGAGCTGAAAACCAACCATGTGAGCATGATTTGATTAGTTATTTGAAGAAATCACCACTTCCCAGATCTGAGTAGTCTGGACTTTAAAGAAGCTTAATATATTATCTACAGATGAAAACAAAAGTTTTACACTGGACTGTCTTAACAAGAGATGCGGAAATACTACCTGCTTCATCAAAAGCCGAAATCCCTTTGTTTGTAACCAGACCGAAACTCCCTGGGACTTGCTGATGTTACCTGTGTTATTGGCACCGGCACTTATGGCCGGCGTCCGCTGAGAAAAGAAAAGTTCATTTAACTTGGTCTGCTTCCCCTCGCTGAGCCAAAGCTTTAATTCAAGCGTGGATAAAGCAAGGAATTTGATCAGGCTCCTAACATCGGTCACACTTTGAACGAAGTGAAATGGAGTAGAGCTGACTTACAGAACACAGGGTTTTTCTTGTGAAGTTTGAAGCGTTTTGCAGGTCCCTGAAAACAGCATGAATGGTCCCCATCTAGGTGCTGTGTACTCTGCTCTTTGCAATTACCCTGGTGCAACGAGCTCACTGTGTGGATGATACAGAATAATTTGTTGTTGGTTTTTGTGTGGTCCTTTCAGACAATTCACTCAGCATCTCTTAATCTTGGATATTTATGGTTTGAGATAAGGTATGTGTTGAACTGCGCTTAATACTAAATCAGGTCTATACTCAGTCTAGCAAAGGAGGAAGAATTCTGTTATGCTGGAACCCTTCTCAGGGGTTATGTGGGTTTTCTTAAAATAAAAATGAGGGGAAGGGAAAGGAGAATAGATGGTTAAGTGGTTTCAGTCACTATTAATGTTTGCCTACTGCAGCATTAACTTGTATTTCACGTTTTTCCCAGGGGTGGGAGAGGAAGGAAAGGAAGGAGGAAGTTGGTTGTACAGTTTTAGTTAAACTGGGTTAGGTCTTGTTAAACTGGTGTGTGTTACGAAGTTAAGTGGTTTTTTTATGCTTAGTTGTTTCCAGCAGCCTTAGAAGTCTTGGAGTTGCAGTTTCCTGGATTTGAATTGCTGTTGTCTTCATGGGGTAAGATGGAGTTGAATGTGCAGCAGGATGTGGAGAGTTGACATTTTTTGCTAATTTAAAGTATTCCTCAGCCCCTGGCAATGCTGAGACGTGTCATGAACGTTGTCAGCACATAAAATTTTGTTCTGGATGCCTTTAGCACTTGTTGCTGTGTTCTTTCCTATCTTCTTTCCAGCCAGTCCTTACTATCTTTATTCTTTCTTTTTCTTTTATTTTTCCCAGCAGTTTGTTTAGCAAAGAATGGCATTCTGCAAACAAATCAAACCTCGGGTAATCTAAAAAACTCAGGGCTGACCCTGTTGTGAGTGCAGTTTTAGTTGGGGAGATGATCTCCACGAGGTCATCCCATGGTCTGCTGTGCCCCAGCCCATGAGTTGTGTGCCCACCATTCACCTCTACTGGCTGGAGCTGAACTTTTGCTGTTTATGCCTGTTTAATAAGTTAATAATCTTTCTAAAAGGACCTGAGCTGCTTGGCATGGTGTGGTTGCCTCAGCTACGGGAGTGTAATGCTGAGGGAAAGAAACAGGGATAAACGTTTGCTGCTCTTCATTTGCATGGGGAATTACAAGAACCTGGGATACATTTAGTGACTTGGAACAATTTTTATTTGAATGCTGGCTTGGTCATAACCTCCATGCATTTACATAATGAAACAAAATATTCAAGCCATTGCAATGCAATTAGAAAAAATTGTTAAGATTGCAGTCCATTTATTTATATTAGCTGACAAACCAATTTTGTTTAATCTGTTTCTTTAACTAACCATCATATACTTGAAGGAATAAGTTACTGGCATTTAATTAAAGCATCTGTGAAGCCTACCTGTTCCTCTATGTACTGCACAGGTTGAAAAGCTTTGCCTATGCACAGGTTGATATTTTAAATTAAATTAAAAAAAAAATAATAATAAAAAAAAAAAAAAAACAACAAAGAAAAAAGGGATTAATAAAAGGACTATAGGGCTTGTTTCTTCGTGTTCCTGTGACTTGATTGCATCTATAGTTTCTCATGAACGTAAGTTCATATTACTCCATGGGATAATTGAAGTGCCACTGACTTGGGAGCTCTGGAGTGGCATTTATCAATCTGGCCTCTTAAGACAAAGCTGACTTGTGCTGTAACCTGTCTTTCCCCACTGAAATCACAGGTGTGTTTGGTCTTCCACACCACTGGTGTATTTATGGAGCTGAACTGGGCTTCTGTGGAAGGGGAGGAGGAGCCTGGCGATGTCAGGGTCTCCCTCCCTCACAGAGGCACTGCCATGCTCTGCACCCCCTGCCACTCGCTGGCTGTGCAGCATTTTCCTGAGCCCTGGGGAGGGGGATGAACAAAAGGCTTTCAGCATCTCAAGGCTGGAGATTGCGCTGGGAGGTTGCTGATGACATTCAGTGATTTTCCATTTTAATGTGCAGTGCTGGGGCTATTTGAGCGAATTTAGAAATCAGGTGCTTATAGAGAGGGTGAGGAAGATATGCACCAATGTGACCCCTTGTGCATTGTCCATTTTTTATGTGATAATTTATATCAGGTGAGAAGTCCTCTTGCAGACAGATAGATGTGCCTTAAAAGGCACAAATAGTGATGTGGAATTATGTTTGCTGACATGGATAATACTGGGAAAGTTGATGTTCTTTCCTGACTGCTGTTGGCTTTTATGCTTAGCTTCTTGCTGCCGTGACCTTCTAAGATGTGTGGTCTGTATGTTACTAAAAACATACAGCAAATAAACTTGTCCGGGCAAGAACATGGCATTGATGCACAATTGCTACCTAGAGCCCTAGGCCTGAAGGAAATATTAGTGTTGGAGGTGGTGGTAAGGAGTACTCTTCCAGGTCTCTCTCTGTATTTAGTCCTTTTAAGGTTTTAGCTGTGCTCTTGAACTACAATTTTTTTAATTGCAAGGAACATAAATCTTGTTGTTACATTACAAGGGAATGCAAAAAAAAAAAAAACCTACCACCTTCTTTCAATTCACAGTACATTCCTCGTGAAAAAGAAAAAGGGGCCTGAAAGTGATGCTGAAAAGCATATACCTTTTGAAGCTGTGTGGAGATGAATATTCAACCTATGAGCCAGGAGCAAACTGTGGCAGGGATTATGTAAGAGCTTTGTGTGGGAGGAATTTAATTCACCTATGGTTTACATAGTATTAAAGAGAAGACCGATCTTTCCTTGACTTACAGGAGTAGCCTCACTAAAGTCAGAGCTACTATTCACATGAAGGAGGGTTTGCAGATTGGAGTCTAATTTAGATGTATTTATTTGTGTAAGAGTGGCTCAATAATACAGATAATGCACAATTTATTATGTCTGTTAAGCTTTCAGATTTCCATCCAGTTTAGGAAGAATTTGCTGGACTTTATCACTCTGGAAAATGAGCCTGTCATTTCCTGAAGAGTAATAAAGAGCATTGGCAAAGATTGTGGTGTCTTTCAAGACCCAGCAGTGTTTCTGCTTAGTGTTTGTGAGCTGCCTGGCACAGAGTGCCCAAAAGGCCACATTTAGGTACCTTGGTGTTATGATATCTAACCAACCAAAGCACGGCTGGTTGAGCATTGCCAGCAGTTATTGACTTTGTCCGTGACTTAGAATGCACAGGAGAAACAAAGTCCCATTATACGAATACGGGAGGATGGTGGAATCTAAATGAGCGGCTGGGAGTTGCCTTTTCATGGAGGAATTGGGAGTTTCTGCTCCTGAAAGAGACCTCCTGTTGGACCTGTCAGACCCAAGGATCCAGTACCAGCCTTCATACCTTTCCCTTGCAGTACCTTTAGGAGGGTGATAAGTTGGAGGTGGGGAAACTATTCACATGAAGCAAAAGCGAGCGTCTCTCACCAGACATTGAACAAAGTTGGGTCCTCAAACCTACAAAAAGTTACAAGATGGCAACTTAATGAACCCTACACTTTTTCAAGGTACGCTTAAGCTGCTTGTGATTGTGCCTGTTTTGGGATATACCTGTATTTCTCTGCCGTGTTTGAACATACTCTTTGAATTCTTTAAACGTGTTGAGAACCTTTCTCAATCCTATTACACATCTGAACATCACCAACCCAGATGCTCATCCTTTCCATTCAGCTGTGATGCATCTGGTGATATTTGTTTGAGAAAGTTTCCTCTTGCTGCTCATGTTCCCCTCCTTGCCCTGTGAAGGCACAGGATTACATTTAGTGTTCTTTCCTCTTGCTGCTCCAATCCAGAAAGGGCTGGAAATTTCTCCATCAAAAATTGGTAAGAATTTTCTGGCTGCCTTAGGGTACTTTCCTTCCAGTCCTTGCCTCTGCCTCCCATTGCCTTGTAACAGCAACGCTTCCCCAGGAACATGGTGTACCTGAGATGTAGGACACATGCTTGCTGTGGTAGTTAATCATTGTGGATGCTGATGTGGAATAAGTTTGTGTGGCCAGCAACAATAAAGATAGTTTTCAATAGGGGCGAACCTGGGTGTGAGAGCTAGTTTGCTGGTGGGACCATTTCAAATAGGAAGAAACACGAGCTGCTGGCTTTCCAGCTTTATATTTGGGGGAATAAAAGACATAAAGGATCTCTTTTGCAAGGTGGGTTAGATACTAATGAATGAAGCTGTTGGACCGAGCAGAGCAAGTGCTCTTTTGGTAGGTGCATGGCCAGTGTTGTGTGATGCTGCCTCTATGCACCTTTAGTGTTCATTCTTCTCATGTTCCGTCTACCCAGTACAAAACATCTTCTGAGGATGGAAACAAAGGTGGACTCATGCTGTTTATCCGCATGGAAGGGTAATTCTCGGTGCCTTGTTTTAACCCCTTCTCCTGCGCTCCTCCAGCCCCCTGCTGAACTGACTGGGTGCTGGGGTGCTACTCACAGGCAGACAACATGATGTAGTGTGGGAACAGCTTTTTGTTGACACTGTCCCTCAGCTGGTGATAAGGAGGAGTCCTGAGACATTCTTCTGCAGACCACAGTCCAGATTGCTCTCACGCTCCCTTCTGTCTCATGTTTATCATACCCACTCCAAGCGGTGTAGGAAGGGTTGAAAGATTTGATCAGTCCTGAGAGGTAAGAGTAACAAATGTGGTAAAATGTCATGTTTTTAGTCAGGGAAATTTGACACATCTGAAACGTAAATTGTTGCATTGCAAACCTCATTTGCAGTGCAACAGGCAGATGAGGGATGTTTTACTGCAAGATGGCATTGCAAGAGAGCTCAGTGTTGGGTGTCTAAGATGAGGGTATCCTGGTCTTATAGTCAGAAATTCTACAAAAAGAACCAAAACAACAAAAAAATGCATTACCCTGAGTATTCTAGAAAAGCGTAGCTCAGAGGCATGTCTTGGCACATATTATGTTTTGTGGCTCAGATGCTCTGTGGTCAGTCTTTCCATTCTATGTAAAGTGGCCTGGGGCAGATGGAGCCTGAGTTACCTGACTGAAGGGTCTTTTTCCTTCTCATAACTTCAAAATTATTTCTGTTTTCGTCATTTTTGTGCATTGGGACCATCCAGTAAAGACACACATGCTTACAATAAAAAAGACTGAATCTGCATTCTTTTCTGTTGCTTTTATGTGGGCCTTTTGGCTCATGACTCACAGGCTCTTGTAGAGGCTTCCTAGCCAAAAATGCAGCTGCATTTTTCTGTGTCACATGCTGCCTTGCCAGGTCCAGTAATAGCAACTATTGGACAAGAGAGAAGAGAATAATACAACCTGCCTTACCACAAGTGTGTGTGGAATCATACTCGTGGGAAGTTAAAGATGACTTTCATAGCAAGTAAACATTTATACAAGCTTCCTCCATCTCCTCATCCCTATGTGTATGCTGCTTGTTAACACCCTGGATGCTTGTGGAAATAGTACTACTAATAAAGGATATCTCTATGGTTTTGTAATCCAGGATCTGTTACCAGTGACTGAATTGTGAGATGTTCTTGGAAGAGTAAGATCCAGCAGTAGGGGAGAGGGTTTGTGTTACAGCTGGAAAGCATTGTTTTGGCAAATACATTCCGCTGAGAAAAGAAGTCCAAAGCAGAGAGCCTGCTGGATCCTCAAAGTGGACCTCATTCCCCGTGCAATGCAAATGTTTCCCACAACAGTTCACCAGCATGTTTTGCACATCTTCAGTACCCAAAATGCTCCTCTCATCTGTGTCTTTCATCTTTCCAAGATTTTAGTTTTACAGTGTGCCATGAGAAGATTTGTCCTGTTGAAAGACAATGTAAAGAAGAAATGGAGCAATCTTCTGACATGTATATTGAAGTGAAGAGTTGGTAGTTTGACCCTTCTTTAAAACTTTCAGGAGAAGCCCTGTGATGGTAACTAGGTGCATCTGATCAGAAAACAAGCTGTAGGCTTTCAGCATGGGCATTTTTTCCAATTAAGCAGTTTTGTCCTATGTTGGATCCTTCCCATAGTACAGGGAGAATAAAAGATGCTTTTAGTGTTTTCTAAATTTGGGACAGTACTTGATACCTATCCTGTTTCCCCTTTTATGTAATACGCTTTCTCAATGCTCAAATTTTGAAGTGCTCTTTAGTGCGTTTCTGTACAAGCTTATGAATCTTCTCTTTAATCCATTATTAAAGTGTTGCAAATACAAGCTGTGACTGTAAACAATATATGCTATCAGTGAAGAAGAATTACAGTCTTGGAGGCCTTTATGTTAAAGATAGCATTTTGTTTTAATTGAGAAAAATGTCAGCTTGCTAGCACCGAGGTATAGTTGAATCTGCTCTAAGGCAATGTAAGGGTACCTGTGTGTGCATCTTCCATGCAAAATGGAAAAGAAATTGCCACAGCCGTGGAAGGAGCAGACTGCACTGCTCCTGGTCTCTTCTCTTGTTTCTTGGGCCCTGGTCCTGCAAGGGGCTGAGCACGGTGCTCTTCGAATGCAGCACATCTAATACCAGCAGATGAGTATTGCTGGTGACCTGCTTAGTGTTAAACCACTACAGACTTTGCTGAGCAATGTTGAATGCACTGAGGGATTGAGGTCTTGGCTCTTCTGGAGATATAAGTGCTTACTTCGTATAGCAATTGATTGATGATTACTAGAGGAGAATGAGGTCCATGTTGTTTGATGTCAGCCAGCTCAGAATTCAGGCAAGTGCTAGCCAAGCTAGCTCTGCAGACCTCTGCAAGCAATGAGAAAATGGGTGCCCCCAAAGCATGCTGCTTCCATCTTAAAATCACTAAAACAAATTGATCTGTAGACAGGAGGGAGATGACTAGCTTAGACTGAGCCAAATTTTTAGAGGGGTAAAATGGGGTGATGAGAATCTTCCACTCCAGGTGCCCCAGGTCACTTTTATACTGTCTTTCTTGGAATAAAGCAAACTGTACAAGAAACTTAAACATTGCTGGCTTTGCAAAGTTCCAAACTAGGTAAAATAGTCATTATTTACATCAAAACCCAGATAGGAACAAATGTTATCTATGTTTAGACCAGGCTTTTTTCTTTGTCCTGGTGCTCTTGGGCATTAGGAGAGAGGAAGGGTCTGGGAACAGGGCAGTAGCTGAACAAAACAAGGTGAATCAAGGGCAGAGCAGGAGGCTTAGCTTTCGATTTCCTTGTCTTTGTTGCTTTAAGTCTGACCCACTGCATTGTTTATTGTTTTGTATTTAATTTCCTTAGTTGCTTGAGGAATGGTTGTGGCTGACAAAGGAACCTTGAACCATGGTCAGGTGGGACATGCAAGATTCAGATAGAGAACCTGATTTCTACATCCAGTGAAGGCTTTAATTTTTTTTACATAGGTCAGAGAAATTAGGTGCTGGTTCCAGAGGTGCAGAGAAAGCTTTTAGTCCTGGTTAGCTAATAACTTTGTTCTGTAGCCTTGAGGATGAAAAAAGAAAGTCCAGCCTCAGGTGTTTGGGTGAAGCACAGGAGGAGCTAGATCAGTGCATTAGCGCAAAGTTTTGCCTGCAGCGAAACTGGATTTGATCTTTTGCTGCATCTCTGTGTTGAGCTTTTGTTTCCAACCATAGCACTTTGTGCCTTTCCTCTCCTGATGCTCTGGCAGTTGAGAGGTGGAATTTGATTTGCAAAGGAAAACAGTTGTAGTTCAAGCTGTGGAAAAGTTACTGAAGACAAATGTCTCCAACTTTTAGTTGCTCCTATAAGCATTAGAGACAGGCCTAATCCTGAAGTTATGGGCATGAGAGGAAAGTGGAGGTGAAATTTTTCAGCTTGCAATAGAACTTGGATGATCCTAATGCTTTCTTCTGACCTTAGTGTCATCTCAGAAAAGCCCAGAAACAGAAACCACCTCTCACCTTAAAATAAATAAGTAAAATCAGTACGTAGATGTTTACCTCTTGTAGAAACACTGGAAAAAAACCTTCTTTTTTCTCTGTTTCTGTGTCTGACCCCACCTTTCCTATTCCTTCTTAATCACATGCATACCTGCTAACCCATTGCCACTCTGGAGGTTTACATGAAAAGATCTTTGTTGCTTAGGAGTTAATCGGCTTCTGCTGGTTGTCCTTTGTCCACCTGAAGTTCTCAGATCTCTTCCTCTTGCGTCACCCCCAAGAATTTAGATCTCAATAAAGAGCCCTTCCTTTGTGTCCCCTGAATAGCATTTCTTATGGGGAAGAGAGCCCTGTGTCCTTCAACCAGCTTACCTCACCGTGTAGACATGACTTTGGAGCTCACCTAGGCCTGGCTGTACAAAGAACAGGCTCAGAGTTGTGCTTGTGCTGGTCCCAGAGCTCCAGCCCCTTCTGGACCTGGGAATTTGCTCCAGCAGAAAACTGACGTGACAGAAGGAACGTCAGTCTCAGCTTAACTAAACCTTGATCTGGCCAGCCACAGACTTGTGGGTAGTGGCAGGAGCTTTGGGGTGGCCCAAGACCTCTTGGTGGCAACTGTTTGAGTTTGGCTTAAAACAGCTGTTGAAACCTCACCAGAAGTGGAAGCTCTTGATGGGGGAGACTCAGCAGCTACCTGTGGAAGAGCATCTCCAGAGCTTGGCTGTACCTTTTCCTGGTGCTGTTAAGTGTCAGGTCTTTACTGGATGATCTAAGAGCTCTAAGATTTGTTCACCTTTTGCAAACTGGCTGTTAAAGAGATTTTGTGTGGATGTAACTCTTAATGAAGTAACCTTTCTTCACCTGTGAAACCCATCCCTTACTACACTTGATGGGCTATCTGTGTTCTCTAGCAGCCTCTAGTGCTAAATGCTTATGCTGTACCCTTGCACCCCTTGTGTTTTTCTTTTGGTGAGGGAAACAATGACTGTTTGCTACTGCTAGGTAATAGGTTAAATCAGGGAAGATGTGGTGATTATCTCAGAATACTTAATCTAAATGTATTCTTTGTGTAGATTTCTGAGCAGGTGTTAAGTTCTGGTGTCTTTGTTTTTTGTCATTTATAGAAATACCAGCACTTGTTCATTTATCTGAAGCATATTAGTTCCTATTATTTGCATGTAGGGTACACAAAAGCTAAATTGCCATCAGTGTGTCACTGCTCTCCATGGCGTAAATCTCTCTTTCTAGTTCTAAATGTTCTATGGAAAAAGTGCACGTGCCCTTAGACATCATGGTGAGCGTTTTAATTGAGCATATGTTGGAGTGCTTTGTAAGTACAGATCAGAAAAATGTTGTTTAGCAATAGATATTATCTGTGAAATAAGGATCTAGATTTAAGTCTGCTGCTGTTAAGGGCAGGGCACCTGGAGGGGAAAAAGAAACAAAAGTAAAATTGTTATCTTGCAAAGATAATTCAAGCATCAACAAATGAAAAGCATAGAGAATAAAGGTATTTGACCCAAGGTAAGAACAATATTAAACACTGTGGTATGGTTTCTGCCTTAAAACATTTTCCTTAAGAAAAAAATAACAAACCATTGAGCAAACTGGTGCCATAAAACCAGACAACTAGATCAGTGGGTTAGACACTGACTGAGGACCAGTCAGTCTGGGCACAGTTAGGGGCAGGTATCTCTCTCAATAAATGATCTGTTTACGAGGACAGCCTGTGCCTGTGGTGTGGGCTGTTGGCCAGGTGGACTTTAGCACTGGTGTCATGGTGCCTCTGGCCATCATCTCTATGTGCTCCTTGGCCCTTTTTCCCCCACTCACAGTAAAAAGGTCCTGGCTCAGGTGGTAACCAGCTGTGTTGCCACAAACAGGGTAATTGTCAGCGGAAGCAAAGCAAGGAGCAAAAACTTTCCTGGTCCTGAAAAGTATTGAAAAGGCTATGTGTACCATTGGAAAGGCTCTGCCAGCTCAGGAAGACCACTTATATATATAAATATATATTATTTTTTTTTCTCATTGGTTTGGGGGGGGTGGTTTTTCTTACTTTTTCTTTTGTTACCAGCTAACCCTGTTTAATGCTGTGCAGGATGACAATCAAGTCCTGAAGAAGACAGGCAATGTCTGACCAGAAGATTGGCCACAGTTGCAGGAGTACAGGCAAGGGAAGATCCAAACAGTTTGGGGCTGTGTTTGCAAGAGGTGAATCACCACTTACATAGGTGTAGATGGGTAGATAGGGACTTGGAAACCCTACATGCACGTGGAAATGCGGGTAGCGCCTTTATTGCCGTGTGTGTGTTTGGGTAGCACCTGCAGCTCCTGTTGACGCTCAGGTGGTGTTGCACAAGTGGTGGCTTACAGGTGTGCTGGATGAAGGGTGTGCCCTGGCAATTAGAGTCGGCTTTAACTTCTTGTTTTTCCTTCACTGCTCATTGTACTGAGCAAAAAGCAACTTTGCTGTGCCTGCTTGGAGTGGGTGAGGGCATTCTGTTGGATGAAAACTGTTGTTATTGCTATAACTAGAGATCCTTTGGTTCAGAGGATGGCTGGGAGGAGAGATGCAGTAAGACCATGAAGGAAAGTACTGGCAGATACGTACGTCAGCAAAGTTGCCTAATTGCCTGGTGTACCTGTAGTAGGATTTGGTAAGTGATGGTAACCTTAATGCAATTTTGGTTTTGAATTTTTTTCCCCAGGATGCTTAGCAGCTGGTAGTGAAGTCATCGCAGTGCTAGTTCGGTGGCTGGTTGTAACTCTTGATTAATGATAAAGTGGGGAGGAGTGCACTTTTCAGGGACAATAATGAGTAGGTCTCATTCTGGCCACCTCCAGCCTGTATGTGAAACACATGGGAGGAAGCAGGCGCAGCCAGGATTTCACTTGTCTGCATAAATGCAGAGCAGTAGCAGGCTCAGATAATTTTAGGCTGTATTTGATGTCAGGCTTTGAGATGCAGGTTAAATGGACATTTGCTGACTTGTTTTGGGAATCTTTGCTGGTAGCAAAAGTTTGGTTCCTGCCCCAGCGTGCACTTGGGAGTTACAGAAGCACTGGACTGTTTGGCTCCTGGGCAAAATCTGTGCCATGTGCTCATGCTATTTAACAGCATTCCTTGCTTTTCTGCTTGTATTATGCTGTGTTGCTATGACCTATCTCTTTAAAGATATTCTTATTGTAGGCATCTGCCTCTTTAGGGAGGGGTGGAAAAAAAGCCAACTAAATGTAAAGGGTCTTTTTGCTGAACAGAGGGGAAAAAAAAGTTGAGCTACATGAAAGCAAATTTGGCAATCCACTACAGAGGCTGGGGGATAAAAGGTGCTCTATGGTTATGCACTGGTGGTTTTCATCCATGTACCTTGATGATGTAGTAATTGCAGATCTGCAGTTAGACAGGGCTTGTGACAGAACCCTGAGCTACCTTCTGCCATGGCAAAATATTCTGTACATAAAGGAAACAAAATAGAAATGCAGTGACATTCTCTGAGCTTTACCATTGTGCACTTAGTGGTATTTGTGTGATGAATGGCATTGTGGCTTCAGCTGTGAAGTGCCCTGTAGTCAGTTGCTTTGTAAGACCTTGAATGGGTCGGAACTGTGTGCCAATGCGCTTTATAAACATGCACATGTGGCTGATGCACCCAGAAACAAGTTGTGGGCCCAGAGGCTTCCTTCAGAGATTCCTCAATAATATCTGAAAAGTCCTCCCCACCGCACCGTGTCTCATCCGTTGCCCTCTTTGCTGCTGGCATCGCTGCTGCAAAAAGTTCCCAATCTGGATTTTAATGGAATTAACAGCTTGTTTTAGAGATGAAAGGGGGATAGAAGTATGGCATTTTTCTAATGACACCAGTGACATACTTGTCATTTTGAAGGGTTTTTAGGTAAGGTGTAACATCTTTTCTTGAGACTTTTGTTTCACATGCAAATATTGGTGAGCAGCTTCCAAGCTGACACTGTCACATGTCTGTCCATTGCAGATTTGGCGCTGTCAGTTTTAAGTCCTTCAATATTGAACATGTGGATTGATGATGACACTGAACTGCTTTTCAAAATCCAAATAATAGTTCTCAGCCATGATGCTGGTATAGTGCATTTCATCTGAGCGCTTTACAAAAAGACAGTAAAATTATGCTGCTGGACTGCAATTTCGGACAATGTTTATTGACGTAAAAAGCCAATACAGTATAAAAGAGTATTTAAAATCAAATGATTTCTCCCTTTTGTTGTATCAGTGCTATGAATAGAGATCAATACTATCTGGAAGTATTGGAGCCTATTCAGAAATAAAAATCTTGTACTCAGAAGTAAAAAACCACGCATTCAGATATCTTGGGGTAGGAGCATTGACTTCCACATAAACTGTACATGTTGAGTGCTCATCAAATACCTAAATTGCCTTATTTGTTGTTGCCGTTTATGGGTAATCTCTCTTTGACCCTGTGCCGATAATGCTTTCTTAAATGAGGCTGTATCTGGGAGGTAAATCGCACAGTCAAAAGTCACCCTAGTTGTAAACTGAACAGGTTACACTGGAGTTATGTCATCTCTGTATAATGGGATGTTAATGGTGAGAGGAGCGAGCATGACTTATGAGATGCAAGGGCTGCTAAGAAAGATTTCAGTTTGAATGTGAATTTGGGAAGGAGATTTGAGAAAAAGGCTGACTTTGCTTTGGAGCATCTCTGCTGTGGGTGGCACTGATGCTCGAAGTGCTGAGCTCCTCACCTTCACCCCTGAGCTTCTGGGGAATGGATGTAGGTAGGGTGTGCTTGAGTGTAACTCACATGTCTGGAGTCAGATGATGGCTGTGGGAAAACGGGATCTGCACTATGCAAGTCTGCAGTTAGCTGCCTAAATGCTTAATTGTTTGAGCTGTTGTGTAACCCGTCCGTAATCTGAGCGCTGGCTTGCAGATTTTGGTTGCATCATTAGACCTTCTCTTTCATTACTGGTTTAGGACCATTATAAAGATCTCCTGATTTATATAATTAAGTGCAGTGCAGCTCCAGTGACATGTTGATTCGAGCAGTAAAGCAACTTAATGCTGCATTGCATGGCTGGTGCTCAGCAGAGCTGAGCAGCCGTGCGGTGGTGGATGGAGGCAGCCTGTTTTGATGAAAGTGGGGACGTCACTGCTGTGTGGGTGGAGAGGTGATCCTGGCTGGGTTACAGGCTGTGCTGACTGTCATTGGTAAAGCCTTGGGCGAGTCACTTCATTTTCTGGCCTTTTTTGTCCCCTCCTAGCGCTTATCTGTTTAACTTGTAAACACAGTGGCAAAGGGATTCCT
Organism: Columba livia; assembly: GCF_036013475.1. NCBI lineage: Eukaryota > Metazoa > Chordata > Aves > Columbiformes > Columbidae > Columba > Columba livia. The sequence continues at coordinate 6,549,479 of NC_088612.1, read as the reverse complement.
CCTGCATCCTCCATGGTGCTTGGCATGGAGGGACCTTGGTCTTGGCTGGAGCTGCAGTGGGGGAGAGGAATATAGATTTTATACCAAGATGATCCTTAATGTGGAGAATAAAGCTGGGGTTAATGTGTCTGTGCATGTCACATACTGATACTTGGTTTCAATGTGTACATGTTCTCATCCTTACCACCAGATTTCTAAATATGTTGGAAGTTCTTTATTGATTTATTATTATTATTATTATTATTATTATTATTATTATTATTATTATTAACTGTGTGGAAATGGAAAAGAAAATGAATTTTGTACATGGGGAAAGTCAAATAAGTGAATTACGCAGACTACACGGTTGGAGTTGGACTGCCTTGTAGCTGATGATGATTTTTACTTCATTCCTGTGGCAATGGAGCTTGCTGAGCCTATTTAGCTCAATTTTACATGTGGGAATTGAGACAGAGGCCACAGTTGACTGGGACAATTTTGAACAATGAGAGCATGGGGATAATGTCACAACATTGATGTCATGGCCTTGCTTTGAGGAGGGTGATGGACCAGATGACCTCCAGAGGGCCTTTCCAACTGAAATTATCGCATAATTCTTGTTTCCAACTGCTCTGCCTTTTCTCAGAGCCATATCCTGTTCTGACGGTGACATGTCGCCTTCCCAGGAAACCTTTAGCCTGTCCTGCTGATGAGCTGGCCCTGGTATTTCAAAGGCAAAAAGGCCCATTCTGTGGTTAAGCAGCATTTTTCTTTGTGTTGAGGCATTGTGTTGGTAGCTTTTGATGATGACCATGCTGAAATAGTCCTTGGCTTCCCTGTTTGTGCTTTCTCTGTTTCTTGGTCTTCCAATGGGGATTCTATTTTGGGTTTTGACATGTTAGCAGGTTGTAGCCTGAATGTCATGATAAAGTAGAGATGGTTCTTGTGCTCCCTGGATGAGAAGGGCAAGCAAACAAAAAAAGGAGAGGGGAAGGAGGAGAATCTCTTGCAGAATTAAAAGTTTGTGTTTTAGCAATGGCTGTGGGCTTGAGATGTTATTGCCACTTGCTATCCTTTGCTGTATTCCTTTTATTTAATCAGCCTGATGTAGTTCCCCAGTAGCAAGAGGATGGTGGTCTTGCCATGATGGTTCAGTGAAGTGTTAATGCGTTGCACAGATTTTGAAATCTCCAAGAGCAGAGTTATAATATCTTCTGCAGACAGTCAGCCATGATGGTGGCATGGAAGCAGTTTAAAATCCTTATCTCAGTCCTGATGTGGTTTTACAAGACTGTCTGGAAAGAAGCAGTTGCTATTTAGCATGAACACGGTGACATGCTTCAGTTTAAAGAAGATCAAGTTTCTGGACCAAGTCCTGCTTTCATTATTAGTGAAAACCATAATGGGGCACAAAACACTGTTATCCTTTCATTTTTTTCCTTATGCTTTCAGCCTTTAAAATGTCGATCGTATGCCTTTCAAGAGCACTTGTGCAGGACTGTGCTCTCAGAGGTCAAGGAGATTTCAGTGCTTGCAGAGGCTCTGTGGCACCTTATCTTCCCTGGGGAAACAGGTTCCTGGTGGTTATTGCACAAGAGGAGCTAATAGAGCTCAGGTCTGTCAAAGGGCAGGGCAGAAAGCCATAAAGCATCCCTGGTCCCTTTGTTTCCCTGCTTTGTAATTGTTGGTTGAAGTAAAAAGCTAAACTAGAACTTCTTTCAGTTCTGTGAAGATCTCCAAGTTCTAGAGGGAAAATGGGGGTGTGAGGTGGGGAGTGCTCCTGGTTGAGTGTTTTCTTGCTTTGCTTTTCCACTGACACACAATATTTCTGTCTACAAGTTCAAGGCGACACTGTCAAAAGAGTTTAAGTTTCAAAAGTTAATGGTGTATATGAAAGAAATTTTGTCTTGCATCTCTTGGTAATCAGGATTAATGGGACTCCAGTTAACATCTTAGTGTTATTACTTGCTCTACAATATGTAGAAATATGTGTGAAATATGGATATGTTTTACTTTCTATTGTTTTAAAATTCTTGATTTTTCATCATCCAGTGTGCCACGTCAGATGCTGCTCTCTAAACAAAACATCCACCCATTGTTTAATTTTAGAGGAAGCTTGTGTGTGTGTCTCCTAAAATGTGATGAGCTGAGATCTGCCCTCTGTTACGCTGTAAAAATGCAGTGTGATGCAACAATTACTGGATCCGTGTTGCATTTACACCTATCCAAAGCAAAGCAGGTTTTAGGCAAATAATTCTTTATTCTTCTGTTTATGTTGTCAACATGTGTCCATTGATTTATCTCACTGAATGCTGGAGCAGCTTGAATGCTGCTCATCATCTCCAGTCTTGCTGTGGACCTGCTTGACTTTCCCTTGAGGTCAACCAAGGGAAGAATCTGCTGCTCTGAACATGGCTTTGTAGCATGTGACTGTGGGAAATGCCTTGTCTGAGCAAAGCGTGTCCAGGCTCCCTTCCCTAAGGAATTAGGAAACACAGTTCAGACCATGGGACAAACTTCCGAAAAGGTCTTGTGAGCCAGTTTCTCTTGGGAGATGCAATAGCAGCAGGGAAGGGATGTCCTGTAATGAGAATAACGAGGCTGTGTATTAAAAGAAAAAGACAACAGTGGCATGCAGTTGTATACCCAACAATGTGGGAGATGAGGAGGAGAAGCAGTGTTTTCCTTGACATCATTTGATATGCAATTGTGACGTTTTTATAGTGGGCAATAGCCAAATCTTGGGACTGCTCTGGTGGTTTGTTTGGGTGCTGTAGCTGTGGGATTGGCTGTGTTTGGGCATTTTGGCTATCAAAAAGGGTTCCAGCTGTATCAAATAATCAAAAATAGTCAGCAGTTCATCTCTTTGACCGTTAGTGCCCTGATCTTGGTGCTGTTTTTTGAATTTGTTGAAAGCTTTGTGATGGCAATTACAACCAGATGGTGAGATAACTCGCTTGATGTGTCAAAGCGATCAGCTGGCAGAGCAGCAAACCATGCAATGCTTCTCAGGAAAATGAAATGAGTTTGTGTTCAGGGGAAGAAAGAGCAAGTTTGAGAAGTCATTTCCTCTGTGCCAGGTGGTATTTGGGAACAATTGGTGTTCGCTGGGGAGGAGCCAGCCGAACAGCTGTACACTCTGGGGTCCAAGTGTTGGGGCTCTCTCAGGCATTTGTTTGAGATTCGCAACTGATTCCTCCTAAATAGATTTTTCAGCACAGGCTAACACCTTTTTTGCTCTTCTAGCCACTGTCATTCATTTCATTTACAAATGTAGAGAGAGTTCCCTTTGATGCTTGGCTCCTCTGCCTGTAAAGGAGACATCAGGTGCAGATCACCTCTAAGCTGTTGGACTATAACTTATCTTTTACAGGAATTACCTATATAAGCCAGTTATCTTGTGTTTTAAGAGTTGTAATAGCTGTAATGCTGTCCTTAAACTTTGCTTCTCTCTTCCCTAAACATGTTTCAATAATTCATCAGTGGCATGGGTCATTTCTGCTTTAGATTTCTCGGTATGTAGGGAGCAAGACTATGAGCAATCTATCATCCAGTAATCCTGTCATAGCAAACAAGATGGGCTTTTCCCCCTATTTTTATGAAATCCAAGCAGAATAGGTTGTGTAAAGGCAAGTGTCAAAAGGATTCTGCTTTACATTCTCATTTACTTAGTGTAAGTACTATGTGATATCATGACCATCAGCCCTTGTGGGCAGTAATTATCCAGCATTATAGGTCAGAATATGGGAAATGTTGTCAGAGCAATATTTTTTACAGCATTCCTTATAAATATAATGTATGTCATAAACTTCCTGTGATGATACAGAATAGATTTTTCTTTGTAAGGCAGTATGAGCTCACCCATGAAACTTAAAAATTAAGAATATCTTTTTAAGATTCAAAAAAGAGAAGCTACATCTGTGTTCATCTACACTTGGTAATGATTTCCCAGTAAAGGAAGAGGAGGAGAAGAAATCCACATAGGGAAATCCTTCTTCTGAAATGGGTGTGCTTGGGCATGTGGGAATTATCCCAGAGCAGTTTAACAGAAAGCAGGAATCAAGTTTTTTGGGGAACTGATTCTTTGATGTGGACAGCCTTACTGATTGTGCAGTCTCTTTACCTACAGAACTAAAATATATGTCTAAGATTTCTTAATATTCTTTACTTCTTCTTGTAGCAATCTAAAAATTCCTACAAGAAAAACAACAATAAGCGAAAAACAACACCACCACCACGCCGGAGGAAGAATTTTATGATCTGTGTTACAGCTTTTTATTGCTAGGCCAGTTGATTTTCTCCACTTGCTAATATTTTCCTATTCATGAGCAGCCAAGTAAGCTTTGCGTGTGCATCTCCATGCACACACCTTCATTCCTCAGTGGATACGATGAAAAACCTGCAGTGATTCACAGCATATTCACTTTTTATTAGTGTTAGCTATACCTGTGTTGCTTGTTGGTTCAAAGAAACAGCAGTAAACCCTGCTTTCTCTGCCAAAGTATTAAAACTATGGTATTAAAATCTAAGTTATCAGAGTCTCACAAATGAGTGAAACCCATGAATTATTGTAGTATATGCCTTGGAGAGAGTTGTTACTTGGAGATTAGCATGGGATGGTTAGTAGGAGCCTTGGGTTAATGTTGCTTGCTTAACGTAGTTAATCATTAATTTATCAAACACTAACCATCTTTTAAAATGTGGTCCGGGAAGTAATACTCCAGGAATGCCAGAGGGAAGTTCCAGTCTGTTCGATTGTGACTGCGAGGATGGTTTTTATTGGTTAATGAATCCAAAGAGGGTTTGTGCACTCTTAACTGGGATTTAAGAGTTCAGGTAATTCCTCTTTCAGCTCCAGTAGTTTGCCATAAGAATATAATTCAGAAATGTATGACACTGCAATAAAGATATTCATACACAATCCTGATGCTTTAAGAAGAACGAGAGGGCCAACTTATTTTTTTTCCAATTCGGTCTATGTTTAAATTTATATATTTGTAGTAAAATGCCTTTTAGCATGCAGTACCCTATACTTCCTTGCAAAACACTCCCTGTTTCTCAGCAGGAGCCCACTAGCAGAATGGCTAAAAGAGACTTTTAGCAGTAAATCTTAAGAAAACGTTGTGTTTTGGTGCTGAGGTGTTCAGGTGATGCTGTCCTTGTGTAGATAAACGAGTAATATCTGTTGTACATTGTATTATCTTCCAGTGTTGTATGTTCCCCGGCTAATTCACACAATACAATTGATTTCTCAGCCGGTAACTAGTTTTGCCATTGTTACTTCTGTGCTTGTAATTGCACTTTGAACTCAGCAGGTTGGCTCAGGCTGTGAGATTCCCCGATGATAGATGCTTTCCCAACGGGGAGGGTGCAGGGGCAGAATCTCCTCTGTCTGGTCGAACAGGAGGAGGCAGTCGGTGCGTTGCGCTTGCATTGGGTGATGCGTGTGTGTAGCCACAAACCTTTCCTGTGTGGTAATCAAATGATGGCCTAAGGTGCCCTGATGACTTTGATTTAGCTAACAAAATTTCCCACACAGCATTTAATAAGCTAAAGCCCAACCTGGGCTTTTTCTTCTTTTGATGTTTAATCCACTTTAACTGCTCTTTCCAGGTGTGCTCAGTAGACCAGGTTCATCCCTGTGTATAAATCTACTGAGTACATTTTGCCCCAGAGCAGGAAATTTGCCTGTGGAAAAGCAACAGCAGCCCAGAAGGGTTTGGCAGAGGCTTGCTGGTAGATTTGGGCTTCATCTGCTGGCCATCACTTGCTGTCATCTACTTTTGTTCCTTTTAAAATACCTTGCCGTAAGGGAGTTCACAAATAGCTGGATGAAGTCTGTCCTGGAGGGGTTGTGTTTAAGATGGGTGTAAAGGACTTGAGGCCAGCTTAGAGCTTTGGGATACAGCGATAGCAGACCAACAGCTTTGGGCATAAACCTAATAGCAGGACAGTAGGAAAACAACTTAGTAGCACAGTTATCCTTAGATGGTGCTGGATGCCCATGTGGGTCTATAGATCTATAGGTAGCCCTGTATTCTGTGTGGCCATTGCTCTGTGTATGCTCATGGAAGCCTGGGGTGGGTCATAATGTGGGACTACTGTTGGAGGCAACGTGTGCCTCCCGAATGGCCAACAAGGCAGAGGATGGGTTCCAAGTCCTCCCTCAGTGAAGGTGCTGTGATGCTGGCTTGGGTGTCAGGACTCCCAGCAGCCATTCTGTCCCTTGTAACTCTTGTCTTCTTCCCTCTCTTCCAGGAGCTGAGCGTCGTGACCTGCCCTGCTCCTCCCTGCTCAGTGTGGGAACGACCTGAAATACATCTTGGAGCCACCTGTACTGCTTTTTGCAGTTAAAGTAAGGTTCAATGTTTTGGCAGCTCTTTCAGGTACAAGTGAGGGTTGATGTGAGGAGCTTGGGGGAAGGGGTTTGCCCAACTTACCTGCTTGACAGCAAGAGGGGATGCTGACATCAAACCAGAAGTTATGAGAAAATTTGCCAAGTTATTTTGCCACAAAATACAATTGCTTTGTGGTGGAAACAAAAGGGAAAGGGGTGTATGGTCTCACCCCTTGCATCAACCATATGCCGTGGTGTAAAATAGCACTTAACACTTAGAGCATCAGCTGTTTTTCCCTATTATTTTAAGATATGACTTTCATGTCCTCGGGGCAGGCACACAGTTACAGCCAAGGGATTTGCATGGGAGCCAGTCAGGATCAGAGCTCAGGTCTATGGGACTCGGGTCCTGCTGGTCGGATGTGCCTCTCAGTCCATATGACAGCTGTCTGTCTGTCTTGGAGTGGTCATGGCATTGAAGCTTCTGGGTTTGTTTTTCTGTTAACACCAGCTTCTTGGTGTGGTGAATCAGATCAGGGTGTGAATGATGTAAAAGTGAGTATGTGGTTATTGCAATACTGACCGTAGTTCTTCTGACTCATGGAGTTAAACCCATTCTCTCCAAAAAGGCTTGAATTTGCAAAAACTGTTAGCTTGAAGCAAAGAAACTACGAGAGTCTTGCTTGAAAATGGGCGTTTGCCATGTTTGAACTCTGAGGGAGGGAGGAAAACCACCACAAGCTGCCTCTTTTCTCCTCCCACTGTCTCTAACCTGTTTACCTTCTGCAGTGTCTCACATTTTCCATGGTCTTGCCCGAGAAGACCAGCACTTTAAGGATACTGGATCCAAATAATTTGGCGTTACTGAGCTGTAGCAACAGCTGGGTGGATTAATCATGAACTGCTGTTACGGTAGAGAGACAAGTATTTATTGTAATTATTTGGGTTTCCTTTTTTTCAGTGGGGTTTGGCAGGGGAATCGTACCTGTTTTCAGAGCTTGAGGAAAAAAATGAAGTCTTTGACAAAATTATGAATGAAACCTGCTTTATTGGGAATGAATATGTGGCTGGCTGAGAGCTGGTCTCCAAGTTCATCATGAACATTGATGCTTGTTGGCCAAATGTATGGGGCTGTGTTTAAAGGAGGAATACATGGCATGAGTTGCCATGTAAGACAAGGAATCTGTGGCTTGATTTGGCATTAGTTTCTGAACTTGCTGCTGTTTTGTGGAGCGTGGTGAGCTTGTAGTGAGCAGTCCTTGCTGCTGAGGAAGATGCCAGGCCTTGGCCAAGGGGGGTGACTTTTTGCATGGCAGCAACAGCGAAATCTCTGAGGAAGCCAAGCAGAGGCAGTGAGAGCTTCTCAGCTGCCTGGGAACCAGCCTCTGCATCACATCTGACTTTGTGTTGTGCCTTCTTTGAAGAATCTGGGGAGGGGGAAAAAGAAAAAGGCTAAACTGGAGTTCACGAGCATCATTCTCATACCTTTTCCCTTTTCTGCCTGCTGGTCTAGTATTTCCATAATTGTGTTTATAATGATAATATTTTCATTCATACAGTGGTTACTAGTTAATGAACTTCATGTTAATGAGCTCTGTAACATTTAAAATAGCTGCATAACTGGCAAAAAGAAACAAAAACAAACCCAAACCAAACCCCAATAATAAAGGGATGTATTTCCACTCCCCAAGCTTAATCCTGTGCTATAACATAATTGCAGAGAGTTGCCTGGCTGGCGAACAGCTGCACAGCGTGGGCTCTCGTTCCTGCATAGCTGCTTGTCCCTGAGCTGGGGTAATAAATGATTTACTGGGGAGTCTGGGACCTGTGGGCACTTAACCCATTCAATTCCTGAGGGACTGGTCTGAAAGGCCACTTTGTAAAGGCATTTGGACAAAATTATTTCAGGTGCGTAGGGGGGTGTCTGCGCAGTTTACATTTTGAGTGTGAGCTAGCTGCAGGAAGGCTCAAACCCAGAAGGTGGTGGGGTAGTGGAATTGGGTAGAAACTGCTTATTTGGACTGTTATTATATGATGCTTTAATTAATGTAAGAATTAGACTTGAATGAGTGTTCTCTCTTGTCTATTTTAGAGATGTGATACTCCCTGGTGCTTGGGGTTTTACTTTCTATGGAGTATTCCCTGGATGTGTAAGGAAATACTGTGTCCTGGGAACAGAGTTGCAGCTCTAATTTTTCATTTCTGGGAATGCATGACCAAGTGAGTTCATCATTTCACTTGCTAGGTGAACAATGTGCATTTTTTGAGTCTGTTGTGCATCAGAAGGGATGTTCCAGTAAAATCACCGTGTTCTGTGACTACCCAGAGTATTTGTTAGAGGAGAATGTTTTCCCATAGTTTTGTGAGCTGAAAGAAACAGAGCACTTAAGAAGAAACAATTCTTAATTTTGCAGTGGCAGATGTGGTTGTGCTGTGCCCCAGGGAACAGGATTAGCACACGTTCTCTAGTAGGAAAGCTTCTGGTGGAGTTTTCATCTTCTGGAAAAAAGTGCCAACCAGACTTTTCCCTGAGTAAGTTTGTGATGCTTAGAGCTGCATTTGCAAAAGGGAGCCTGAAGGGAAAAATGAGCCCAATATATTCTTCAGAAAGGAAAGGCACATTAAAACACTGGGTACCAGAGCTGCTCTGACCAAAATGAGAGCAGAGACATCTCTTGGTTCTTAGTCTTGCTGCCAGTTTTTCCAGCTACCTGTGGCTTTAGCAGTTAAGGTTGGGTCATGCACTTACTAAAATATGCATTGGATAACTACCTGCTTTGCATGTGCTAGGAAATACTTAATAATATTTGCCAGGATAAAAATGTGCATGGTGCTTTGGATGTCATGAGTTGTTTTCTACTCCAAGCCTGCATTTTTGGGGTTGCAGTACCAGTGCTGTGGGTTGGGGGCACAGAGAGCAGAATCTTATCACTCAGCTCTAGGGCTTGGGGACTTTGTTTCTTTTGCTGCAAACCATATTGGGTAATACTGAATCCATCATTGCTTGATGTAGTTCCTAAAATAACACAACCCTGAGAGTCAGGAGACCAGTAGAGTGAAGAAAGCTGGGTTTAGGAGACATGCTGTAGTCAGAGTTGTTGGAACCAGGAGTTAAAGGCTTTGCCCCCCCTCACTGCATGTGTAAGGCTGCAGGCTTTTTGGTGTTGATGGCAGCTCTCAGTCGTGTTTATCCTTTTGGATACGTGGGTGAAATAGTCCCCAAATGCTGTTCTTCCCTTCTCATTGTTCTTCACCTGCTGCTGTGCATCTTGGAGTGCTTTAGGTCCCATATAGTGCATTTCTGTTTCCAAAGGTAACTAGCAAATTTTGTGGTGCTTCAGCTGCCCAGCTTGACTTGACACCCTTTCGTGTGGACCCCATTTCTGCAGAAAATTCTGGTCTTGCCTTTTCAAAACTGGGGCTTCTCAAGAAGTTCATGGCTAAGCACCCAAAGCAAATCACTCTTACAAACGTGAGCTGGTTATCTTTGTGAGCTTCCCTACAATTTACTGCCAAAATGTGTATTCAAACTACGAAGTGTAACAGAAGGCATAAACTGTATTTTACTCATTTGAAGAGGCATCTAGAACGTCGTCTGAGGATTTCTGGTAGTTAATATTTGAGCCTGAGATAAATGCCTCATGCATACATGAAACAGCTGCCCCAGAACCTGTTGGAGGACTTAATTTGAGTATAAACATACGTGTGCTTTTGCGTACATGCTGCACTTTAATTCAAGTTGACTGTTAGTTCTTAACTTTATTAGGATGTAGCTACTTGAATTGAAGATGTGGTCTGTGATTTTTATTTTATTATAGCAGCAAGATAGCTGCTTTTGAAACATTGTTTGGATTTTACAAATCAATATTTTAAATAATGTTTGCCATTAGTAGTATTTTAAAGGAAAAAATTGACAAGTGAGGGCATGTTTATATCTTATTACAAGTGAATTGCTTGACAGTATGTGTGTATTATAAAATGGGAAATAAATCACCCTGTGTTGATGACCCTTGGACATTTACAAAAGGCTGGTCCTTATGTTGCACAAATAGATTCCGGACACAGGAAAGAGGCTTATGGCAAGAGGATGAGATCAGTTTGTATAATTAGAGCTGGCTAATAACTGTTTTTACTCTCTGTTTTTCCAACTTTTACAGTATCTTTCCTTATTTGAAATTCGGCATATGTACTGTAGAGTGATAGCTGCTGTGATTTGGGTTTTGTGTTGTGTGGGTTTGGGGTATTTTTGTTTGCTTGGGGGTTTTTAGTATCTACTAATGAGTGACGAGATGGGAGCAGGGTAACCAGATGTGCACACTTGAGAGAGATTGCTGCCTTCCTCTGCTAGGCATGGGGAACGGTGCTGCTTTTAGTAACCCTGCACTGCTTCATTTCTTTCCAGGCTTTGGGCAGGAATTAAGTAACCCTTAAATATATATATATATATATGGGTTTTTTTGGTTTGGTGTGGTGTGTGGGTTTTTTTTTTTTTTTTTTTTTTTTTTTTTTTTGTTGTTGTTGTTTTTGTTTGTTTGTTTGTTTTTTGTTGTTTTACAATTTTGAGATTGAAATGGTGCAGAAGCAGCAGCTTAGTCCTGAGACTAAGGTTATTTAGCCAGGTATTCATCCCTGGAGTAAGACAGGTCTGGCAGAGCTGAGCAAAGAACTTCCAATAGCATGGAAAAGGCTTAAGCTTTTTTTTGTGTGTGTGTGTATATGCTAGCCTGTACCTTAGCTTTGTGTTAAGCTCCATTATTTTGGGAAGGATAATGGGGTGGATTTGGGGATGGGAAGCGGTGTGGCGGGGGCTCAGCACAGGTGCCCCCAGAGCAACTCCCAGCCCAGGAACAGCACTGGGCCAGTTCCTGCTGCCAGGAAACTGAGCTACATTAAGCAAAGCAATTTAGTCTGTACCCAGAGCATTTTATTAAATCATCAGCCAGTTAAATCAATGATGCTCTGTTAGCTTGTGTTCCAGCTAGGCTCCTGGCCCCTCTGCTGCGGTGTAACCTGCAAGTTGTTCAGCTGTAGCAAGTCCCTGACGTCTGTTTGTTGTATGCGTTCTTGCCATTGTATATGTATTTTCTTTTTCTAGAGGTAGAGGGGTGTCATGAAGTTTCTTTTCCTTGCTGTGAAAGCAATCTGCATGTGTCTGGCTTTCCTGAGGGTGGCTTGCTGGGTTATCTCCATGCCTTTGGAGGTGAGCAATGGTAGAGCCAGCCCAACACAAAACACCTTTATTCCTCCTTTCAATTGCTCACAGCCAAAAGAAACTCCTGTGTATTTGTAATTTGAATGGCAGCGTATTGTTTTGTTTGCAGACAGGACACAGCTGGGAAGCAGCATCACCTGTGGAAATGCTGCACGAGGGGTATATGATTTTTTAAAGGAATGAATTTAGTGACAAAACACAACCTTCAGATGATTGTACACAAATATCTGGTTTTTTTTTTTTTAGTTCTAAGCTCAGCTGTGATAGTAAACACAATGCTGCTACACACTGGTAGTTGTCTGCTGCCACACATTTGAAGTGTGGTTTCTCGTTTCCTCACCTCCTCTCCTTTTCGTGGTTGATGGCTTTTGCTGGTGGTATCATTTTCCTGCATGTCTGCAAAATAACCTTGGGAGGGGTCAGTTCTCCTAATTCCTCCAGCCTCCTATTTCTGACCAGATGTGTGAAATAATGCATTAGTATAGCTATGGGGAAAGTTGGTCTGCATTTGCTAGTATCATGCCTGGAAGGACATACTTTTGTCATACATCTTTTGTCTTAAGGTTTATTTTAGCCACTGCAATTGCAGCTGCTCTATTTATACAAATTTCCCCATGCACATAGTTGAACTGTGTTAGGGGTTTATTTCTCCTGAAGAAGGTGTTTGTAGGTTTTGACATGGATTTTTTTCCTGTTGCCTTTCACGGTGATTTTAAGGAGAGGGCATTAATACTCTGATTTGGAAACTTGTTCATTTTGTGAATGGTGAGTTCTGGAGTTCATTCAGTGTGAGTGAAGCTTGCGGGACAAAGTGCGTGAGGAAGCCTGTGTCTCACCCAACACCACAGCGTGAGAGTAAGTTATTGCAAAACCGAACTTTGGAAGAAGATACCCAGGAAAAATGTCAAACAAGACAATCGAAGTGATTAAAAAAACCCCTCAAGGCAGTGTTTTGTTCCATTTTCAGACGTTTTGCTGCAGCTAAAAAAGAAAAAAAACCCCAAACCTCCAAACAAGAAGAAGGACCTTTTTTCAAATAACTGTGTTACAACAAATAAGCAAGGAGACTGGTGAGGGGTAATTCAATGCATTAATGTCATATGCCACTCATAAGAAAAGGGGAATATTTGAGCTCAGTAATTCCCTTGACACTAGGGGAGAACAATAAACTTGTGAAAGATGTTGCTATTTTAGTTCTCTTTGCATGAAGTTTATGGCTCCAGCAGGAATTAATCTGTTTATGGGCAGTTGGTCTTCTCTCCGGTCCCCCCACTTGCTGTTTCTCCATCTTTATTTATCTTGTATAGTTAAGAGCAGGAGCATTTTAGTTCCTGAAACTCAATCCTCCTTGATACTTCTGAGCACTTAATAAATTAACATTTTGTAAAACCAGAGTGTGGGGGAGTGCCCTGGAGGACACTGTGCTTTGTTGAATGAGAAGTGCTGTGTTTTTGGAAGCCTTCTATGTAGAAGGAAGGGGTGCAGTCCAGCAAGGAGGGTAGATGTGAGCTCCCAGGAAATCCCTGCATTTCTTTAAACTCTTTTACAGCTTATGGGTTGTTTGTCTAAAGGGTGAGGATCTGAGGACTGGCTATAAGGTCAGTTGTCCCACCATGGGTGTATTTACTGGGGGCAATGTTACAGTACAAAAGCAAGTCTGTTTATGGCTTACTCTCTTAGGGATAACCAGCATAAATAGTGCTTCTCTAATTTCTGTGTGGGGTGTATGTAGTTTAGACTACCTGGTGAAGTGTTACCCCAGAGCCTTGAAATCACAAAGTTTAGTGCTTTCAAAGGCTTGAAGTCCTTACAAACCGCTGTTACAGAATGGTTTTGTACAAAGTACATTCTGCTACGTTTAAAAAAGAAAAAAATAATAATAAATTCCTCCTTTGCCTTTCAGTCTGGCGATGCTGTGATGTGGTCCCCCTTGCAGCTGGAAAGCCATCCTGCTTTCTTTGTGTTTCTGCTTATCTATTCGAATGCCTTCCATGCGATCTGTAACTTCATCAGGATCTCACTGTGTTTTTTGGCTGTTCTTTGCTGCCCGCAACCACAAGCTCTTTATGGCTAAGACTGTTTTTTTTTCGTACAGCTGGGAGTACATGGTTAAAGCTTTTGCAGATGCAGATCATTGTTTTTAAAACCAAATGCTAAAATGAAAAAAAAAGAAGTCAAGTTCTGAGATTCAGGTACGATTCAACAAAGTTTAAACTTGAAGTATACTAAAACTGAAATTTGCCTAAAAAACCTCTTAAAACTGAAGTTAAAAAGTGTGAAAAAACTCAAACACATAAAACTGAAGTGCATTGAGTGCATAAGGGAAAGGGAAGGGGGTAGGTAGGCTTCCCCAGATGTACCACATGGATTAAATGCTCTTAATCCTTCTGCTTGTTGCAGCTCTGGTCAGTTGTTGGAGTTGAGAGTGGTTGTTCATGTTTCTGCCCATTCTGTAGCTCTCCTTTCTAATTAAATTTAAATATCCTTAAGCAGACTACTCTGAGGCAAAGGTCTGGAGATTAGCAGGGTGTTTTCTTTCTTATATATTCCTTGGATACTTCATGGAGTGAAGCAGCAAGGAGCAGATACTTGGAAGCACAGACTGGGTAGTGAAACTGGTGTTTGATGTCAACTTACTGCCAAAAAGAGCAAATCTGAGCGGGGCACGAAGGGAAAATCCAAAAGCCCTTTTGGCAGCTCCCACCTACATGGTGCTCAAAGACCTTCAGCATCACTGCTCCTGCATGGGCTGGGGTGATCTGGAGGAGCACTGGCCTCACTTTCAGATTTGTCCTCAAGATATACTTTGGGATGCCCATAAGAAATAAGCCAGCTAATTAAGGTTAAATTAAATAGTAGCTGGGAATAGTGGATGAAGAGGATTTATTGCTTAGGCACTTGGTGTTTGTATCCCTTCCTGCTGCCTGTGCTTGTTTGTAAACTCTTCAGGGCAGAACCTTTGTTTGCATTCACGTCTTTTACAGCACGTAACCAATGGAGCCCTAATCCTGTCTGAGGCTTTGGGAGCACAGCGAAGCAAATAAATGCTTTTTTTGTTCCCCCCCCCCGCTTGCTTTCTTTCCCTGTCAGATATTACCATACCCAGGGAAACTGAGCATAGTCGCTTGTCATCTTCATGAAATTCTGTGCAAAACAGCACAAGTTCTCTAGAAGAGACTTTAGTACCACTCACTGTATTAATTCTTTAATGTTTAACAGAGCAGAAAGGTGTCCTTCCCATTTTGGGAAGGCTTCAGTAGCTTTCAATTTTACTGAGCTATGCAGATCTTTATAACGTCTAAAACCACTGTTTCTTTTAAGAGCTTGAACCTGGACTTTTATTTCATGTCCTACTTTCAAATTTGCAAATGCAAGGAATTATGTGTTATCCTAAGGGGAAAAACTAATACAATTCCAGAAACATTGCATTGTAAGTGTCTGGGTGGCTGCGGAGCATGTAATAAACCTCCTAGACATTGAAATTCGAAACATTCAGCTATTTGCAAGAAATAATATTAATGTTTTCAGTACAAGCAACTGCTACTGGAGCGTTTTTCACTTAAGATATTCCAGCTTACTAATTGAATATATTAGGGTCCTTATGAACCTTGGTTTGATTATGACCAGTATGGTCTTTCTTTTGTTTTCCCTTTTTTTACTGTATTAAAGTTTTAAAAAGCTTTTCAGAGGCTATTGCCTGCCTACCCACTGGGTGGAGAAATTAACTGGTCTGGAAACCTAAATTTAGTCCTTTGCTGACGCAGAGTAGGCATTCAGGCTTATCTGTCACTCATACGTTTTTGCCAAAGCACTTCCTAACAAGATAAAATAAAATATCTTCCAAACCTGCCTGTCTCCTTGCAAACTAAGTTTGCATCCTTTGAAAATTTGGGCTGATGTATGTTATGAAGTGACTTTATAATAAGTTACAGAAGTGTGGGCCAACTAGCAAGATAACAGGGGAATTAATCTTACTGCAGGAAGTATTTCCAGGTTTTTTGTCGTCTTGTTTGGCAAGACCAAGTGTTCAGCAGTGTCACCTTATTTCGCTGCTGCTGTGCACTTCTCTTGCCAAAAAACACGACAAAAACTGGTCATGAGTTTGAACTCCCTGGGCCTCCCCTTTTTCCCTTGATAAGAAGTGTCAATATTCTCCCTTCCTTACACATAAAGTATTTATTTATTTTGGACTCTGTGACTTGTGGCACTTTCGTTACAACCAAAACCAACTCTACCACAGAAAGAGGTTACCCAGAGGAAGTTTTTAATGCCAGCCCCTCCTTTCCTGATCTGTACATGTCTTTCTTATCTTTCACATTTCTCTATCTACTCAGCTGCTGTCAGACATCTGCCAGGGAGGTGATGGAGCTGGACAAAATGGTCTGTGCTTCTGTTGGATGGGAAAGATCAGAGAATGCCATCTCACCTTATTCCTTGAATTACAGGAACCTAAATGCTCAGATGAGGGCATGCTCTTCTGCAGCTCGTGTTTCATATAGATCTTTGGCATCTTCAGTGCAGCCTGTTTGAGCTAGATAGCACAGGAAAGCTCTTCTTACTGGTTTCCACCAATGGTCTTAAAAGGAACATTCTTACTAATGCTCATATGGTGTGCTCAATAAAAAAAGGACCGATGAAAAACTTCATGAAAGAAGTGCAGGCAACATTTGCACATTGGGACTTCCAGGTAAAATGTCTTGAGTGTCTCAAGTGTGATGTGCAACACAACAGCCTGTCACTTTGGATAAACGTGGTGGAGTAGACCTCATGATGGAGCATGTGAACCGTGGTTTCTCCTTTTTATAAAAAAAGTGTGATGGGTGTTAGTGGCAGGTGCTAGGATGGCATCTTGTACAAAAATCCTGAAAGCAGGGATGGGGCTTACAGCTGATCAGTCCTACAGCGTCACAACCCAAATGACAAATAAAGAAGCATTAGTTCTGGTGTAATACAGGTCCCTCCGTGGCTTTGCTGAAAAGGGTAGGCTAAAGCACCAGTGAAGCATTCAGTAAGAAAGGAGACAAAAGGTCCAGCTTAGATACCTGATTTCTCCGTCAACACCTTTCAACTTCTCAAAGGGGAAGGGAGAATATAACAGTCTAGATCCTCCTACTGGTTTTGGGGGTTAGGTGTACATGCCAGGCTTGCACTTGGGGTCTTCCTCTTTATTTGGTGAGGCTTTGGATGGGGATATCGATGTAATTTGCTTTCAGATCACAGAAGTTATTGTGTGTAATGGCAAGAGTGACAATAACATACCTGTGAACCATGATAGGGAAGAGGTAAAGCTGTTAAATAACAGAGGAGGAAGGAAATATATTTCACCACATTAGAATAACTTGCTTTCTTCAGAGCAAACTTCTGAGAAACTGAAATAGGTGATAAATTAAAAACCAAGCAAACTAATTATTTGGGAGCGAAGAGAAACTTGAGGAGTAGAATATATGTATTGCCTGTGGTGTCTTGGGCAATTGCAAACCTGTTGTGTTCTGTTTTTCTGAATTTTTCATTTTTCCTTTAACTTGCACCTTATCCTTTGGAAGCCCAGTAGTAATATTGCTCGGGTAGAATGATGGCTGAAATTTGGGGATAAGGAATAATCCTAATAGTTGATGTAAATGCAATAGTATAGACTGTCTTTGAAGGTAAATCAAACTGTATCTTTTATCAGTGAGAAGTTGTTCAGTTACGTGTCAAGACTTGAAAGGTGTGGTGAGAAAACAGTGCTTTGTATTAACTCCCTTTAAACATTATAATCTGAGACACAACTGTTTTGATTTTGTGCTGTAATATTGTTTTAAAAGTCATATCCAAATACTACCAGATTGCTGTGTTAAACTACAGGTCTTAATTTTCATTCCTGAGGGAATTGGTTCATTGCACTGAGACTTTATAGAAATCCAAATGCGAAGTGAGTTTAAAAGGATGTTCTTCCAACCATGGTTTAATTTCCGTAAGATACAATGTGCACTTTTGGTGGGATAATGTTTTGGTACCTCTGCTCAAGATGCCCAGGTTCAGAATAAGTGAAGGAGGGTGAGGTTGGTCATGAGGGAGATTGGCAGGGTTTCTGCTTTTTTTGTTGTTTGTTTTTCTTCTTGTGTGTAATGGCAAGAGGAACATGTTATAGGCAACAAGTGAGGATTGCTCACCAAACTGTTTTTGGAGCTTGTGCTCAAATGATAGCTAGTGTCACTGGTCCCTGATTTTTCATAAGTCAGTCAATCTTAAGAGCTGAAAATATGGTGAAAACTGTTAAGCATAGCCATTTTGCTGTTGGAAGGGGAATCTTGAGGTTGAAAGCAGGTATTAATTGGACTAGATTTAATTATATTGCACAATATCTGCCCATCTGCTGGCTGCCTCAGAGCAACTTCTGCAGAGGGGACTGTGTTTTGATGAGCAAGCTTGGCAGGTAGCTCAGGCATTTTAAAGCAAGTGGTACAAAAACACTGCTTTGTAAAATAAGGAAAACATATGAGGGAGCAAGGATAGCTGGAATCAGCTTAGAAAACTGTAGTTTAATTTCTGTGGGACTTGGAAAGGAACGAAGTATGAACAAGATCCTGTGTTTTTTAGTGTGAAAAGCAGAGGGGTGTTTCATCTCCCTTAAATAGGGTTTGAAGTATTTGCAGAGCGCTGCAAGTACTGCAGACATGAGCAACAGCAGAAATTCCATTTTTAATTGTTTTGCATTCCTTCATCTTAGGATCATGGACTCTTAATACACATGTTAAATGCCAACTTACAGATTTTGTTTAGGGTGACTATTTCTACTGCAATGGAGAAACTAATGAACGTGAAATTCTGGTTCAACTGATTTGAAGCTCAATGCAAATAATTTTCACCAGGTTATATAGAAATTCCAGGAACAGACCTGGAAGAAGAACCTTTTTTGACTAAAATCACCTTGGTAGGACAAGTAATGGTAATTTCTGACTATGAAAAATGCTGATGCGGAATTGTGAGCGTTATCTATTCTCTAAGTTTTCTCTCAGCTTTGCAAGGAGCATTTTTCTTAGTTTGATTTTTCTGTAGTTTTGAAAATCTTTCTTGAACAAACAACCCTGTGGAAGGGGGAAAAAATTGCAATAGATTAACTTGGACAAAGTGGTATTCACCAGAGTAATGGGTACTCTCCAGCACTGCAGAGAACTACGAATCTTTACAAACAGTTTGTGAGTAGGAGTAGGGGAATTGGTGGACAGGTAGCAATTAAGTATTGATAACTGTCGTAAAAAACAGATTAGAAGGAGGGTTGCTGGGAGGAAAGATGAACTGAGATGGACATGAAGGGGAAGCAAGTTTCACTTGGGATATCCTCAGTGCCAACATTGCGGATGGCTCAGATGGGGTGTGCTTTGCCCTACCAATCATTTTAGAGTAGTTTTTCCTTAATGTGAGCATAAATAAAAAAATAAAAACAAACAAAAAAACACAACCAAACCAAACAAACAAAAAAAAAAAACCCACGCATTGACAGATCCTTGTTGATACAAAAGAAAGAAAACAGAAAATTGTTATATAAAAGTGACTATTGGGAAAAGTAACGTATGGGTGCTAAAGCAGCTTATAAGGAATATCTAAAATTTTATCAAAAATATTTTTTTAAACTTGTCTTTTTTCTTTCAGTGTTCCGAGGTCATGAAACTTAATCCACAGCAAGCTCCATTATATGTGAGTACAAAATTCAAACAGTTTTTCCTCTTCTCCTACTATTCACACAATGTGCTTCCCACTGACCTTCTTGGAGATGCTGCTCCTTTTCTCTTTGCTCCCCAAAAGACATTATTGTGTTAATTCCATTGCAAATGCTCAGTGGTAACGCTCAGGTAAGTCACAGATATCCTCTGTCTTTCCAGCAGGAAATTGTGCAGAAGTTTTGAGACACATAATGCTGTCACCATGCAGGCATCCTCTTGCTTTTATTTTTTGCCTCCCAAAAGTGCGCTGGAGCGCATGGCTGTGCTCTTGCGACTTGATGTGTTGGGAGGGGTAAGATGGTAAGAGGAAATTGCTTGTGTGGAAAATGCAAAAAATAGGGCATCCCGGTGTGCAGTGTTTGCCTGCTGTGGTAATATTTTTCTGGTTGGAGCTTTAAACGTGGCAGGGAGGAGCTGGAAGCAGCGGAGGGCTCAGCTGTGCCGCGGCGGCTGCAGCCGGGCAGGGTTGACGTCAGCCTCCCGCCAGCTCGTAACCTCCACGGCTCCCTTAATAAGGAACGAGCTTCCTCTCGCTTCTGAATAGCAGCTTTGTTGCAGAACATGGGGACTGTCAAATTAGCCGTGGGTTTGCGGGGGTGTATGCATGTGTGTTAAATTTGTGCCAAAGCTGCTAGCCAGGTTTTGTGACCGTTTGCTGTCCGTGCTGCCTTGCTGTGCTGAGAGCAGGGTCTGCGCTGAAACCATCCTGTGCTTGTGGTCCTACCCACAGACCTCGCTACGCGGATGCAGCTGGATGCAAGGATGGAAAATCTGGAGGGAAAATTGCTCGCAAATGTGGCTTTTAAGGGGAAGGAAGGAGAAACAATTAGAGCTGGTGATAGACCTGTCTCTTGGAAAGTGTGTGCTGTAAATAGTGGATCGTATTGACCTTTAATGCCATGGAAACTTTTAGATTTTGCCTACTTTTAATTACCGGCTGGAAGTTTGTATTAGAATTTATTCTCTACTTGCTGTACTAAGTCTTGTGCTTGAAGCAAGATTAGAACACTACATGGTATGACCTGACTTTGGGAGAATGGCTCTCCTGGAATACACCACCATTTTCAGTATTACTGTGAAACTAAATGTTCCCTGGAATTTGATAAATCGCAAACCTAACTGAAGGCACCTTGACTTTGAAGAAACTTAATTTAAAATTATGACACATTGAAAAAGAATGAAACTTATGTGCAAATATGTGATGTAGAAACACATGAATGGTAGAAAGCAGGATAAATTATCCTTTTATCTTTTGAACAGTGTATGACTTAGCTAATCTGGTGGCTTTGTTTTCTCAGTCTTATCTTCTGACTTAGTTTATTTTCCCACCATTTTATGTGAGTTTATATTTAATATGTAATACTGGAGTGGTATACTTAAGAGTTCTCGTCCTCACGTGATAGTGAGTACTGGGCTGAGGTCAAATGTAGCCCAGTGTAAAATTATGATTATATGGCACTCCATATAGTGTTTCTTTGCCATGCAAATAAGTTGATGACAACATTATTAATACATCAGTGACTCCCTTTTCTCTCTTCCTCCTCCCCTGGCCAGGTGTATACACAAATCATCTTCCTTTCAAAACAAACAAATTTTGGTCAGTTAAGGAAGAGGTGGAGGGGGAACAAAAAGAGAAACTCAAGGACCTTGAAAAGTCAATATTTAGTCGTCTTGTTTGCTCTCAGTGTAAATGCTTTGTATATTTTCAGATCAGTTTTGTTTTCCATGTGCTGTTAATTGACAGCTCAACTCATCTGAGAGTTGTTAGGTGTGAGCAGACATAAAGAAAAATGTATCTTCCTGGTATTTTTATTTTTCAAAAGGCAGACACAACAATCTTGTGGCCTGGCCATTGGTAGGTAAATACCAAACCTCACCCCAGGTACCTTCTTCACAGAGTTGTCAACTCCTGTTTTCTGCATGTAGCTTCCTTGAGCTTGTTTTCAGGTAAAGAGAACACTATCCTGTGAATTCCTCCATAATTAATTTCATATCTGTGAAGTAAATGACTGCAAATAACAGGCAATACAGACATGTCAGGGGATCCCCCTGTGTTTGTCTGCTCTTAGGGAAAATTACTTCCCCCAAATTTCACCCTTTCATTCCTGACACCTTTGCCTTGCACCCTTTACACACTTCCTCTTCTAAGCCAGTAGTTTAGATTCAAGATGACTTAATTTTGCTTATTAATTTTTTTTAATCTTGCATGAGTTTCATCCTGAAAGCTCATTTAGTAGTTGTTTTTATCATCAGCAGCATTATTGAGCTCCTTTTAAGAGGAGAAAGTAAAAAATGATGTCTCCAGTTCAGTTCCCGGAAGCCATTTAGAGAGCTAGAGCACATTTTGTTCTATCTGATAATTACCAGGTTGCCCAGATTAATACCTTACAATTACGAAAAGTGTTTTGGGAGCCTGAGATGTTTGGTGTACTTGGGACCAAAATTTTGTGGGTGATGGAAAAGACAATACATCCATAGATAGAAAAGACAATACATCCACTAGTGCAGGGATAGAGATTCTTGTATTATTCAGGTCCGTGTATACAAATAGTAAATCACCCGCTGTATCTTTCTTGGTACCTTCTTTTGGCTATTTGGACTTTCATTTGCCTCTTCTGTAAAAATCAGGTATCCTGCCTCTGCAGAGCTTGTGACCACTAGGAGGTCACAGCCTGTAACTATGAGACTACTGGCCCTTATAAGTGTAATGATTAAGAGATAAGGTGGAAAACATGTCCCGTAGTGTTAATAATTATGAGTGTTGTTTTTGTCATTAAATAAGTCTGTCCCATTTAAGCATTGCCTGACTGTTCCCTGGTTAATGAGGCTGCCAGGAACTGGAGCTAAGCCCTGTATTGCTGCAGGTTTGGGCTGGGACAAGAACTCAGCCTTTCCCCTGCAAACAAACAGCCCCTGGCTTGTTGTGTTGGTCCACCCAGAGCATCGTATCTCTCACCTAGAGCCGTTTGGTACCTGCTCCTAAAGCCGTTTAACAACCTCTCGTGGCCCTGGAGTGTGGTGCTGCTCACAGCTGAGCAGTCATGGGGCAGAGCAGCTCATGCCAGGAGAGATAGAGCAGCCAAGTGTTCCTCAATATAGCACGGGGAAGGTTCACCGTGGTGTGATACCGTTAATGCTGATGCTTAAACAGGCTTTAGGTCAAGCAGCTGTTCCATCTGTACCACTGTCAACTGGGCATTGCCGTTATAAAAGGCAGTGTTGCTTTGCAGAGTCCATGTCTTAATATCGTGGTGTGAATTTGAAATAAAAACGTTAAAACCCGCTTCCTCCTTCCCCGGGTATCTCAATGGGGTACTAATGTGAGCTGCTGCCTTGCTGCTTATGATGTCCTGAAGAAGTGGGGTAGTGGAGCGGGGAAGTAATTGACAAGGTCTTCTATGGTTCAAATAACTGTGATGATGAATGTTCCATTTCTCTGTATTACAGCAGTGGTCTTCAATGTTGTGATACAAACTTGACTTTAATGCAGATGTGGTCTCCAGAACCATAATCAGCATAGCATGGGGTGGGTTTTAACAGAGAATGAGATTTACCTCCCAGCTTTTTTGACTAGCATGAGTCAAGGTTACAAAAAGCAACGGTCACATGGCTGGATCGAGTGTATCTGATTTCTATTGCTACTGTTTTCATGGGTTGTTTTCGACCCAGTGTGTAATCATATAGATGATGCTTCACGTGGGCTTTGGTGCAGCTGTGGATATTCTATGGAATATACTGGATTAAATCTGAAACTGGCTTTACCCCATGTTACCTTTGTATTTCAGTGCTGTCCTGTTGATATGGGAACTCTTATAGGGTGCAGCATAGTGGATAAAGGACAGTGTTTCAAACCTTATTTCTGATCGACCTGGGGCTTTGTGCTCGGGAAGCCCAGGGTCTCAAAGCTGAAGGACAAAATTGTTCCATTTGCTGGCAGGACTGGGTTGGATTGGGAGGGTTGCACAAGTCTTTGGTTGATGGGAGGTGGGAAGTCAGGAGATTCAGTTTTGTTTTGGTTAAATGCTTGCAGTGACCTCACTGATCATCACCTTTATAACAGTTGCATCTATCTACCAACAAAGGTAAAAATTTTAACTTCAGTGTTCTAAGGTACTTCCTAGCTATTGTCAATGTGTTATTGAAATATCCAGATCATCAAGGGGTGTGTGGGGAGGAAGGAAAGGGTTAAGCAATACTCTGAAAACTGAAGTTTTATTACTAAGTGATAATTCATTAAGTTCTCTGTTTATAAATGAAATAATTTAAATTAGTCACTTAGCTTAAACTGAGCAGTTGCTAGCATCCAGGCAAGAGAAAGAAA
The DNA here is from genome assembly GCF_036013475.1 of Columba livia. Classification (NCBI taxonomy): domain Eukaryota; kingdom Metazoa; phylum Chordata; class Aves; order Columbiformes; family Columbidae; genus Columba; species Columba livia. Next base: position 6,525,927 of record NC_088612.1, on the reverse strand, counting down.
ATGGGGAAGAGCTTTGTAAAGGTGAAGTGTTGATCTTTTTATAAGTTTTATCATTAATTGAGATTCCAGCAGAGTATTCAGCAGGAGATTTAATTACAAAAGGATCAAGGATCACAAGCTGTGTCCTTATTTCTAATCAAACTTTAATAAATGCAGAGTGCATGTGAGTGAATGATCAAGGTCGAGTCTTCAGCTGCATACAGTGTCCTGAAAACTCTTACTTCAAAAGTGACCTGCATGGCTTCCAATTTCAGCCTCTGCTAGCTATAGGATCTTTGTAACTATATGGATTATTTTTCTAATCCAGTCGCATCTCCTGCCCCTCTGAAATCAAGGTGATTTGTTTTGGAATTTATGTTTTTTCAGAAGAATAACCTGAGAGCAGTATTGGGTATGAATGTGTTGGAAAAGGACCTGCAGGAGACAAGTTGGGAAGCATTAAGTGTCATCTTCATTACTACCAAGGCTGTAGCCTTAGATCTGCCTTTAAGACCAGAATGTTTTTTTCATGGTGATAATGATCAGTGGGTGTGAAATGGAAAAGATTAGCAGCTGAAGAAGGGTGATGTATCACTGCAGACTTTTTTCCTTTTTCCTTTTTGATTAAAAGGAACAAACTTGTTTTAAATCACAGTACTCCTCCTCTGCATGGTTTGTCTAAGGTGTGCCCACGTTATTTGGAGTGACAAACCCAAATGTGTCATAACTGGTGACTGCATGGGAGGGCAAATACTTAATTGATAAAACTGCTTCTGTTGACTTCGGTCTTTAATCAGGTCTGTGGATGGAGTCTCTTGTATAAACTGCCACTTACGAGCTGTGTAACCTGCAGAGTTTCTCAAGGAGAGTTTTGATAGAGATGAGAGGTTCCACTTCCAAGCCAAGATGCCATGCAACTTAATGAAGTATGAACTTCAAAAGCCTCAGAAAGAATGCATTGACCCTCTCTTAATATAACCTGGGTTTTAGGTAAAGTAGGTCCTATCTTCTGTTAATGAATTAGCTACTCCTGTAGATTTCCTAGTGTGCCCTGCTTTAATCTAAAATGGGAGAAAGGATCATGCTTATAATATTTTTCTCCCACTTCCATATTTCACCCAGAATGATGTCCTACTTAAGTGCACTGTCTATCCCTGAAAAAAAAAAAAAACAAACAGTTGTGATAATCTCTGATGTCTGTGTTTTAAGAAAAACAAAACACTTCTGAATAAATAACGATTAATGAAAAAATGCAGAGAGCTTGAGGCTTGTGGCAGCAGTGTCTGTCCAAAGTGCCGTGGTTCCCCGTGCCCGTGGTGCTGTGCAGGCATGTCTGCCTGGCAGCCGGCTTCTTGCCATCCCTGAAACCTTCTCAGGTATGACTTGTGCACTATTGTCTGACAGATAATTAATGATCTTCAGAAATCTCTACCGAAGGGACAAAAGGACAAAATGAAATACCTTTATAATCCTACAGTAAAATGTTGTCATGAGGCTAGCAGCTGTGGGTTAGTTACTTTTCTACTAACTCTGAAGTTGTTTGCTTAGTGGGATCTATGGTGACAAAGGGCACTGGGATGCCTGAGTATCTGAGATCAGTCCAGCAGAAACAGTAGAACATACCTCGCATGCTTTTTATGTGGGAATTTCTCACAAAAATCACTATACAGAAGTCCTGTCTTACTTTCTATCAAGCTCCTTAGGCAAGAGAAGAACCCGCCTTGATGTTGAGTTCGGCTCTGTGCTGAGAGGATCTGATAAACCTCTTGTCTTTTATTTGTTGTGTACTTGATTTCTTCTTAATGACAAACCAGTTTTCTGCCCCACCTTCAAAATGTCTTTGAATTATGAATGAGTGGAAGGCCTCTGAGCACCTTTTACAAATAAAATATTCGCTTGTGTTGCTTGTGGAAGAACCTGCTTCTTGATTTTAAGAAAGTTGGTTGAGGCGCCTGAATAAACTGATTTTATTTGAGAGAAGCACATTTCAACTTGTCTAGTTCTGCTTTCATTCTGCAGGCAAAATAGTTTCCTCACTGAACTGTGGTTATAGTATCATAGAATGGTTTGGCTTGGAAGGGACCTTAAAGATTTGATGAAGACATGATGTTTTCAGATAACCTCCCAAATCTCCTGGGTTCTACCTGCAGTGCCTCTTGTCTGCTTCTGAACGTTGTGCTCCATGCTGTATCTATGCAAATGTTTGTCCTCCGCCTTGCTCAGTAAAGCAATTCCATATTGTGCTTAAGTGGAAAATAACCTGAGATTGATTGTTCTGCGCAAAGATAGATGCTGTGCACTGCCATCAAGTGGCAGTTCTGTTGCAGGACACATTCACAGGATTGCCTGTGTTTGTATCTTTGCTTCAAAGTGTTTCTTCTAAGCATTGCTAAAGTTTCCATCTGTCGAGAAGTTGTGGTTGCGGGGGGTACTTCTTTGGTAAGATAACGGTTATAAGGGTTTCTATTCTCTAATGGCAAAAATGTCACTTTAAAAAGTACCTCAGTCGTTACAGCAGCTCCGAGTACTGTAGTTGTGAAATATTTAAAGACTGGTGGGGATATTTTGCAGCTGGCAGGAAAATGAGTGCTCTGGAACATACTCTGAGCTCTGTCTCTTCGAGGGTTTTGCTGTACTGTAGAGGAGGCTGAAGCATCAATAAAACACCATCCTTCTATTTTCTGATGCCTTTGGATGTTAGCATTCAAACCTGATTTTTTTTTCTTCAAGACACATCAAAGCTCTTTGTGAAAATTCTCCCGTGAACACAAGATTGTGTCATCATATGTACTTTTATCTTCCAGGAACTGTGACTCTCCCCATCTCTCTGGAGCCAGAATAGCTGAATTTCTGTTAGTCACTAAATACATTCGAACTGCCTGCTAGTTCTCACAAGCACAACTATTTTGTTGTGATTGCTATGTGAGTAATTAGTAGGAAATACTATCAATCACTCAGGCAGCTGGTAATAAAATTAACTGGTTCAGGTCTAACAGTGTGATGGACAGAAGAGGCTTTAGGATAAGATCAGAGCAAGACTCCCATCAATTTGAGCGTGTTTTATAGGAACTGATTGTAGTAGTTTCCACAATTTCTGAAAAAAACCTCTAATAGTAAGATTAATACTTGTGTGGAAACCGCCTGGTACTGGAGGAGATATTTGGACATAGAATTTCCCCTTTCATCTTGTGTTCATGTTCATGTGGTGGCATTATATGGGCATTTGCATAGTTTAGAGGGCAACCCCTAATGTCTTATTGCTTGTGTACCTGCATACCCAGTGCTCTGTACCAGAGCTGTGTGGGGCTTGTGGTGGAGGGTTTGGGGTCACTGTCAGTAGGTGCTAATTCTGGCAGTACAGGCCATGATGACTGGGGACAGCAAGCACACAATGTTTTAAATGAATGATCTGGCTAACATGAAGCCACCCAAATAAATGGAAAGTTAAATAATATTTTCTTCACTATACTGCCAATTTCACCCAAACAGTAAAATTATAGCAGTTCTTCCCTAGATGTTTACATGTAACACAAATGGTTGAATGGCGCTTTTCCTCTGTTTTTCTCCTTAACTTTGATTGTTGCCGTTGTGCTGTTAATTTTGTTGTTGATTTTATCATGTCCTCCTGTGTGCTAAAAATTAGTAGAAGTGACATTGGCTGTTTGGTTGTGTGCAGGCTGTCTGAACAGCACTGTGTGGCACCAAGCAGATGCACTAAGCACGCTCTGAACAAGTGTTGGTAACATAAGCACGACAGAGCACGCGGAGCCCCGTGCTAAGGCAATGATACAGCTAAATCAGCTATTAACAGCCCAATCTAATAACTTGCCTGGCTCCGTGTAGCAAAGCGGTATGTCATGAAGATGTACCCATGGAGATAAATCATGTCTCTTTCAGCACTAACAAGATCCTGTTACTTTGATGGATTTTCTGTTGGCAGTCTGTAGAGATCTCCTTCAAGCTGCCTGGATTAATATGGGTGTAATACTTATAATAGCATCTTGACACTCAATAAAGATTCATCTCTGTGCTGATTGATTTGTAGACTGACAGAGACATGCTCTGTCAAAGGAAGTGTGCTACTCATAGGAGATTTCTTCAAGTATATCCATTTCTGCAGGAGTTTGTGTTGCTCATGCGGGTTCAGAAGAGGAAATCCACCCCTTGCTCACCACAAACCATTTATCTCTTCGTGAATAAACCCTGCTGCAGGATTAGACACCTGGACCTACTGTGAGATTGTGTTAATAAATCAGCTGTAATGATGCTGCTCCTGCAGACAGGGATGTCAAGGGTGTCCATGGTGTGTTTTTAGCACAGGGTGCGCTCAGGATGGATCAGTGGGAGCCAGCTTCGGCCTGGAGGCAACAGTTCTGGGCTCTCGTAGATGTCCATGTTTTGCCACATATTCCTTTTACCCAAAGAGTTTTAAAGAAGTGGTCTCTTGACTCTATATCCCTACTTTCCTGTGTCAATCTTTTATCCATCAGCATGCTAAGCGGAACTTATTTTTGGACCAGATTCTTTCTCACCTTGGAGGGAAGAAAGTGGTGGAGAGAAGAAATTTACTTAACATACATGTCAGTGTTTCGGTCATGGCTTTGTGGCCAGCACCGGAAGAGGAGATCTCTTAGTTTAGTGCAGCGTTAATGAAATATAGAAGGTACCACCTTGAGTTGCTCTGTGGGCTGGCAGAAGAACTTGTGCCATCATTCTGCTCTTTTGGTGACCTGTGGGCAAGACATTACGGTCCGCAGTTTCATCTTCATGAGGGTAAGAGACTGCATTGCAAAAACCTGCGTTTCTTATCACAGAATGGCTCACTATTTGTTCTGTTAACCTGAAACCCTTTGCTAACAGAAATTGTAGCAATGCTGTTAATTTAGATGGCAAACAAAGCTAGGTTTGGAGATGGATTTTTTTGTTTTGTTTTGTTTTAACATTGTAGTCATTCTTGTTGTCTTCCCTTGTGATTTTAAAAAATTTATTTATTTTAAGAAAACAAGAAAAAACTTCTCTCTGCTTCATGCTTCTTTAAGACCAAGAAGTTTTAAGTCATTGACTATGAAAAAGGACCCAAATCTACCCCAAACTTGGCAGCTCGCCATTCTGTTTATTACTGGAGTCTCTCCCTGGAGGCTTTATCTGCAGGAGGTTGCAACACTCCAGCTGAACAACATTCATCTTTCTCCATGCTCCTGACCCAGGTCACTGCCTTTATCAAGGGGGATGTCTCCAGGCGAGGAGGGATTTCTCGAGCCGCTCGTGTTCAGACAGATTTCACAGCCCTGCCTTTCTTTCTGGGGACTGGAAGTTCTGCAGAATAAACTGCTTTTGATGTTTTGTTTTGTTTTGTTTTTTTCTATTAAATGCTCCTGTGAGTCAATATGTACTGGTGAATCTGAGGATGTCTGTATTGACTGCTGTTATCTTCCCGTAACAGATACCTCTGACCATGTCCCTTGGTCTGTTCCTTTTATATATGTGTACTGGGAGCTTGCAGAGTAAGTGGCCACATGCACAGAAAGGGATGGACGTTCCAAATAGCATCATTGCAGCACCTGGAAGTACCAGGAAGCAACATCCAGGCCTTAATGTTGTTCTCAAGAGGAAAAATGCATTCGAGATTGAGGTGCCGTTACAAACTCGCCCCATGTGAAGGCAGAGAGGGAAGGGAATTCAGCTGGATGCTTTGTGGGTATGACCTGTGCTCAGATTTCACTCCTCTGGGCTGAGCTGCTCGTCTTCTGTTAACTGGAATAGCAGCCTGGAAGAATTTGCTGGATGTAGGTTATTTTTTTTCCCCTTGGTTTTATGAGCCAGCTGTGATAGTGCTTGGTGACTGCATTGTGTCTGACCAACTGGAGCACTTAGACCTGGGAAAACTGAGATCCAGTCCTTTCTCAATCAGAAGGGTTATTCCAGGAGACGAGAGCACTGTCATGTTTGCTCTAAAAAGTGTTGCCCAAACTCTTCTGCAATCAGGAGCCCATGCAGCCGTACCTGGTCTTGTGTTCTGCTTGGAGATGTCAGTGTGTCCCATGTGCTGCCGATGTCCTTTCCAGGTGTGGTTCTCCAGGGCGTTAAGAACATGTTTGTACCAACCTCAGGTAACTTTAGATGGGAAGGATTTTCCAGGATACTCAGCCGGGACATGGACACTGGCTGGGAGCAAAGGTTTAGCTGTTGTGTACTGGCAGGGGTAGATGGTAATGGATCATAGAGCATCTAAAAAATTATATTTTACTTTTTTTTTTCTTGTGGGATGATTTTGGCTACATTTTCTAAAGTTGCCTCTTCCATCCTCCAGCTGATTTCAGGTATTCTAGTTTTCAATTTGAGGTGGAATAGTCTCAACTTTCCTTTTGATTTTGTCTAACTTAACTATTGTCGGTCCTGTGCACTTTCCAAAGAAAATGTCATAGGATTGAAAAGACAGGTTTTCCTTTCAACACAATTTGGGTGAAAAATACTCAGTGTGTTCCCATTTCATTGATGCGGAAACTCAAAGCACAGGGATGTGAAAGGACTTGCATCCTGCTGTAATTACAGCCTGATCCTGTGTACTCTGTGTCATTCACTAGCTGGGGTAACAGCAAGTCCAGCTCCATCTAAAAGTGGATAAATAAAGGTACCAGTAAGCCTGAATTCCTTGAAGGAGGAGGAAGAAACCGCAGCTGTCCTCCTGGGTACAGTGCCGCTCTCTTGAGAGCTGTTTAGAGTTTCCCAAAATGGAGAAAAAAAAAATCTGTTTCAAAAGCATGCTTCTCTTTTTGTGTCCCAGCACAATGTAATAAGCATTGACCCAAGAAGAATCTGATTCATGGTATGAATAGCGGAAACTAAACAAAATTCGTTGCAGTGGCAGGTTACGTTTACTCATGTAATCCAGCACCTAATCCAGCCCCTTTAATAAAGCATCGTAATGCTGAAGTCTACAACAGCTCTTTAAAAGGAAATATATTGGGAGGAAGGTTTCTTTCCTTGTATGTGCCTCTCTCAGCTTCCTAACACATGGACTTTCCATCACTGGCTGGGCTTTACCTGCATGAAAAAACAGCTGGAGATAGCAATGGTCATCAGCAGCAATTTTGCTTTTCTGCAAAGAACAAATTCAGGGTTACTGGTTGTTAGTGTTTTCTCATTAAAAACAGAATGCTAAAGTAATGCTTGAGTGCTTCAGTATTGCTATCTAACACACGCTTCATTTTCGTAAGTATTTTTAGAGTGTGTGTGTGGAAGTCAGAGTGGGTGGTTAATGGGTTAGATAATGTACTTCAAAATTCCCAGTATGAACCATGGGGGGAAAGCCAGTTTAGAAATCACATGCTGCAGCTATAAAAATACAGCTTCACAACTTTAAACTTTGTTAGCCAGCATGATAAGGATATTTTTCCCTTCATCATCCCTTGTAGAGAAATGTACCTGTTGCTGGCAGAGCCGATATCCCTCAGGGAAAATGCCCCTGGCCAGCTCTACTCATGGTTTTCATCTTCAATTCTTTATTTGCTGGAACTGTCCCTATGGTCCCAGTTCTGCAAAACCAGAAAGATTTCCAGAACCTGAAGTGGAAAAGAAAGACGTCTTCGCGTGCTTAAAACGATTATTTATTTTTGGAAAGTGGATAGTGTTTTTCAGCTATATAACATAAGTGATCTTTATCCTTTTGAGCTTAGAGGTGTTGTTTGCTTCATTGTTGCTTCCAAATATTGCTGAAGTAATCTATTAAAAAAAATCCTTTGAAATTAAATAATTTTTACAGACATGGAAACAAAGTCTGAGGAAGAAGAAATGATTACTCAAAATTGCTTGTACTTTGCCTACACGCAATCCCTGTGCCTTTATAAATCCAGCACTGGAAAAACAAATACCTAAAAGGTGGAAATATGCTGACAAACAGGTGCATCGTCTATCTAGTTTTGGTTTTTAGACATAATAACAGTATTTGAGCCTTTTGAGAGATAATTATATTTCTGCTGCCTTATCTAAGCCAAAGGTTCAGAGATGTGCCACACTAAAATTACTTTCTGAATTGCTTTATAGTAGGTTCAAGTCTAAGGTCATGGCTTTAAACCCATCCCTTGCTGAGGCAAGCCTTCCGCTTTCTCCCTTTGGTTTCACAAAAGGAATATATTCAGAGGAAAGAGCCACATCCACCTTTTTTGCATCCCATTACAGCTGTCTGAAACCAGAGATTTTCAGATCTGAACGAAGGGAGAGGGCGACCTCTTTCATGAACGGACCAAAATGGAATGTTTTCATTTCCAATGGGCGTTAAGCCAAGTAAATATTAGTCAATTCAAACTAGTTTTGAAATTAAATTATTCTTATTTGTTGGAGCATTCCGGAGAACGGCTTTGATCTGCCTGTACTTTCACCAAAGGGATATTGGCAGGCTGGCCTCCCATTTCTAGCCATTTGGGATGAAAGCGGGGTTATAATAACCACCTTGTGTGGCAGTGATACTGAACAGATGACATTTTTTGGACAACATTAAATGAATAAAGGTAAACATACTTCAATTAAAATGTTTTTGGAGGCTGAATGCAATGGTACTGTTGGAAAGTCTTCTGTACGGGTTGGCTGCATTTGTAATTGATTTTCTTTAACTCCAACCATGCTTGAAAGAGAGGGGTTCATTCTGTTCGTTATTTATTTGCTTTTCAAATAAATAAGTTGTTTCAATGTAACTTTTAAAAAACAAATTGAAATTGGCAGTGGACAACAAAATTGTTAATAACTGGGAAGTAAAGATGTGCATTGAAGGTGCTTTGCTCTTTTCCATCTGGGATCTCGGATCCCATCGTGCACGGTGAGCTGTACCATGCACAGAACAGCCCAGAGGTAGCTCAGACACCTGTAAGAAACCTTGAAGCTCTCAATCTTGCTGAAGATATTTGGACACAACTTAAAATTTCAATTAAAAAAGAAAAAAGGCAAGCTCGGTTATTACGTTCAGGATATTGTGTGCTCCCCTTTGGTCTTTTGCTGGAGGGTCCTTTAGAAGAGGAGGAAGAGGCAGGGTGGTGGTGACTGTCCTGCTATAAAGTGCTACTTAGACACAGCTGAAGAGCCTTTCCAGTTGATATCAGCTGATGATAATTTGTGCTTCCCCTAGACTTAAACAAGAACTGAATTTAAATATAAATAGAATAATTGTGTCTGGATAGGACCACTGGAGGTCATCTGGTCTAACCACCTCCCAAAACAGAACCACCTTTGAAATTAGGTCAGACTTTTCCACACTTGAAGTTCATGTATCTATATTAAACGTTCAGCTATCTTGATTTAAGTCCAGGCTTAGACAGATTTCAAGTTATGTGGAACCCCTCTGGTGTTGAGCCTCCTTACGTGTATTTACACATTTTTTATCAATAACTAAATATACTCATTAGCTTTTGCAATAATGCTGCAAATTAAATTGCTTTTGCTTGAAATGGAACTGACTGTTTCAGGTGGATAGAGAGGTGTCTTCTCACGTGTATTTGAACTAATTATGCTTCATTTCCAAGTTAAATTTTTTAAAAGAATTCCTTTAACCGTTACCACTTTAAAATGTCAGCCCTGTTGATGAGCGTCCTGAAATGTCACCTGCATTTTAAGTCCATTTAAGTATTTTGTATGTTCATGCCCTAAGGGAGGAACCGTTTGAACAAAGACGGATATAAAAATCAAAGCACAAAGGGTTTGTAGGTTCAAACTCCAGCTTTTGTTTTTTTGAACATCCGCTCAAAACTGGATCCATTTGCTTGAAATGGAATATTTAGTTTTCAACTCAGCATGTGAACTGGTCATGCTTGAATTTAAAGCTTGATTTATTTCTTTTTGCACCTGTTTTTATTTTAACACTGACTATATACAATATATACTTTTGCTACATGGTTCTTTTATCCCCAGCTGGAAGTCTGGTCTGATATTATCATGTGAGACCTTCCTCAAGTGTAACTCTGCAACCTCTGGAAATGCAAACTAGTCTCAGTGCTCCATTTATTTTTTTGTGAATTCATGGTTTGCTTTCCAGTGTGTTATAAGTCTGACCCATATATTTGTTTTTAAGACCAGGAACAGGTTGTGTACTGCACTGCAAAACCTTTTTTCTATCAAAACAAGGTGCAGTCCTGCCCCTGGCAAGAGGGATCAGACAGGCCAGATCAGAAGAAGAGAACTGGACATGAACTTGGGAGAAGGAAACTGTGCTGGGGTGTAAAAGGAGCTGGGATGAGGGAAAGCGGGGGGAGAAGTGAGATGGAGCGTGGGAAGCAATGCTAATGCACACGAGTGTATGGGAGACTTGGAAGTCCAGGTTTTTTTCTACAATAGGAGAAATTTTAAATGAACTAACATGCGTTTTCTATTGGATATGCAAATTACAATTACATAATCTGCAAAAATAGTAATAATAATAATACTAAAAATATCCTTTCCAGATTTGCAGCCTTAACCATATGCTCAGTGGGGTGGGGGCAGAGAGCTGGCTGGTGCAGCTGCAGTGTAAAACTGGGACATCCAACTGGTTTTGATCTTGATAGAAAAGGGGCAGAAGGTCACTTCACAGTCTGTTGTTCTCAGTGTCTCATAGTTTATGTAATTCTTTGGGCAGATAAATGAACATTCTTCACTTGGTGCTGTAGTAGCTGCAAACCATCCTTCTTCCCTGTTTACCCTTCCCCATGGAAAACTGAAGTTGGTGGATGTTGGTCCTATTGTTGCCTGTGAAGCTGTATGAATTGCAGGTGTATTTACTGTATCCTGTGCTGGGTTAATGATGATAACGTGTGCCTTTTATTAACATAATTTTTGCTTATAGAAGAGATGAGCAAAATGATAGAATGTGCTGCGATGCTGAAACAAAAGCCTCCCTAAAACTAAGCAGGAACGTTCAACGAACAGGTCAAAACGCATTCTTTTCAGGGCCTGAAGTTGGTTTTGATAATGTACAGAGCATTTCACCAAGGCATGAGCTTATGGATGCTGAGTGAGAAAAGCTACCTCCATCTGTACAGACACAGGTTGGGGATTTTTTTGAAAGGAAGGTGGAAAAATTCTCAGCGGATATGAACCTTTCATATCTTTGTGTCTTTATGGATTGAGGATCAGAGATGCATTCAGTGATTAAATTGATTACACTAGAACTATCAACACAGTGGCCAGCTTGGCAGGGGGAAGTGTGAACATTCAGGCAAGAATTGGGGAATTAGCTTGTTAAAGCTTATGAAGATGCAGGCAACTTTAGGCTGCTATCCTTGTTTTGTTCTAGCTAAGTATATATGGATGATATGTATATGTGTGTATAAAAGAAATCCTGTGTGGGATATGTACTCATGTTTGTCAGACTTGGCATGACTTCACCATATTAAGTTGGTGTTTTGAATATACCTTTGAGATGTCTATGTATCTCTTCCCAGAGTTGTGCTCAACATACTTCCTAGCTGGTTGTGATGCTACAAGGCATGCTAAGGATGACTTGCATATCTGAAAATTGGGATGGGCCCAGAGTCATGTGAAGGGAGTGTATGAATGGGAAGCAGGAGCCTTGGAGATAGAGAAGTTTTATTTTATATAATGTAGTTCTTGCAAATATAAACCTAACCTTTATTTTTTTTTTTTTTTTTATTTCCTTTTCCCTAGGGTGACTCTGTTATTACAGTGCAGCTGACTGAGGAAGATCAAGTTGAAGATGATGTAGTTTTTTACTTAGTCTTCACCGGGTCAACTGTCCAACACTGCACAAGCACAAGAAAGATTAATCCTGGGAGTCTGGAGACGATTTCTCCTGGTAAACAATTGCCTTTCTTTGTATATCAGTCTATGAAATTTAGTTAATTCAAGCGGACCTAAATGTAATGCTTGTTTTGTTGGTCATCTTTTTCCTCATTTACACTTTCATTGAGAGTAGAATGCGTGGTTCGCATGACCGCTTTTGCCTTTTAAAAATTTCTTGCTTGATTTCTCTACAATTATGTGCTCTGAGATTGCAATTATTTAGCGTGTGACTGTGGGATTCTAATGAAGAAGATACACAGTTGTATTCACACATAGCAAAAAGCTTCTCAATGTGAGCAAGATAACAGAAGACATGTTTGCAAGGTTAGAGATGATGTTGTCCAAGCAATGTTGTAAGTTCTAGCTACACTTAGGATCTGCTTAACTCTCTGAGGTTCATTGCGGTGGTCCTGGTGAAATACAGGCCTTTTCCCCAAAATCTGCCATGCCGATCAGAGCCAACACAGAGTTTCTGAAGTTTTTGTGATGGCAGGCAAGATACGGTGCTTGTTGCCGTCCCTCCAGCACAGCCGGTTCAGACGGGGTGGTTTTTCACATTAAAGCCCACCACTCTTGTTAAGCTTTCATGCCATTAACAAACAAATCAGCGCAACATTTTCCTTCGGTGACTTCAGGACCGTGGGAATTAGCATGGTCCAGGCTTCAGTCCTTACCATTAACCTTTCAATTTGACTTGTTGCTATGCAGCACTTTGATGCTCGTGTGAGAAAAACGCCTGACATTTTCACTATACAGAGTATAGTTTAAGTGGTCGAGTGCATTTATTGGGTTTGCCTTTTTATCTTTCTCATAAGTATTGTTTTGTGAGAGATGCACATCAAGTAAAATTTGGGCTAAGGAGTTTTTCCTCCTGGGAATGAGTAGCTAAAATTTGGCCACGGTATTTTTTCATTTCCTCCTCTGTGCTGTTTGGGTTGTTCAAACGGCTTGGGAAGCCAAGTCTTTTTACAATTACTGACAACTGGAGCCCTGTGCAATCAATTAGGTTAGTGCTGATTTGCTCACAGAGGAGAGAGAAGAGGTGGCTCCTTCCCTGTTTTTGTGTGACGGGCGCAGGGCTCTGCCAGCCCCGCTAGCAGTGACCTCACCTCCTCCTCGGGACCGCGGCTGCATGGCCAAGAAAAGAACTGAAAAGCTTCAGTGTTCCCCTTCAGCCCACGCTGGAACCAGCACACTTGATGGGATTTCCAAGCAGGAGCAATGTTTTCCTGTCACTGCTGCCCCTGATGTCCTCAGAGCAGTTGTGGATGCGGCTGGGGCAGTGTCTGCCTGGTGGTACCCAGGATGATGCTGTGGGCTCTGCCAGCCCCAAATGTACCTGAGTCACTGGGGAGGGCTCCCTGGGACTTGTTTTGTCACTGGGAAATCTGCTCTTAATTCAAAGGGAAAGGAGAAAATTGCTCTCAGTTGTTGTTTTAGTTATAATGGGCTTTTTATTTTGACCCAGTAGAATTGTGATCTTGTGGCATGGAATACTACATGGGGATTGGTGCTGTCCCAAAATACAGCTTGGATCGGGTAAATATTTAAAGGACCTTTCAGAAAGGTAGTCTCATTCCTGCCAGGTAGCACTGTCCAGGGCCATGATGTGAGGGAAAAAGTGACATCTTGGATGTAAGGAACTATTGGGAGAACTCCATCTGTTATGCTTGTACCTCATTTTGGAGAAACAACTTGAGGAAAAAAAAAAAACAGTTTAGTTGTGAAGGGGGTGCTGAGGAGAAGCAAAGTGGGAGAAAAGGAATTTTTCATTTCTTCCACTGCCACTGATGCATTTGTACAGTGTTGCTTCAGCACGGAGCGCTCTGATTTCAATAAGAGCATGACTTATTTCAGCCCAGCTCTTCTTCCTCCTCCTCCTCCTTCCTGAACTCGACAGTGAATCTGTAATCCTGTGTTTACACTGTATATTCAGCCAGTTGCCTTGGAGATGGTTGTGGTGACTCAGAGCTGGCGTTATTTGACCTCGCTGCAGGATTAGCCGTGAACAAGAGACACTGTGTGGGAGACCAGCCCTTGTTCAAACATCCAGACTCGGGCACTTTGCAAGCACTCTGCAAGGAAACTCTTGCAAACAGCTTTTAGCCAAAATCTTGTCCTTTACTTCCAGCTTTGAGCATCCTTCATTTGTCCCTGCAATGCCAGACGTGTTGCACATCCCTGGGAGGACAACCGCTCCATGGGGACATCGCAGGTGGATGGAGAAGGGCTGATTCATTCGTGAGCAAATTGGTCCCTTCCACCAGCCTCTTTTGAACCTCCTCTGCTCCCTTCTGGGCTTGGAGGCTCTTCTCTCATCCTCGTCCCAAGTCCTTACTTTCATATAGTCCCCAAGGGAATTCAGGTGAAGTCCATCAGGGGCTGGGGTGACCATAATTCAGTTAAGGCTAATGTAAAAACAAAACCAGATTTTAATTTCTTTTTCTTGACTTTGTCAGGAGTTTGGGTGGTGTATGAAGGCATACAAAAAACTGAAAGAGAAGTGATTTGATTACATCTGCTGCCAAAATTAAGTAGGATGTTTTAGCAAAGCTTTGAGAGAAAATCCCATTTATTACAAAAATCTCAACAACTTTAAGGTGTTTTTAGATGAGAAATTAAATAAAATGTAATGGAAATAGAGAATGTCATAATAACTTCTAAATTCTCACTGCACGTGAAAATTCTCTATAACCTTGAAAGACTTTGCCGAAGTAAAAGCTTACAATTGCAGAGTCAAATAACTGCTGCATTTTATATAATTACTAGAGCAATTTGCCTCTTTCTTATGCTGCCCTTATCATCAGCCTTAAGCCCTGAATATATATTGTTAACAGTGCTGTTCAAATATATGCTTTTATTTCTGTGCATAATAAAATAAAGGGTTTCTGATTGTAAGTTTATGGGATCAGTTTTATTTTACCTGAAGTTGTGGTTAAATGTAGATTCCGAAGTCACTCCAAGGGCGAAATACTACTTTTATTTTTGCACTTACTCTGAAGGTTGGGATGGGCTGGGGTGGTTATACTGCCCCACTATTGACTGTGTTATGAATTTAAGGAAAATAATTTCCCCTTGTAAGAAACAGATTCTCATCTGAGCTGATCTGTCATCACTTGAAGTATCAAAATAAGCTACTGAGTTACAGGGCATTAGGCAGCAGATGATGCTTTGTGTGCTCCCAGGGGTTCTTTTGCCAGCTTAAAGACAAAGCAGGTTACATCCTCCAACTAAGTTTCTGTTTGTCTTGGGGAAAAAGTACCAAAACCTTATGTAACTATTGCTTTACTGTCTCCGTTAAAATTCTTCTATTTCTAAATGATCTGGTTCAATTTCTCCATAACTGAAGAAGTTTTCCTCGGTACCAGAGGCACCCTGTAGTTCTGCAGAACAATTTTAAACACTGTCTCATCAGCCAGTTCCCATCTTAAGGTCTATTTGCATGGCAGGAGGGGATGCTGTGGCAGTGGGTGTTGCTCTAGTTTGGATATTGTTAGTTGCAAAAGCTTCGTTGCTGGCGTTTGGGTATTAAGAAAATACCAAAGGTCAATCAGGGAAGGATGCAGAGAGATTATGGCAGCTCTGCTGATGTAGCTAAACTGTTATTGCTGCTGAAATTGTGCTGTTGGGGACGGATGTGTCCGCTTATGCCATGGATGCTCATCCTACTTCGTGTTGGTCATAAACTGAGCTTTTCAGCAAGTCATTACGGTAGTAACTGACACTGTCATAATCTTTAATATATTTCTTTCTTCCCAGCATCTCTGCAGAACAGGGAGGGTAACTGAGACATTGAATGGCCAAGCAGATGGCACATGGTGGTGTAGAAGGTCTGAGTTAAAGCAGGCATGTTAAACTGAACTGCAAGACAACAGCCTCGTCACTTGCCTCTGCTGCTAGAGCAGCTTTTTCCCTGCACGGGAAAAAAAATAAATCTTATAATGAAAAGCCTCAAATCATGATCGGGCAAACAAACCAACAAAAGAAGGAGCAACCTCATCCCTGTCCATGTGAGCCAAAAGCCCTGAGCACAGCCTGCCATAGGCAGTGGAGGCATCTTGGCATTGGGGAGCTCTCAGGCAGATTTGGGGGAGAACAAGCTCACAGAATGACCTGGTGTGCTGGGAGCTGGAGTGTTTGTGTGGTGCATCCGGCACAGGTTGTGTGCCCTCTCGGTAATGGCTGCGTTATTGGACACGAATTAAGTGAAGGGTAAGGAATACCCCGTTGATAAGCTGAGTCACCAAAACAATAAATAAAGTAATTTTGTGAGATGTATTTGCCTTTGTGTGTAGCTTTGCAGTGTGTTGTACCACTCTGAGCCTTTGCTCTGTAATACCTAAACCACTTCTTCTTGTTGGTTGATCTCAGAAGGTGTGGGATTCTTGTATGGGGAGGAAGGGCAAAATTGGAGGCACAAAAATGACCTGAGAGACTGAGTTTCTGCTGGTAGCTGGCTGCCTGCAGTTTCTATAGGGCTGAAACGCTCCTATTTACTCCAAATGCCTTGACCCACAGGGAGCTTTCTCTGTGCTTCAGCTACAGTGAAGTAGGTTTGGTCTTTTGCTTGTTCTTAATTCCTGTACTACTCAGGTTATTTTTTCCTCTACTTCTTTTCCTGCGAGTTAAGAGGATAGACTAAAATTTCAATTAGCTTGGAAATATCTTCATTTCAAACTTTTATTTTATTGTGAAATTGTTTACATATGTTCATGCTTTATTCTCTTTTACCACAGACTGTGTTTTCCCCTAGGAAACAACTTTTCATAGAAAAAGCTATATTTCATGAAACACAATCTTTGTACTGGTAGACCAAAAGGGTAAACAAGTTGCATAACAAATGACCACTTGGCAGTAGCAGTTGTGGATTTGAAAATACTCTTAATTATGAAACAAAAAAAACCCCTAAAATAGAATAAAACAGCATAGCCAAGAAGACTTTTTGCAGTCCATCTTCTTAATTCCTCTAGGCAGTGTAATTAAAAGGAAATGATGCCAGTTGTAGATGACATCAGTCACAGGAAAAAGTGATTGAATCTCTATTGAAATTATTTATGGTGTAATGTGTGGGGTCTTAAACTTCTATAGATTTTAGGGCATCTGCAGTATAAAGGGCCTTAGAAAAATCTTTCTTCACTCTCCATATAAATAGTCAGGGGTTTAAAAGGAAAAACAAAAGCTCCTGTCTGTTACTGGTACTGTGCCTATGTATTTCATAAGGTTTTCTGTGTTGCGAGAGTGAATACAGTAACTGTGTAAATCACACAAATGCACTTCAAATGTGGGCTCTGATTTTCGGAATCAGAACTTGTGATTTCTGAAGCAGAAAAGCAGCACAGGAGATCCCTTGGCTTCCCTGTCTACAGAGCCACCAGATGGCAACATCTTGTGGATGCAAATCCAAGATACTCCATGAGATTCGCCACGTTTGTTGTCTGGTGTTCCTGGCCTGCTTAAATCGCTTCGTAAGACTTCTTTCAACCCAGCCCCACCGTGGTAACTTGGAGGATTCAATTAGCGCTGGAGTCCTTAGTCACCTACCAGGCAAACCCAAACATGTGCTTCCAGAATGACTTTAAATAGCCACCCAGGCTGGGGGCCCATTGTTTGATAAAACAAATGTGAATTCTGAAAATAGGAGTTTTGGACAGGATTTCCACTTTTAGAGGAGTAGGAAATGAAATCATGTTTTAGTAAAGCTCTGTTTAGGGGTGTTTTGTCTCCATGTGTGCCATGTTTAACAAGAAGAGCTTTGCTGCTGCCATTTTAACCACACGCCAGATCACAGACACGGGTGCCGATTAGATGACCAGGTCTAAGGCTGTACATTAACTTGTCTACTAATTACTTACAGCTCATAAATCTCCACCTTCTGCTCATTGTTTTGCCTTGTTATTGTGTAGAGGAGGCAGTGCTATCATACCGATGCATCTCATCTCTTCAGAGATAAGGACAGAGACACCAGAACTCTGTGTACTTCATTTTTTGTTCCTATCTGTTGCCCAGAGCAAGTTTCAGTAAGTGGCTCAGTAAGGAGTTCTTTAGTTGAAGAGTTGTCTGGTTTTAAATAATTTTTGAAGAGTGGTTTTACGTGAAGATGAGGAATTTACTTTATCACAGCAGAAACAGTCATTGCACCCATCTATGCACAGACGGAAGTAATTGTTTTTCATTTCTGTATTTTTCCTGTAAAATGTTGGCACTTCTCAAAATAACTCCAAGTACTGGATTGTTTCCAGGCTAAATTTAAAGTAGCTGAGGAGCATAAGGATAAATGGGATAAAATGCTGGAAGAATTAAGGGGTAGATTATTTGACTTTTATCGCAGTTAGGCCAGCATAAATGACCTAATTTCATACTTTGGCAAAAAAAAAAAAAAAAGAAGTCTGAAAAAGTAAAGCCTAGCTGTACCTACGAAGTTATTCTGTGCAGGCTAAGATGTCAGCAAGGTAGAAAAACTGTGTTTGTCAACAGAGCTAAAATTCAAACTAGAATACCACCAGCTGATACTAGTGTGGAGGTGTCCAGTATTGCATCATTTGGTTTTCATTGTTATTTGGGCCGAAGGACCTGTTTTCTGCAGAAGACTGAAGGCAGTCAGGAGGGGTGCTGGGCAGTATCATGAACCTGATCGCGTTGTAAGGCACGGAGATTTCTATTCCCTTCTGCAGGTGCGCTCATGTATGTGATTTATTCAGTTACGTGCGTTTTCAGCCTACCAAAATGCAAACCTTTATAAATCGGCTATAAATAGGTTCATCACTCTTCCTGACACACCCCGGGTGTTTTTCACCTTTTCAGTGAGTCAGAAGCTTTTTGTTGCACTTCTGGGGAAGGTGTCCAAGGGAGTTACAGCAGTTGATAGTCAAATGTCCTAATGCTTGCAAAGCACATGACTTGGTACTTAACCCGTATTAGGAGAAAGACCGGCTGAAAAAGAGATGGTGGAGAGCAATAGCGTCTGTTCTGGCATTGCCTGGAGCTCTTTGTGATCTTGGACAAGTTACTTAGTCCCATAAAAACAGATTTGGGCTTGTTTTACAGATGATAACCACTTGTCTCCTGAGAGTGCCAGAAAGCTTAGCTCACTTTTGCTAATCCTCTGGGGAAAAGGGCTGTTGAAGTTCAGATATTAGTCTAGGCGAAGAAAACAACAATCTTTGATGTGGAGAGAAGCATTGCCCCAACGATGGTTCCTGCATAAGGCTCATGTATTGGGGACATGTTTGCTTACATTGTTCCTGTAGCGGTTTCAAAGCAGGGGGACTGAAACCTCTTGAGCAATCTTTGTAGTATTGGCCACGCTTGTTACTTACTGGCTCCTCTTTCGTTTGAACTGTTTGCCAAAAGTCAGAACCTGTCCCAGACTCTTACCCCCCCGAGTCTGACATCTTCTCAGATGTAGGGAAGGAGAACATCAAAGCCTTGCGAGCGGTTGCCCTTTCGAAGAACATTCCCCAGGGTTTAGCAGGATGCTTCTTTGATCCTGTTAGAGGAAAATGGATCGTCAGCTCTGTCACCTCCCTTTCAAGGCGGCGGTATTAGTTATCTGTGGGATTTTCAAGAGAACTGTCGTTGGCTGCAGATCAGGACATGGCCTGTTTGTCACCTTCCTTTGCCTTGAACACTGCTGTCTATTGCTTTGCTTAATTTTGGGTCTGGTGTTTCACATATGCTCCATCCAAGGGAACTTTGTGCACATCCATGATGTACCTGTTTAAGGAGGCCACGTGTCTTGACTGAGGTTTCTCTAGTTGCTGTTACGACAGAGCTTTTGTGTCCCACAGAAGAGTTGTTTGGCTTCATGACGAGGAAATGACTGTCCCAAAGTGCTGCTCATGGGCCACGTTTGCCTCCTGCTTCAGCCCTGAAAGTCCACTGGCTTTCTGGCAGAGTAGCCCTGTTCTAGGTCACTTTGCAGGTGGGATTCTTAAGGGAATAGACAGAAAATAGTTTAAAAAACGAAATCAAAGCTTTAACTTTTTTCATGCTATCAAGGAGTCTTTTACTATGATTTTTTTTTCAACTCTGCATTCTAGCAAACTTCATGAGGGTGAGCCAAGTTTGCAGCACTTGAGTCAGCTCCCCTAGGATAGCGTGGCCTTCCTAACAACCTGCATATAACTCGCTACTTTTGTGGAGCTTATAAACAAAATTAATGTCTTACCTGCTCCTTTTTCTGATGTCTTTAGGAAGATGACCAAAACAAGAAGGTGTATGTGGAGGGATGTACAGTTCTGAACTGCATTAAAGGCGAATTCCCTCAAAGATATACCGACCCCCTTCTTCTCCCTTGAATATTTGAGGCTCCTTCTGGGAGGGCAGGTGGAGATTGTGAATGGGTTTTATCTGGTCTGCTGAGATCCCTGCCACTGCCCATCCTGTTGACTGGTGATGTATTAAACTCTGAATATATGTGCAATATGACCAAGAACAGTAGGTCTTCCCACCCTTATTGGTTTTTACAACATCAATACTAATACATCTGCTCCTTCAGCTTTCACATCATCCTCTTGCTAATAGATGCCCATGCTGCAAGGAGAGATGTTTTCTCACCTTTCAGCTTCAGAGCCTCCCGGTTGAATTGAGCTGTTGCAGAGACATCCATGTGTGTTTTCATTCTCTCACCCTACACTTGGCTTTGATACCTTTCCAGCTGCTTTTGCTCTGCTAGGAAGCCGCACAGCCCCGTCTCTCACAATTTTGGTGCTACCCGCAGTGTCCTAATAGCGGTTTTGACCTTTCAATTAACTTCAGGATCGCCTCTTTCAGCAGACAAAACCTGTATAGATGCCAAAAGCCTCAGAACAGATTTGGAAGGTCGGCTGAAAGACCACAAAGATTAGGGACATATTTCTCCTTTTGTCAGGGAAATCAACAGCAAAGGGCCCCTGACACAAGAAGGGAACTTTCCCACTGACCACAAATAGGGGCTTAAATTGAATCTTCAAGCCTTTAAAAATAAATCGTCATTTTGTATTTAATTAAGCAGTTTCATGAATGTAGTAGCAGGCTGAGGTCATGGGCAAAAAGAAGCTTTTCCAGTAATTAGTGCGGGGTCCATGCTGTTCTGGCAAAAACAGCCGTGACGTCAGTCCGAGACTGGAACAAGAAACTGTGCCGCATGGTGAACTTGAAACACAAACCGTATTATTGAAGGGGCACGTCTGACATTTACAAGTGCTGATCATGTTGGATACAGAGTATATTTTTCCTTTTAAAACTGCAAAAAAGGTGTTGTGTTTGTTTTTTATTTTGGGTTTGTTTTTCTTTTTTTTTTGTTAGTTTCTGAGCAATGAGATTGCTGCCATGCCAGGGCATCCTTTCTCTTGCTTCCTCTGCCCTAAATAAATAAATAAACAAACCTAAAAGTTATCAAACTTCCAACCTTTTTGTTTTGTAAATATGGAAAGTGGCCATTTCCATGTTTTTATTTAGCTGAAGCAGCTTAGTGTTCGTTTTGCTATGTGAACCTGAATGCAAAGGGCAGGTGCCGTGGTGAGCATGGGATCCAAGGGCACGCACAGGGCACGCCTGGGCAGGTCGCGCTCTCATAGCCGTTGCTGCTCCGTAGCACTTTGTTTTAGGTGAAATTACAGTGTTTTATGTATGAGCCAAGTGTTGTGACAGCGTTTGGAGTATGTAGTTTTGCAGCACTTGGATTCTGGCTTCTGGGGAGTTATTGGAGTCCTGTGGAGCTGGCAAAGAAAAGTTTGACCCTATAATCTGCCTGTTTGGACTGTAATTTCCATTGGTATGCTAGCAAAATCTTCACTTGAATTACTTAATGCTCTTGAGTTTACTTGTTGCTGTTCAAAAATAGTCTGGACAGATAAGAGTGGCTTATATTTCTTGGTTTATATTGTGCCAAACAGAGAAGACTTACACATCTTTTCCTTTCAAAGTCTATAAGAAATACTTATCTCTGATATATATATAAATTCTCAAGATAGTGTTTAATGTAGATTTGTAACCCCTAATAACTTGTTCTTCCCTGTGTGGCAAAGGAGTCGCTCAGATGTGTTTCTTCACTGTATGCAATTGTTCTTTTTTTACCATTTCGCTTGTGTTTATTTTGCAGGCCATGACTGCTGTGAGACGGTGAAGGTGGCACTCTGTGCCTCTAGAGAAGGTCATCCCGTTCTGGTTGTGGCAGAAGAGGATTTCCAGTTTGTCCAGGATGAAGCCTATGATGCCGCCCAGTTTCTGGCCACCTGCGCTGGCAACCAGCAGGCACTGAATTTCACCCGGTTCTTGGACCGCTCAAGACCACCTGCTGCAGATGTGGACTTTTTGGATGAGAAAGTGGCTTTGGCGTTTCGACACCTGAAACTGCCAGCAGAATGGAATGTGCTGGGAGCAGACCAGTCCCTGACCGGTGAGGACCTTTAGGGCACAAGTGGGTTGGGAGAGAGGTAAAAAGTCTGGGAGAAAGGATTCCCTGCTTTGGGAACCCTCAATGTGTCTTTCAAAAGGTGTCCTCCATGCTTGGAAATGGGATGTGATTTGTACCAGTGTGCCCTTACCACATCTGCATGCTATGCTTTGCACTTCAGCCACCTTAAAATATAAAATGCACTGATGTTTTCTCCGTGTCTTCTCTTGCGAAATAGCACAAGCTGTTGTAAACGGTCAGTGTTTAAAACACACACAGAAAAGGGGTTTTTTTGCATGTGTGCAGTGGTAAGTGTATCAGCATCACGTTTCTGAGATTTCCTGAAAGAAACCTGACTGTGTGTAGAAAGTCTGATGCCTCTGGGAACGTTATCCTTGTGCCACAAAAGTGGGCACTTTTGACAAATGTTGGTTTTACAGCAAATGTGTGAAGTGACTATAACATGTAAAATATGTCTAATTTTTCTTGGAGAAGTTGGAGATATGCCCCTGAAGGTTCGTGTCATATCCCTAGTTGCATGTTGGCTGGACGAACATGGGTGTTCCCCAAAATAATCCTGGACAATTTTGCAAATAAAAGGTGAAAGTGTGAAAGCCTGACCCTTAACCACAGCAGTGAGGGCTAGTGAGAGCTTATGAAGAAAGCCCAAGGCTGGCCCAAAGTCTCTGGTGACGGCTGAAGCAGAATCGCTGAGGTGTTCAGGATGCTGTGGCATGTCCGTGTCCTTGGAGTTCTGCTTTCTTTTGTCACAGGGGAGTTTAAGGAAGCATATTGAGGGATTGGGGTGCTAGTTCCAGTGTGTACAAATCCTTGCTGTGAATTTTCAGGGTATTTTGGCAAATAGTTTCTACTCAAGGAATGTGGCTGTGAGGTTTCTGTTATCTTTTATGGGATGTAACGGTGTAAACACTTGAAAAGGAATGGATGTTGCTTGCTCAACACGGCAGGCTCAGTTCTGCTCACTTCAAGATTTTCCTGGTTTATTTTTCACTGACTTGCTGACTGCTTTTGTAAATGCAAATACACGGACAGGCAATTCACCCAGTGCTAGCAGATGTTAAAAGATTTTTATTATATTTAATGGTTTCTGGATAGAAATTGAGATGCTGTCATATGTTTACAAGGAGATAAACACTTGGTATTTCTTTCCTCTGTGTGGAAGACACTGGTGTTTCTTTCTGCATGTGATCATACAGGCATTTCTGCTTTAAGTGATGAAAATGCAGTCAAAGTGACCTTAAGTTAACAAAAACTTTGATTCAGAGTCTGGATTGCTGCTGATTCTGCAGGAAGGCTGAAATCCAGTTTCTCCTTTTTGACTTTGGTTATTCTTTGGAAAGCCAGCACTTTGGGAAATCAGGCCATAGGAATTACATTGTTTGCTCAGCATGCACTTGTGTGCCTGGAAGATGTGATGGTGTGGGGCTCTGAATGCTAATGGAGCTGTAGAGCATCCACTGCATCTGCAGTGAGGAGGGGGAGCTCTGTTGCACTGAGCGTTTTGGCATCTTGTACTGAGGTTTTTGTAGGCAGAAGTGTAAGTGAATAAATATAATGGTATTAAATGCAACTTTCATACAGGAATATTGGTGCTGTATGTTTCCCCGCAGTGAGTCCTTTCATAAATAACTGAAAAAGGGCAGTTTATTGATGTCTTGGTCTGTTTTTCATCTTCTGATCAGCTTTTTTTCTAGGGGCAGATTTATTTGGTAGTGTTTTTCAGTGAGATAATTGTACACAGGGAATTTGGGGGAATTTTTGTGACTGATGGGGAAAATTTGCATGCATAAGCATCCTTTTGGTCACAAAAATCTGTTTTGCTAGAGTGAGATGGAAGCGATGTCTCTGATTTATAATGGAGCACTAGATTAGAAAAACCTCTCTGGAAAAACGTAGCACCCTGTACTGGTGCGTGTGGGTTAATTTGTGCGCGGGAGAGAGAAAGAAGCACAGCAAAGACTGAAACTGTGAGAGCATTTAAACAACTATGTGTGTGCTGGCCAGAGCCCCTCCAGTGGGACAGCCAGTCCCGCGCTGTGCCACTACCTATGAACAGCTATTCCAATTCATATTTCAGATTTTGCTAAATGTCACCACAAGCAACTTCAAGTAACCTTCTCAGAGGAGAAAATACTATAGAAAACAGAACAAAAGAAAATGTCAGATCCCTTCTTGAAAGATTTTTAGCGCTGCATCGAAGCTGGCATGTCTCTATGGGCTCTTGTGGGATGGAAACAAAACGCTGCTGTTTAGCAAAACCTCTGAAGGCAGGAGCGAGCTGGGAGGCTCAGCCAGCTCCCTGAGCACCGCAGCTTGATGGGGAACTGCTGTTCAGAGACGGCCATTGCTGTCAAGCACGTTTAAAAGTTGATTTTTCCAAGGACCGAAGTAGGAGTCTAGCTTTTGCAAAAAAAAACAGTTAGGAAGGCATGGCCTTTCTGCAGGCAGAAGCTGTGTGGAAGCTCTGTCATCAAGCAGAAGCCTGTTCTGATTTTTGAGGAGGGCATTGCTGGATGTGGAAGCTTCACTTGTTTTTATCTGCACCCAACCCTGACCAGTCCTAGAGCAGAGGGCAGGGAGTTCATGGCCGCACCCCAGAGGGCAGAGGAGCTGCTAAAAGTAACACCTGGATACATCTGCTGAAGCTGTTTAACTGATCTGTCGTGTCAGTAGGTTTGTGGGGTGCAAAGTGCATGGTTAAGGTCCACGCACCAAGAAGGAGGAGACACGTAACACCTCACAGTGTAACACTTCATGGCTTCCCGGGTACCAGCTGGCTGCTGGTCACATCATCAAAATGATCTTCAGTTGTTGGCATCCATCAATTATGTTATTGCAGCATACCCCCGCTTCCTCCCCATCCCTTTTCCAACACTTTAGTAGGTTTGACTTTTTATTATGGAAAAGTGTAGGATGACTATGGACAAAGCTATGTGAGAATCAGCTACTTGCTTATATTTGGGTTACCAAATCAAGTTCTTCATACTTTAAGAGTTTGCCATTGCTCAAGATTAAAGGTGTGGTACAGTCACATAGCCGAATTGTTAAGAGTACGTCCTTTCAGCTGTGGGTTAGAAATACCTCCAAAATTATTTAAAACTGCTGCAGGACATTTGCAAACATTCCAGTGCCCTTTTTTATTTATTTGTACGTAACCCTAAGTTAGCTGTTGCCATTTGACAAGAGAAGTTGTTCATCTTCAGTAATCCTGGTAATCGTAATATTTTACACACTAGGTTGTCTTTCCATTGATTCTTCTATTATCTCTTTAGAGGCATCATTTTAATTAAAACAAAATGAAAGTAAAATGAACATTTCTTCCTGTATTTTCATCAAGGTGTTTTCAAAACCCAACTACGTTCATTTGCAGTATTCACTTGATTCTGTTGTTCTGGAAGAGCAAAAGGTTTTATTTCTTAAAAAGAAACTGTCTGAAAATTAAAAGCAATGAGCAGCATCGATTAATCTTTGCGGCAATATTATAACATTGCTCAAACCCAACTATATATTAATATAGTAGAGCATAAAAGTCTGAAGTTGTTTGTGATTGCAAGTCCTTATTTCTTCACCCAAAATTCATTGAAAAAAAAAAAAGTGGGTTTGTTTGGACCTCAGCAAGCTTTGAATGAACCCTTTGTGCCAAATTTAACACCAGACTATGTTTTTGTAGGACTGGGGCTTTGATGAGAAGCTTTTTGTTCAGCAGCCAGTGGTGTGGAGCGTGGTACCCAGCCTGGTCTGCCCACTGCCTGGCTGCAACACTCAGGTGGTGGAGAGCAGGGGCTGGACACCAGGAATCCCTGATGGGAAAAGCAAGCTCAAAAACTAGAGTCCTCTCTCTTAAACCATTTATCAGTGGCCTCATCTTAGAGCTTTTCCTGCTTGCTTTTCTGTGGTATTGGGACATTTGTTTGCCTAAATTTCTTGTTTCTAATTCTTTGCCCTTCTGGTTTGATCTTTATTTGACTTCAATAAGGTGTCTAGGTAACTTTTTCTTTTTTATGGAATATTTTTCCTGTTAATATTACATACAGATAAAAGCTATTCTCTCAAGCTTTTTCTCATGATGGCAACTCTCAAAAGGTATACTTAGGTTTCAGGGTATTTAATCAACATTATATTCCTGTGAAGAAGTAGCACAGTCAACCAACACCTGCAGAGCTGACTGGAAAGCAGAGAAGAAGGGACCTGTCATGTTTTGGTCCTTTTTCTAGTAACTGTGGCCATGTTTTTACTGTCTGGTTTGTTTGTAGGAGGTTGTACATAAGACTTCTGCAGTCCTCATCACTTCTGTCCTGCGGCAGTTGTGTCCCCAGGACTGTGCTCTTACCCTGACTAGATAGTGTCCCTCTGCAGTGGGCAATTCCTGGGCCTTGCTCTTAATTATCCGCCTAGCTGCATGAACTCAAATGGCATTCGCAGTTGCAGAATATCCATAATTAAGGATTACTCTTGTTACCATGGTATTCCAAACACAGCATTACTTTCAGGTGCTGTGTAATCATGTCCATCTTAATTATTATAAGTGCACTGTAACTTTCCCAAGGACATAGTTGTTACTGCTGTCAAAAGTAGGGCTATGTACTGTTCTCACTGGTATTTAAAGGTGGCTGTTTAAATGGAACAGATTGTTACACTTGGTATCTAGAAATCAAAATTTAGTTTATATTCCGAGGATGCATGCAATGTAAATATTGGATTGTGACTTTCTATTTTAAATGACTGAAGAAAAAATAAGCTAACTAGAAAGCCAGAGCAGAATTTTTGGAGGTATGAGTAATGATTATGGCCTGTTTATGTTCCAGAAAAAAAAAAATAGGGAGGATCCAAGGCTCAGGTATGAAAAGCTTAGAGAGCTTAATCCTTGAGCTAACTATCGGTAGCAAACAGATCACTTTCAAAATTCCTTTTAAATAATATTCTGACAAGGACTTTGAGGAAAAAAGGAGTCTTTTACTTCTAATGAGTAAAATGAAGTGAGCTATGGTTACAGTTTCAGCGGTGTGAACTTTCTGAGGAGCTGGTTAACATTGGCAGAGGGTTGCAGTGATCAACCATGGTATGGAGCCATTCCCCCGAGCGAAAGGAGCAGCAGTGCCTTTGATGAGCTGGGAGATAGCCACAATTAGGGGCAAACAACAAGGAGACCATCTCATCAGATAAAATACTTAATAGCTCCTTAGCTTTAGGAACGCAATTACTGACCTCTTGAATATGTACAGCTTCCCAGAAATGCTGCGGAATAAACATCTGTGTGCAGTAAGGGCTGCTTGAGAAATGAAAAATCCCTGAGCTTGCCAGGTGGGAGGTGGGTAGAGAGGGAGATGCTTCACTCTGGTTCAAAAAGGGTCCAAATGGATTTGGGTTAGGAGTTTAACAACTTTACGTACAAAACCAGTAGGATTTCAGTGTACAGTGCAACATGAGTGTCAACGTGATTAGAGAACATTTATTTGGGTTTTTTTACAGAAAGGGAGAATGTCTGAAGAGAGAAAGTAACCAACAAAAAATTATTGATTTTAAAGAAAAAAGGAAAAGCAAAAAAACCCCAAACAAAAAACACTTTAAAAAGCTTTAAGAAAGCGAAGGAAATTGATTATTAAGAGCTAACATTTTTTTTTTTTTTCCATGGGAGAAAGTTGCAAAATATGCAACTGACAATGTTTTTGAGACATAAAGCTTTAATCTGTTAGTCTGCTGCACTCTTTATAGTTTCTCATTGAACCCTTTCAGTGTAATAGTTACAAGTACTTTTTTCATTGGGTGTCATATCCTTTCCCAGTCTGCTGCTCAGCTTCCTCCTGCCCTCTGATAAAGGACTGTATGGTATAAATCAACATGATCTTTCCTGTGCCAACACAGCAAAATGATCTGTTCAGCTATAGTCCTTGATAAGATGTAATAAATCTTTTCCATACCTAAATGTAATGCCCTCTGCAGTTGAAAATGGGAAGCAGAAAATAATTCTGGTTCAGACAGTGTCTGAAATGTGCTGCCCAGTCCTCAGCTGTACTTCTCAATCTGCGGCTGAGAAATCATTGCCATGAGAAAGTTTCTCTTCCCTTTGTTATTAGTGGGAATGGGGACGTGAAGATCCTTTGGTGCGCTTTGAAATCTTTCTTGTTTATAAGATTAAAAAAGAATTACCCACAAATCTTTTTATTAACTGAAGTCGTAACACCAAACATAGCATCTTTGCCTTGACCTTTCTTCTGTAGTGTTGCCTTCCTCTAGGACCTCAGCGTTTAGCGATAGCTTGTTGCTGGTTTTTGCTCTCTGTCTTTCTCAAGGATCGGTCTGACCAGTGAACGTTTCCAGCAGAAGGAAGGAAAACAAGATTTTTTGAGGCTGGATTTGATGGTAGATTTCCAAATTGCTGAGTATTTGTGAATTTGGGTGAGAACTAAGCAAAGGTCACCATCACAGGAAGACTAGTGAGAGATGCTTCAAGCTACTCCAGTCCATGGTTGTCTCTCCCATGATGAGATGTTTCAGAGCATGGAGGATAAACTGAGCAATTAAGTATGGATTACTCTGTATAAAGAGTTATTTATTTTTTTTTTTTTTTAAAGGAGCAGGTTTGGGTTTTTTTTTATTTAATCAGGACTAAACGGAAAGGTTTTACTTGGAGAACAGTTTCTGTGTACTCAGATATGTCATACCCACACTTTTTTTTTTTCATTGCATATTTGTTTTGTGCTAATAGCACCTTAAACCTTAATCCTTTACTGTTAGCAAAGTACATTTGACAATCTTCTATGGAAATTTTGTCCTTAGTTACCCGGATAAACTGGCTGTTCATGTGTCATAGCTGAAAAAAAAATACATAAAAATAATATATCTAAAGTCTTATGTTTTGCCAGCTGGATTAGAGTGCCCTGCCATTATGGGACAATAATCATATGTTTCAACTCTTGCCTATTACTAGGAAACGAGAAAGGAACAAAACAACCTTGGGCTTTCCAGTATCATGTGTCTTGTATTTCCACAGTTTCCTAATTACAAGAAGCTTTTTGTTGACATTCAAAGAAGGGACATTTTAAGATGAAGAGCTCGTGCTTGATACAGGGTAGGAGAAGGAGCTCTAGCTATTGCATGCTGAAGATTCTGTTGTTCTTCCAGCCCTGGGATGGGCATTTTATGATATTACAAGACCTTGAAATAATTTACTGAATTTCCAACATTTTGTACTACAAGATTCATCCCTTCAGAGGCAGGAAGGCTGGAGTGATTTCTCCATCTTCTTCCCCTCTCTATCCAGCGACACTCCCATACTTGATGCAGACCAATTCTCATCGTATTCTGAGCAACACCATACACCAACAGATGTATTTTTCATTACATATTAGTAATTAATCCAGCCCACAGATGGTACACGCCTTTTTAACTGTAGCCATGCAAGTTTTGCGCACTCCAGACCCTTCTGAAGCCATTGCCGGGGGCCCCTGCAGTTGTTGGATGTACAGTACTTTGTTTCTTCGCTGCCATCATCTGTGCCCATCTGTTAGGATGGCCTCGGGCCAGTTTATATGTCAGGCAGAGCCTTCCAAATGGACCCTGGATAGTGAGCTTGTATGTTTAATACGCTCTGGATGGCAACACGCCATGTCTTCTAGTACAGATCTTCTGTGCATGTCGTTGTTGCTCAAAGGCGTTGGGGTAGGGCCATGTTCAGTTCAGTTGTGTTTGTAGACACCTTCACCCAAACACTGGAACTACTGTGTCCAATAATTTGATGATAAAGAAGATTGTTTTAAAATAACGGCAAAGAAGTGGGATTTTCAGAAGTTGCAGTTATATGAGCAGATTACATCAGACGGTCATTTGGAATAGCTGTGAGGGGGCATTTCATTCATGGAAATATGAGGTGCAGAGGGGCACCCAGTTGGTCAGGAACAGGATGAGTATTTGCCTTCATCTTGCAGAACTTGCAGTTGGTTTGTGTGTTTATTGGTGAACCATGAGGTGGTGGGCAGAAGATGCTTCTACCTCACTTGTAATGCTCTCAGCTGAAGGAGGAGGAAGCATTTTGGTCCAGGGACCTGTGCTTATGCTTTGCATGTCTACACTGCTAAGTGTTGATGAAAGGCTGTCAGTTTTAGTTAGGAAGATGTTTTTCCCTTCAACAAAGCAGCTGGAACAGGAGGTCCCATATTAGAACAGATGTGCTCAGACCAGTGCAACAGATTCTTTAATCAGATGGCAGTCGTTTGCTCTAACAAAGTGCTTTTGTGCCTCCTACATGTCAGTAGGAAGAGTTGTACTGCTGTAATTGTGTTAGCTGACTCCACCAGTGTGCAGGTGATGTAAGAGCTTTGTGCAGATACAAGTTCATTGGGTGAAACCTTTGGCATCTGCCTTCACTCTGGATAAGTCCTACCTGTATTCATACTTTCTCATTTTGCAACCTCATCAGTAGCCTTTCCCTTATGTCAGATTATATGGTGTGTTATGCTTTGTTTTTCCTTAAATCCAAGGCTGACAACTGTTGATTAAATACCTCATCACATTGTTTATTTGTAAATCATTACACTATAGCAGTTAATACC
Organism: Columba livia; assembly: GCF_036013475.1. Lineage (NCBI taxonomy): Eukaryota > Metazoa > Chordata > Aves > Columbiformes > Columbidae > Columba > Columba livia. The sequence goes on along the minus strand of NC_088612.1, from coordinate 6,495,240 downwards.
AAAATCCTTATCATTACTCTCCCACAGGCTGAGAATTTGTCCCTGAGTGAGCTCAGCTATTCCCTTTTTCTCTGATCAGCTGGAACCTCCATTCAGACACGCTCATGTATTCAGGACAGCATGGTTTTGCTTTACGGTAATCAAGAGGAGGTTGGGGGGAAGGTTTGGTTTGTAGCCCAGAGACCTAATTTGGAGTCGTTCGGAAGAGAAATGGTGCCAGAAAGCTTTTGCTTCTTGAATGCAGATTAGTTCTTCAGGAGTTGATCCAAAAAGTTGGGAAGCAAATGTGTGTCAGGCAGGGGAGAACTACCCATTTTTCCTTTGTTTTTCATGGAAGGTCTTAACTATGTCCCTTAAGAAAGCAAGTAAGCAAGAAAAACAACAGCGCTTTAAATAAGTGATTTCTCTTGGGGCATGTTTCTTGAGGAAAAAAATAATTAAATCCTAAAGCCATTATGTAGTTGCATTTTGAAACCTGCTGTATAGGTTTGACTGGCAACCAAATTAATAACCCAATAAATCATTTTTATGATATTACAGGTATTATACCAAGTGTGCTCATGTGCATGGTTAACTGAGACCCAGTTGGTGGTGTTATTGTTACTGCCAGTCAATACTGAAATCCTTTGTTAATTAAAAGAACAAATTTTTAATTCTGGCAGTTTTTTTAGCCCAAATGCTTTTGCCCTTCATATACAGAAGTAACAGGCTTTGACCTGCAATACTGTATTTCACCACTGCATCTGGAGCTCATTTCTGGTTGAAGCTTTTCAGAGTGTTGTTCTAGGGCTGCAGCTTTTAGGGTAGGGGGATATTTTTCTGAGATGAAAGCTTAGGCTCAAGAGTGACTTTTACCAAATTAGGAGGTCACGGTTATTAAACATAAAAAGCAGCAGCGGAGTTTGCTAGTTTATAAATGCTGCTACTCAGAATGATAGAGCTATTGTATTAAGCTGAGAAAAGCTGGTCTAAGGCATAATCAAACCAGGATAGCAAAACCTTCACTTTTTTTGTCTACACAAGAGGTTAAACTGTTCTCTTTTATAACTGCTTTAGATTTGTGCTTCAAAAGTAATTGATTTTTTAATTTATTTATTTATTTATTTATTTATTTATTTATTTATTTATTTAATGCCTTGGGACAAGTCGTTGTCCCATTAAATGACAAAAATTGTTCCTAAAATCTGGTCCTGGGTGTGCGAGGAGCAGGCTTGGACATGGAGAAAAGCTCACCTGACCGTGCCAGGTTCTGTCTGTAAGTGCTACAGCTTGGTGGTTGCTGTGGCTGTTTATGAAATGGTGCTTTTTCCATGTTGGCTTCTGTGGTCAGTGACATGCCGAGAGGTCCTGAGCAGTTCCAGTCCCACTGTGGCGTGTCCATCACTTTACAGCACTGGTGTCTCCTGGATATTGGAAGCCAGCGTGTTTTTTTCCAGGTGCTGCAGGTTTCTCAATATTTGGGCTGCCAGCTCCATGCCAGCCGCTGTGTGTGGTGTTGCTGGGAGGTGGGGCTGTGGTATTCACCTTACCCGCAGCCTTACAAATTCCCATCTTTTAATTCTTTCACTTTTTTCTTTCTTCCTAGAGAACATCCCTCGGGAAACACTGATGCATTTTGCGGTGAGGCTGGGTCTGCTGCGGCTGACGTGGTTTCTGCTCCAGCAGCCGGGTGGAAGAGGAGCTCTCAGCATCCACAACAACGAAGGGGCAACGCCGGTGAGCTTGGCCTTGGAGAGGGGCTACCAGAAGCTGCACCAGCTTTTGACAGAGTAAGGATGATCTGATGGTTCCTCTGCTAGTTTTCCATTCTGTATCATGCTTGCCTTTGCTGTGCGTTATCACTGAATAGTGTCTAAGAGCTGTACTCTACCCTTAAAGGCAATTTTTGCATAATTTTACTTTTAACGTTCTTGCTAGCAACAGTGAGGCATGTCCTTAGAATTTGGGGGAAATCCATAAATATAGTTATGTTCTTCTTTTGCATTGCACAGTGTTCTGCTTCCAGGTGTCTCTTAAAGCCCAAAGTGAGTCACTGTAATATCAACTAATTAAGACAAACCTTATGCAAACACAAGTGAAAAAGCTTTTCTTCCAACAAGCACAGCTGCCCAAAAGAGGGGAGCTAGCAGGCTTCCTGGTGGTAGCTGATGTTGTGTTCTTACTTTGTAGACTTGGAGTTTTTTGGTTAAACGAAATAATGAAAATTGTATTGAAATAAGGTAGCATCTTGTAAAGAATACGTATCTTAGCAGTACAGGTAAAATATTTAGGCAAGAATTAATGCAAATATTTAACAGCAGAAACTGTTCTCTTTTGAGTGGTCGTGAGAAGCAGCCAGACCTTACTCTTAGCATTTACTGCAGTGTTTAACAATGAATCCCTCCGAAGATGACAAGTTATTTTTGAATAGCAAATGTTTGGAGATCTAGCTTTGAAAGCCAAGGCTAATAAAGACAAAGAGCTTAAATAAGTCTCAAGGGGGCTATTTGTAAAGGAGAAAAGATTTGGTCTGCATGCGTGTTATTCTGATGCCTGGTTCTCTTAAGCTTCTTTATTAACTTTGTTTTTCCGAATTGAGTTTTCACATACTTGGGGTTTATGTTGAGTGACTCAATGTCATGTTTAGGAGTCTGCTGTGTCGTCCACGTTATCACGCAACATTTCTTCATTACGAGTTGCAAATTTTTTTGCTTTCTGTAGTTATTGGGCAGAAAGGTCAAAAATACGATCTCTGTTGCTGGAGTGACTGCATTTAAGTTCGTCTTCATCAATTCTGTCAACCATATGCAAAATAAGGGTGAAAGAGAAGGTGCAGGGTAGGGCAGGAGCTGTTCTTTAACCTTTTCTTTTGGTACCGTTGGCTGGGATTAACACTGTCATAATCTCTGAATTTTTTCTCCATCGAGTTCAATGGTCACGCTGTGAAAACACACAAGTCACTTGCAGACTGTCTTGTAAAACTGGAATGTGCAAATTCATCCTACAACTGCAGCAAAGTTATCCAGGGTGACTTTACATACTGTGAAGAAGCTTAAATTGGCCAAAACTTTATTATAGAAAGCTTAAGTTGGCCAAAACTTGGCTGTAGAGCACATTGCAGTTTGAATATGAGTAGAGCTGGTAATTTAAATGGGAAGTAAACAAAGCTATTCCGACAGCTATTAATGTATTTGGTGTGGTATTTCACAACCAGTTCTAATACTGGAATGGCAATTCTCTCTCACTGGGAAAAGGAGAGTACTTGGACTACCCGGCATTGCCCTGTGCCATTCACTTTAACTGTTGCTGCTGGTGTAAGCCCATGGATTTCTCTGCTGACCTTTACGGTTCTTTACTAGCAACTTCAGTAACGTTACCATCATGATCCCAGATCCCATTCTTCTTATGATATCCTTAAACTGTTCGTTATGGTCAGTTTTCCTTTTGGACTGCTGGGTGGAAATATAATGTATAAACATCTGACAGCCATGCCACATATCCCGTGACTATGAAAACCCTGCCATCTCCATGAAGCCCCGCAAACATAAATCTGTGGATGCTGGAAGTCGTGGACCCCTTTCTCAATGACTGGGATGGTGGCAAAACACTGTGCTACAAGCACCGTGTGACACGGTGGCATGACACGTGTGGAGGGTGGCGGCTGCAGAACCGACACATCCTGATTCCCCAGCAGAGATTTTTATTGTGCGTAGTGCTTTCTACAATGAGATGGGATCGAGACTTGCAAATTCCCATTGCGAGGAGAAATATTGAGTTTCAAAATATAGACAAGCAGCCAATTTCCGTGAATGGAGTACGTATCATTTATGTGCTGTCAAAACACAATGGATTCTGTACCTCTTTTCTGCACTCTGCTTCAGCGCATGCTGTATAATCCATGCACGTAAATTTGGCACGCAACTCGTACCGCTCAGCAAAATACAGAGCAGCAATGCATGTTAGCGAGAGCCCGTACAAAGGAGTCATTATTTTTACAAGTAATTAAACTGCACTTTGCCAAATAAATGAATGCAGTGTGTTTTGTGATGCATTATCCTTGGGGGCATTTTATTGTTCACTTACTTGGTAATTTGCAGGACCCTGCATTTTACAATTATTCTCCCAGCCAGGAGCAGGAAGGGGTGAAATTTTGCTGTAATTAGGATACAGTCATTAAAAAGCAGACACAAAACCTCCTCCATTGTTGCAGTTTTGCTGGGGTTCAGCTGCAAAGCAGTTTGATTCAGCTGCCGTGTAAATATTTTTTGTCAAAAACTAATTACAGTGGTGACATTTTGAATTTCTGTTTATCAGCTGAGCTTTCCCTTTTCAGCTGTTTTATTTCTTCATGTAAAAAAAAAATGAAAGATGCTTCCAATTTAAATTTTGTGACCCTCGAAGTGTTCCTTTCTTTAGTTTTGAGCTTGTGCACCGACTCTTGCATCCTCTGGCAGGAAAGGTGCGTGTACTGCTTCTTTCCAGACCAAACTGAGGAGCTGTGATTGAGCACACGTAGATTGAAGCTGGTGAGCAGGATGCTGATAACAGTGTTTATTCATCGGTTGTATATCGTTCCTGAGGGTGCTTGTTTTATTTTTGAGATTAAAACTGTGCAGTGAACATTGTCCTGCAGTGCAAAATGAGTAGGATGGTGCATAAGGGCAGGAGTTTTTTAGGGGGCGGGGGGGAGAATATAAGTATTTTCTCTAGGAACGTACTTGTTTGCTTGGTTAATAGGTTTATTTTTAAAATACAAATTTAAATACAAATTTTAAATACAGTTTAAGTAAATAACTTGCATGAAAAAGCTTTGGAAACTAGGCAGGTTGCATGGACTTCTCTGAGTTTCAGCAGTTTCTGAGTCTGGCAGGAGCAAATTCCAAAGCGAAGGGTCGTTCCTTGGAGCCTGTAACTTCCCTGTGTTCAAACTGGGCAGCACTGGTGCAGGGCACTGGGCTGCTCCACTCATTAGAGCAGAGGCAGCAGAGCGTATTAAACAGGGGGCGGTAAACTCCGTGTGAGTAACTTGGCCTCTGCAATAGGACGGCTGCAGTTTGCAGTAGTCGATGTTTCCAAATGCAGTCCGGTGCGGTAACACAATCCGCCTGCCAGCTCCATGTTCTGCAGGGCTCTGTGAGGCAGGCGAGGAAAATGGCTCCAAGAAATAGCGAGTCTGTGGGTTTTCAGAGAAGTCGGAAGTGCCGTTTTTGTAAAACGCACAAACACTGCTTTATTTCTGATTGCATTTCTGCAGAACAGAGTTCTGTCTAGTAACCCAGAAGTATCATGTTGTTTTGGCTTTTTATGTTTTCTGTGAAACCAAATGCTTGTCATTCCCTCACAGCTGAGAGCAATTTATGCCCCCTGAAAAGGGGGAGTAAGAGAAAAGTAAAGCAACTAAAATCACTCTTGCATTTTTCTATTCCCTGCAAAGGAGAAGTTTCAGAGATGTAAGAGTCTCTGAGATTTTTACTCTGATATTAGTTTTGTTTCTGCTGGTTTCTCTGCTTGCTTATTGCTTTAAAGCAGTTCTGCACAGCTCTGGGATTGCTCTTCCTTCGCATCTCCAAGTGGCTCAGTGTGTGAAACTATAAGTCAGTACAAGACTATATTTCCAAAATTAAATTGATTTAATTAACGTACATGAGGAATAACTCGCTGGTAGCAGAAGGGTTTTAAGAACATTTTGCAATCCGTGATTATCACTTGCTATTGTTCTGATTTTACTTAAGTAATTGGTGAAGTCTGTGCTCTCATCTCTGTGGTGCCTCTCAAATGAGGAAGCTTTTTCAATAAACTCTACTTTTATAATTGAATACACTTTTCTGATACAGAGCTACAAGAGGATTTGCCTGGTATCTCATTTCTTTGTACTTTAGCAAGTCCTTTAAGTATGTGTTTTATTTCAGAAACATCTTGTTCATATTGAGGAGAGTGTTTAAGCATGGTCTTAAAATTAAGCATTTCTTTCAGTGCCCTGCTGAATCGGAATAATGGTTAAAGATGGACATTTTTCACTGAATCTTGGTGTTAGGTTGTTCCATTAAATTCAGTCTTTTTGTAGGTGAAGAGCCATCTGTGGTGCAGATGCTTTCCGAAATCTCTAGTTTCTTGGGGCTGGAAACGTGGGTTCAGCACCACATTGTGGGAGCTGTATGTAAACAGGGTGCTTATGCCCCTGAGAATGTATAGGCTGACACCTCCCTCCCCTTTCCTGTGTACATCTTTGCTTTTATTACAAGCTGGGGACTAAGTGTGCCAGGTTCCGAGTCTCCTCTTGGTTCTCCCAGTATTTGTTGAATGGGGAGCAGAACAGGACACAGCCAGGGACATGCCAGTGGCCAGAAGGTTGCCACCCCACTGCGCAGGTGATGATACACATATTTTAAATTTTATTTTTGGCTAAGCAGAATCAATGGCTGAAGAGTTTATTGAAGTAATGCTGATGCTTTTCTCTCTGTTCTTCCACCCCAAAACAAGCCACATCCTTCCAATGGCTATTTCGAATGCCAGGCAGTAGGTTTAGGGCATGGCTTGGAAAGGAGACCAGTTGACTTTATCTCTGTAAGCACTGACACAAGATTAACATTTGAAGGGGGACTCAAAGACTTTAGAAGAGCAATGAGAGAGGACCTGGTGAGAGATGCATGTGTTAAGAGAATGCTGTTTAGCTACAAAAGTGTGAGACAAACAGTGATCCAACAAGGTCTGGTATTGTGGCTGTGTATTCCTAAACTTCAAGATTTTAGTTTGAAACACCATTTTTTAACTGATCGTCCTGATTAGAAAGATGCTGAGGTGCTGTGGGTTTCTTCTGGTGTGGTGGGGGGACAGGGGAACCAGGTGTGAACGTTATGGAGGAGGAGGAGTCGGTGTTTCTCTCTTTCCACCTGCTCACCACTGCATGCTCCAGCTTTCACTGGTTTCCTACTGTGCTCCCACATCCCTGTGAAGACTTGTATTTTTATTTGTTGGCTCCCTCTTCTCCTTTTTTTGTGTGTATCCGCCCTTGAATACAGAATGAGTGAAGTGGCTTTGTATGGTAGAAACAGCTTTTAACTGTCTCTGATAACCCACTTGGAAATTGGAGGTCCTGAGGGATGGTGAGATATGGTAAGATATGAGAAAAAGATGATTCCCCCCCCTATAGCAATCCTGATGTGCAGCTGATCCCAAAAGTCATAGAAGCTGTAAGCCCTGAAGAGCCTTGTGTGGTTGGTGATTGTCATAGACCAGTGCCATTTCAGGATAAATTTAGAATATGTGGCTAAGTTATTTTCCAAAATGCTGGATACCCAGTTAGGATACTTGTATTTAGTCTCTAGAGCAGATCTGCTAGAAGTAGTGATGTTCCTGGTGGAATTGAGGTTTGAACAGATTACTGTAGAAGAAGACTGTAAAGTGTGGTGCCAGAGGCAGCCGAAGTGGTGGCTTCATCTTCAGGTTGTTACAGTCTGTGGCCACGCTTGTAGCACACAGGGATGTTCTGCAGAGACAAGTCAGAGCATGGCCTGAGAGCATTTTGGATGCTTGTTTGCTTCTCCTCTCGTCCCATTTGGGGCTGACATCCTTCTTTGAGCCACCTTTCTGTGGATGACGGACTGCCTGGTAAGGCTCTGCCATCAATTTTCCTTCTGGGTTTACCTCCATGGGACAGAAGAAGCAAGGACGGAGCTGGAGGACTTCTTCCAGGCTTTGTCAGTAGGATGTGACTTGATTGTGTCAAGGGTGGAGTTAATGAACCTTGTCAACCTTATCCTTGCTTTTTTAACCAAGCAACATATTTCCTTCTGCAAAAGTTGGGCTTGGATATGATGCCAATGGAATTTTTGGTTCACCGGTATAATTTCTATGTTTCTGTGGAAAGCTGTTGAAAGGAGAGGATGAGAAAGAGTTGACCCAGGATGGTTAAACCTCATAAGAAGCCAGATTTCCCTTTTTGCTGGCAGACTGCAGCAAACTGAATTTTTGTGCTGAACAGAAGCAGATTTTCAGACTTCTTGAATGCTGGAGTTTCTACGCACACTTTTGTTAATAAATCTTCAGTAAATATTTGCATATCTGTTTTTATCTGCTGGTAGACCAGATTGGGTATGCACTTCAGTACAACCACTACGTAAATTACTAATCTGTACAAAATAAACATCTTTCACAACCTGGGAGTACAAAATACATGACTACAAAACTTTTTTTTTTTCCCCCTGAGAGAAGGTGTGTTGTTGTCATCTCTCAGTAAATTGCAGTGAGAGGTGCAGGAGAGACACAAATGGTAAAGCTCAACATACAAAGACTAACTAGCAGGAGCATCTTCTCATGTGGTCCATGTGCCCTTGGAAGTGGTTGCGATTGCCTAAACATCAGAAATAGTGGTGTGCAAACAAGTTAAATCTTGTGAATACCTCTTTGTTCCCTCTGCTGGGATACAGCAGTGTATGAAAGGGATGATTTGAAGGAGTCAGTAGATTGAGACATCCACTACGTCTCTGCTTCATCTTGTGCAACATACGTAACTGCTAGCAAAAATGAGAGCTTGGAGTTGTTTGTAGTTAGCTGGATGTGAGAAAGATCTTGTTTTCTTTCAAGAGGTTTAAAGCCCTTTATAGAGTGTAACATAGATCGGCAGCTTGAATGTGAAAAGAAATTGCTGTCTTTGTGAGCAGAAGTGATTGTTTGATCCCTCTAGGCCGTGTGAAGGTGACAGATTGCAGGAGGGGTGCACATGCTCACAGCGTTGCTGGGAATTGTGCTTGCCTGTCATCTCCCTCCAGATTTTGAGGCTTTTGAAGTCTCCAAGGGTCTTTTAAGGCTCAAGTTGTGCAGGCTGCTTTGTGGGTGCTGATTTGAAGATGCTTGTAAGTGTACTTGAAGCTGATGAGAAAGTGGAGCAGACTCATCGCGCTCGGTTCCTTAGACCAGCTGATGTTGTCGCCATGAGTGGGTGAATATGGGTTTTGTGCTGACTGCCTCATTGTACTCTGAGAGTGGCCTTGAGTGCAGTAGTTTCTCATATATGACAGCTGAAAAGCAAAATACTCCAGACAGAAATGTCTGTGTTTTCTTGATAAAGGAAGGTCATTTCTGTAGTCACTTCTAAGGGCTCAGTTGACTTCAGTGCCTCCATGGATTCGTACTAAATCACCACCAGAAACTGAATGCTTCCTTCTGTTTTTCTATGGAAATATTGATTCTATTTAAATCAAGAGTGATTCTGCTGAAGTCAGTTGAGTTACATGGTGGTCGATGGTGGAAGACATAGGTTCACTTTGTCTGAATTTCATTGCAGATTTAGCCCAAAGTGAGCCATGGAAGGGGGCAGGTGGTTGTACTGGGGCAGAGCAAGGACAGCCGATGCCACCACTGTCACCTGCACAGGTTTCTCTGCTGTATGATGAACCGTCCAGCTGTTTCCCCACCCTGCTCTGCCCATGCCCATTGCCAATAGTGGTGCAGTTTGCTTGTTATGACTTTGCTTTCTGAATTGTGTGACTTCCTGGAGAGGTAGCCCTGCGGTTTGCTATGCAGGCTCTTGCCCATCAGAAGGGCTTGTGACTTGCAAAGTAGGAAACAAGTCGGCAAAGATGCTGAAATCTGTGTGTAATTTTGCCTGGTTGACAGTATACATTTGCTGTATATGTACCTTCTTGAATCCCTAATGATTTGTGTACAAACAGAGCTCTGTCCCATCTAGGGAAATCTGTAGCTATGCTGCAAAGGGACACCTGGAAATGCCTGTTGTGGCAGGGGCTGGTCTCAGTGATGAGGGGGGGACATGCTCTCAGCTGGGGCTAGCTCTTGGTAGATACATCTGTAGTGAAAGGAAAACAGAGCAATTTCCATTTCTTACATCCCTGAGAAGATGAGTTTAAGGCCCCTTTCTCATAATGTTCCTGCTCAGCTCCGCATCTCTCCAGGGGACAGTACAGTGCTCGGGAGGCTGCTGTCTGAGACGCTCTGTCCCGGGACAGTTTAATCCTCAATCAGCTCTGATTCAAAATGAAATCTGTAAACCTGAAGCTTTAGATGAACACCTTGATAAGGTGAATGTTTTCTCACTCCCGTAAAGCGGCAACAACACAACCTCTGTGCGGCTTGGTAAGACCTGAAGAGTTACTGCTTTGAGTCACAAGCCTGTGCAAAATCAGGGTGTGTAATCCAAAAAGAGATGACTGACTAGATATTTCTGTTGAATAACTGTAACCACTGAGTTATTTTTTCATTCTGATCTACAACAGCATTTTATTTCCTTTCTTTCCTTTTGATTGGTAAAAAGAAAATCTGTGACACTGCTGCAGAAGGACAGATGTCTCACAATATTGAGAACATCTTGCACAGAAGCAGTTTCACAAAGCAAGCTAAATTAATTTCAGGAATTAAAAAATTGCTACAATTTGATGGCTATTGGGTGTTTGTGAAGCAGCATGCTGGTTTTGGTGTAGAAGTTGTAGCTTCTGTATCATCATAATCCTCATTCCTTCTAACTTGTCCCTCTGCAGCTGTGTCTTTTGGGTGTCTGTTTTTTCTGCAACAGCTGCTTTGATGATCATCACCTGCAATAAACTCCATTTTAAAAAAACAATTGTTGTGCCCTTTCCTGCTAGTCTCTCATAGCGTGGGGGAAAAAAAAGCAGATCTCTAGCTGAGAAAGACCTCATGAAATAAAGCTTGTGGCTGTTATTAACTCTAAATCACATTAATTTTCAAGACTGAGAAGTGTGCGTGTGTATTTGTCTGTCTGGCCCTTGAGCCGGTGCTGTGTTTCATTCGGGCAGTTGATTAGATGACTGTCCAGAGTGAAGAACAGCGTGCGTGTCTTGCAATGCAGCATCCCTCCTCGCAAGCAGATTAACCTGAGTTTGTTTTCTTGCAGAGAGGAAGCCAAGGAACCGGAGTCCTGGAGCACCTTGTCTCACACCGTGCACTCGGGGGACTACAGCGTGAAGCACCACCGTGGGCTCAATGTTTACATGCTGACGGCTGAAGCCAAGGAAGGGACAGCAGCCAGCTTGGAGAGTGATATACGGCACCTTCAGATGCACATGCAGAGCCACCAGCACATGGTAAGGAAAAGGATGAGATGACGAGAGAGAAGCAGAGCTGGCTGGTTCCTGCCTTCCATGCAGCCCATCCCCTGGGGAGGACTTCCCACGAAGGCACCCTTCAGAGGTGTATTTACCTTGATTTTTCTTTGGATGTCATTAGCAAACATATTGGCAGACACCTACCTATTTCCTTCTCATCTGACCATGGGGAGACCTGATGAAGCTGTACTATGCAGAAAATTTTTTCTCTCTCAGAAGAGAAGCAGCCTTGGGACTGTGAAATGCTGGCTCTGCTTGGTCTTGTGTGATCTCTCTGCTCCTAGCTCCTGCTTTCTCTGTTAGGTTGGGACCTGCTTGGATGGGCAGGAAAACCTCCCTGGGGTTGGACTGTCCCTCCAGGGTGTCTGGCAGCCATCAGGCAGCATAAGGCAGGCTCTGGAGCGGGGCTGGGTTTGTTGGGGCTGTGCACAGCAGGTATGTCTCTGTTCAGATGGAAAGTTCAGGGTCAGAGAGGAGACTGAGAGGAATGTCTCTGGGGCAGGTGATGGAGAAAACAGCTGTTTCCTTATATAGGACTCGGAGGATGAGTGTCCATAGTGGTCCTCTTGCTGCGCTCCTCTTGGACCACAGGAACTGTGGGGCTTTGGAAGGGTTTCCTCTTGCTGCTTTAACATAGATGCCACAGGGACTCAGCTGGTGTGAGAAGGTGAAGCAGCAAGACACTTCAGTGCTGCTTCTCAGAAACATCCACACATCTTGCACAGCCAGCGTCACTTGTGAGTGTTCCTTCATCAGCTTGTACATCTACCATTATGGAGGTGTGGGATCTAGTTAACTGAATATTTTTGTTCCTTTAACGAAAGAAGAGGAGATTCGTTGTCTGCAGGCATTGCAGGGGGAGGAGACAGTCAGATGTATGGGATGTTCTGAGCCATTTTCACCCTTCCCTGGATGCCTGAGATTTACTTACTCCCCATCTCAACAGGAACTGTTGTCATGAGTAGCAAACCCAGGCTGTGAAATCACTACCCCTTTCCATCAAAAGACAGTAAAGCACAGCCAACATCCAGCTCGCTGCTTGTTTGCTCATATGAATGCCAGATGGGTACATTTTGCCTACAATGAAATCAGAAAAGGCTATGTTTAGACTTTTTCTTTCCAGCACTGTTTCACTTCACATCTAATCTGATTTGATTTTGGAAAGCAGCCCCGTAATTATTTCATTTAGGTTCATTTTGGGTCAGTTAAAAGACAGTTGGCTTCCTTTGGAGACGGCTCTATTTTTCAGGCTATCAGCAGAGTGACTTCACCATGAGGATGCTGGAGCTGCCACGGCCCCTCCTTTTGAAAAACTTGCTTGTTCCCAAGCAAGCGTCACTGATGCCTGTTTCTGTTCGTCCTGGCTGTGTTGTCTCTGTCTGTCCATCCTGGCTGGGAGCCAGCAGCATCATCTCTGTGCTCTGCTGCGGGGTTATAGCCACCAGACGGCTGGCACGCTGTTTGTTTGCCCTTTTTCTTTAAAAAAATTGCTGCAGCCTGCGGGTACCGCTGCACACAGAGCCCTGCATCCCGTCCCTGGTGCTACACGATGGATAGAGGTGCCATTCTGCCTGTCTCCCATGCTAACCCATCTTGGGATACCTCAAAAACAGGGAGCTCTGACATAGGTGACAGCACATATAGAAGCTGGGTAGCGGGATTATTTTAAGTTGGGGATTCATAGCAAATGACAGAAGTATGTTTAGTGGTCTGTGATTCAGTGGTTTGGTGGTGGTGTTCGTTGTTTGCAAACCTCTGAGTGTGGAGAGACAAGTAAACGCAATATCCTCAATGTAGAAGTGAAGATTTTAGCCACTATTTGTATATGCAATACCCAGAAGTTCTCTGTGATGCACCAAGTAACGTATTGGCCGTTTTAATATTCAGGGAGTAAATGGATATTTAAACTGGCTTTTTTGGGCATGAAATTCTATTTTTCTGAGAACTAGAGTCTTTGGCAAAATTTTCAGGGACTTGTCTAAGTTAGGCTTATAGGATGCTTGTATTTTTTGGTGTATTTTTACAAATAAATGCAAAAAAAAAAAATAAAGGATTGATATAGTTTATTAGAATTGTCTATTTGTGGAGAGTCACAGGCACTTATTGAGAAACCAGCGTGACCTCTGAAAGCTTATGGTGCAAAACCCTGAGCCTGGCACAGAAAATCAAGGGAGCTCTGTGGGGTGTCCATTGAAGGACTAAGGTTGCTCGTTAATTTAAGTCAGTTTCCTAAGATGTGAACATCGATATGCAGCAAAGAGAATAAAAAAAAAAAGATTATATTGGAACAGATGGTTCTTTTTAAGTGAAGGTTTGATTGTAACAAGCTACAAAGGCTTGGGGGATCCTTGACAAAGAAGATGATTTGGAAAGAAAATGCAGATTAGAGAGGAATTGAGTATGTTGCTACTGTTCCACCATAACACACACTTTAAAAAGTATGTAATCATTTTCAAATTTTAATTTCATTTTAGGAAGTAAATTTCAGATATTTCATTATGCATGCAATTCTTAGGAATAGATTAAATGATTAGTTCAGTCCTTGGAGTAGGTGACAAGTGGCGGTGTTGGGACATCATCAGCCAATTCCCATGTCTTAAGTGTCAATATAGAGAAAATACAGCAATGTTGATGTGAACTGGGGGGTGCCATTGGGCAGGGATCTGAAGTTGCTCTGAAACAGAATTTGCTCAAGCCCTTTGGGACTAGGGTGGTGTATATTTGTGTTATTTGGTAGAGTGATTTCTGCTGTTTACTGATCTGGAATTTAAGTGCAATCAATAAATATGACTACAGCTGCTTGAAGAGCACTTACAAAGATTACTGTTCTTCTCAGTGGTGGCAAGTGGTGTAAAAAGCGGGTAGAGTGGCAAATTTCAGCTTTAGTGTGTTCAGACTGGCTGTTAGGAAAAACTTAATGGGAGGGTGGTGTAGCATGGGAACAGATTGTCCAGAAAGGTGGTGGGTGCTCCATCATTGGAGGTTTTGGGGATTTGGCAAGATACAGTCATGGCTGACCTGATGTCACATTGGCGATAGTCCAGCTTCAGGCAGAAGGTTGGACTAGATGACCTCCAGATGCTCTTTGCAACCAACGTTTCTGTCATTCTAATGATTTCACTATTACTGCATAACAAAATCAACACTTAAAATACTCACCGGAGTATGTTTGTAACTCTGTCCCAGGGGACACCAGGTAGAGGTACAGAGGGAGCAGGAGTCGCATGGAATAGGATTATGTAGATATCGATCTTGTATGTGGTGGAGACAGGGTAAATGTGTGACAAAGCAAAGTAACTTTTTCTTTTTTGGTCTTTTTACAGAGTTTAAGGCAGCGGACACAGCCTGTACTGGGAGATTCTGGAGACAGCTGTGCTGAAGGAGCAGAACCAGATGGTCACCCAACCACTGCTTCTCAGAAAGCAGAAGAAATGACCAGAGAAGGAAGGCAGGAAAGTCCATCTGATCTCGTTCACCTGGACATTGGGCAGCTCTCAGACCAAACCCACCAGGAGGAGAAAGACAACAGCAGGAGTTTGGGAGCTTTTAATGATGCACCAAATGACTTGCTGAGCCTGGAGGATGCAGAGAGCCCAGAGTGCTTCTGTGAAAGTAAAAATACAGCGATGTTGAGTAAAAAGGAAGAGGAGGGGCCAACCTCTGCTGGAGGCTCTGGGACTATATCAGATGAGAAGGAATGCACAGCGAGCCCCTGTGCAAGCGTCAGTGGTGCCGTAAACCTTCCATCCTGTGGAAATACAAATGAGGAAGCTGGAATGACATCTGCTGGAGTTGGTTTGGATCAAGCCGGCTTGTGCAGTAGAGATAGTCCCCATCAGGAAGCGCAGGCTGGGGAGGAGCGTGCGGCTGACAGTGCTGTTACTGTGGTTGAAACTGCAGTTGAAGCCCCAGCTTCCTTGGAGGGCGTGGATGTGGCTATGGGCCAGACTGAATGCAAGAACTGTGCAGGGGCGGCTGAGAGGGCTGCGGGCCAGCATCAGGTAGAGGATGGGATGGCTGAGGCTGGTGAAAGGAGGACTGTGAACCGAGAAGAGCAATCAGCAGCTAAGGAAGAGTCAGCCAGTGCTGCTCAGCCATTACTTGGTGGTTTTAATGGCAATGAGTGTGCAGATGGGGAGCATGCAAATGTGGGATTAGTACCAGCACATGACGGTACGAATACAGACGGTGGCACTGGCGATGTCTCCATTGACCTTTGCAAGGCCGGCAGTAACAGAGAGACTGGAAAAGATGTGTGCACTCATCAGGTAAACAGTGGTTTCTTGGAAAGCCAAGGTGATACCCATGTCGTGGCAAGGCAAGAAGTTACTGCGAGCGCTGGGGCAGTGTTGCCAGCATTGAATGGGGTGAAGGTTCCCACGTGTGCATCAAAACCTGGTCCTGGTTCGGAAATCCATGGCAGTGGGGAGCGAAAAGGGCAGGTGGAAGCGGATTGCACAGATGGGAAGTCCAGCTCACCCTCACTGCAAGACACTGCAGAGACTGATGGCCCTAATGCTAAACCTGAAAACAATGATGTTGGTGGATCTAATCAAAGCAGTGCAGAACCTGCGGGTTGCCAGGAGAGTGGTAAGATTACTGAACGTGTGGCCAAAGTAATGGAGGGCAGTGAAGCCTATGAAGAGGAGCCAGCAGGAACTGATACCAGCAGCAGCAGAGACGGAGGAAGCGCAGATTCTGCAGCCAGAGCTCAGGAAGTTGCTCAGTGTCGCCCTTCTGCTGATCAGACTGTCCTTAACGATGAAATGGGTGACAGCTTAAAGCCGGACGCTGCTCAGGAGAGCAAACATGAGCCTGCATCAGTCCCTCTGGAGGATTTGAGAATGTGCCTGGCAGAAAAAGAGCCTTCACAAACCAAAACGGAGAGAACAGAAAGTGCTTTGGAGCAGGAGGGGCTGAGCGACAAGATGAAATTGCTCACTCCCCTGCCCAGGGGAGAGGGACCCGCTGTGAGTCAGGAGGGAGATGCTGCAGTGGCACCTCCCGGGCAGGAGGCAGCCCCGCAAGGTAATGACCCTGGATCAGCTCCGTGTGCCAAGGGCGCAGACTGTGTGGAGGATAATTTAATAGGCACACCCTCTGTAATTCATAATGAAGAATCTAAACAAAACCAGGAAGTGGTGGCGGCACTGGCAGGCGTGGCAGAGCTCACCCGGCAGCATGGTGGGGAGCATGGCAGGGTAGCTGCCGGAGCTGGCTGTCCTGGTGACCATGCTGAGGACAAGGGCTTTCCAGAGCAAGGCTCCTCACAGCAGGCTGCAGGAGGCAAAGCTGAGGCTGACAAGGCTTGTGCAAGTGGCAGTGAGCAGGTTTTATCGGAGGAACTTCTTGCTTCTGTTGTGAGACCATCTGTCTGCAGTCAGGTGGGGCCTGTGGCAGGCAGCGACGATGTGGATGCTGGGCTGAAAGGGAAGGTCTCTGCCAAAGAAATGTGTGAGACCAGGGCGGCGGATGCAGAAGGCACCATGCATGGACCCACAGTGACATGCAAGTCACCGGGTGAGAACAGTGACTCTTGTCCAGGTGCAGGGCTGAACCCAGAGCATGATCCCAGCCAAACACAACAGCAAATCTCCCCATGCAGCAGCACCCCCGAGTTCAAGGATGCTTCACAAATGGGAGCCCCTAGTGATGCCTGTGGGGGTAAGGAAGTGTTGAGACCGGTGGCAATGTCCCCTGCTGCAGTGTATTCAGAAGAACAGGAGGACATGGAAAGCGTGCTGCCACGGGCAGCGCTTCAGCCCATCGCAGAGGAGCCCATGTGCGACAGCGACTCCAGCACCGACACTGTCTGTCCGGCCGGTGAGAGCAATGCTGGTCCTTCCACGAAACCAGCTCAGGGGAACATCTTGGCTGAGCCCGATGGACAGCAAAGTCGAGCTGCACCTGAATTGCCCTTCTTGCCGTGTTTGTGCCGTATACATGCTGTTGAGTCACTGGAAAATGTGGGAGTAAAGAGTTTGGTTTCAGCAGATGATGGCTCCTCTCTGGATAAAGTTCCTAAAATGGTAAAAAGTTTCGATGCAGTTGTTTTTGCAGCAGAGACACCTTTTTCCCCTGAATTACCAGCTGTGGAAAAATTGGGGCTTGACACCCAGCCTGCAGTGGATGTGGGAGCCAGCCTTAACGGAGAAGTGGATTTAAGTTCTTCGAAAAAGAAGAGGAATGTCAGCCCAGCAGTGCAAGGAGCAGAGCCTGTTACAGGTAGGAAAAATCAGTTGCTTTCCTACTTTTTAGTTTTTTCTTTGTAGATGTGTCTCTAGCATCTCGTCAGCAAAGGAAATAAGTGCAGGAGGCCTGCCTTGCAGAGGAAGTGTGGATGTTTGGGGTTTTTCTTCTCAGAAAGAAGTAATCCGACGTTATATATTAAAATTCTCAGTTCAAATGCATGTTGCTTGGCTTGCGCTGGGTGTAAGGATGGGACATCATCTATGAATATGTGCAGAAGAATTTCTAGCATGTGAATCCTCCCTGGAGCAGGAATGAATGGGAGGGAGCTATTTGGGTTACTGTATCTTCGAGTTACATGCTTTCATGTTGGCCTGAGGGTTTAGTTCTTTAGTGCTTTTCCTTTGCTTCTCCCTTGTATTTTTGCTAACGTGGAGTCAGTGGATGCAGCAGGGCCCTCCTGAATTTTCTTTGCTCATCTACTTGAAACAGCTGCCGGTGTCATTCTGAACTGCGCAAAGCCACTTCCTACTTGGTGGTATTAGGTCATTTAAAAAAGCCAGCAAGCCCTACCCCCACCGCCTTTTCCGGGCTGCACGGCTTTTTTGTCGGGCAGAGCAGCCGGTGGTGTTTTCCAGTGCATTTAAGCAGTACTGGAACTCAGATGATGAGTTTTGCTCGCTGCCATCAGCTGGGAAGCGGGACCGGCATTCCCCGTGGATAAGTGTTGATGAGGGAGAGCGGTGGGACTTGGACAGCGTAGACATCTGGAGCTTGTGCGACAGGAGCTAATAGAAGATGTCACCAGGTAACTCCAAAAAGGGAAATAAAGTGATAAATTGAATGAAAGAGAAATGGGTTTGTTGCTCCAGCCTGGAATTAAATCATGGGTGAATTTGCTACTGAAGTGTGGAGCTAATCTGATCTTTATACTCCACCTGTTTAGGCAGCTGTTAATGGAAGCAGCTGAACTTTTTCAGTTGCCATTTTTTTTCTTTGCTATGAGAAAATGATACAGTGCCTCTCGCTTTCCCGGCACTGAATAAACAAACAAACAAACCATTTAAACAATTATTTTGAAATCTCTGATTATATAAATCATGAAGTTGTAAATCTGTAAAGCTGTTTCACTGCTTTAGTGCTGGGAGCTCTTTCTTCTAGGTGCAGAATGGGCTGATGGCAGAGGATTTGTTCTGTGATAGCACAATAACCGGGGGCAAGGGAAAGGATTGTTTTTTGGGGGGGGGTCAGTGGTGGGTCCAGCAAATCCCTTTTTTGTTTAGTTCAGAATTTTTAGAAAGTTTATGTTTCAGGAGATAACCAGTAAACTTTAGGCAGGAGATGACTAGTAAAAAAGTAGTAAGATGTAAAGGTGGATTAGAAAGCTGTTTTCAGAGAAAAAACAAACAAACAAAACCCACCACAACAACTGTTTAGGTGACAGATTGACAGTTCAATGGGGTGGGAGTGGCTGTAAGGCAAAACCTCCTTTCTTCTGGGAGCCTCCTGCTCTGCTGGCTCTGGCCACACAGTCCAGGTCTTTATCTCTGGTTGGATTCTTGGAGGCATGACATTGTCTAGGCAAGGTTTTAAAAGGAGAAGTGACTAAACAGTCCAATAAGATAGTTACTGCAGCAGGAGAAGTAATATTAAGGCATCGTTCTGTGTTAGGGTGTGGAAAGGGGGGTGGGGGGAAGGAGGTGATCCTGTTACAGATTTAAAATGTATAAGGATTTAGGGCTAGAAGGTCTTGGAATACAACGGAAGATCTGTTCATTTGCAGTGGGATGCTGCACAGCGCAAACTTTCAGCTGAAATATCTGCTCTTGAAGAACTTCAGATTGCTCTGAGGCAAAATGTTAGGGAAGCCCAAATAAAATAGTAGCTTAAAGCAGAGAAAAGTGACTGCTATGAATTGTAGCACACCATTTGAAATATTGCTGAAATTCGCCTCCTATAAGGCGGCATCTCGAACTCTGATATGGCAGCAATTCAAGAGAACAGATTTATTATTTATTATTATTGTTGCTGTGTACATTTCTCATGTCTATGTCTAAGCTTTGGGTGGCGTGTTTTGTTTACTAGTCCAGTGGCACCCTTTAATTCTTTCCGTCAATTCTTCCTTGCTGTGTCAGTGCTGGGAAGTTTTCCCTGCAGCCTGGGTTTGTACAGAGTATTTTGTAGCGGTGAAGGAGTCGTCAGTGCTCAGAATGAATCAGATCTTTTTTCGATACACTTACAATCAAGCCTTCCCAAAGGAAGTGTAGGTCACGAGGCTGTTTCTCAGAAACGTGTGTGGTTGGAGGGTTTCATTGTCATGCTAATTTGTCAGAGATGTAATGGGCTGATAATTGCTGTTGCCCTTACTCCAAATCATTGAGCTTTCCAATTTTTTTTTAATTTATATATTGAAATTGCTCCCAAATATATACCTGGTTATCTCATTGCCTCTTCTTAGTTTCAGCCTACCCCCAAAACAGGGACCTCAAAGGGGTAATTCTTTATCCAGACAGATATCTAGACAAAGATCACAACCTGGAAGGATGATGATGAAGCTGGAAGATCCTACTTTAATAAGGCAGCTCCTCATGCTATTAGCTTTGGACTCAGAACTGCATTACAGCAGAGTAATGGTTTCTTCAAGCACATTATTTGCAAGTCAGGCAGATATATGCTACTCATTAAAAAAGCAGACAGTTAGGATATGAAATCATACCACAGTAGACAGACTGGGCGAGATGGCATGTGTCTGTGCTGACAAAACACCTCTGAGTAGATGCAGTGTCTTGTCAGAAAGCCACCCCAGCAAGATTGTGTTGTATGGTTGGGGTTTGGCATCTTAACAACTACTGTAACCACTGCTTACTAGCTGCTCTTCTGGGAGAAGTATCCCAAGTGTATGTCTTGTAGATCTCAGCATTTAAGGAAAACATTCATTTCCAGATAGAAGAACATCACCTTATTTTGAATTTTGCCAGTCTTCACCTCATTCTCCTCAATGGCATTTTCCCAATGGAAAAGCACTTCCTACAATTTCCTTTGTCTGGTAGAGCAGCAGGATGAACTGATAGCAGATGTCACTGATGATACCATACGTGTGATAAGGTGCTCTGTGCCTAGAGACCTCTGTGATTGCATTATAGTGCTTTTCATTTGGAATATGTTTCTTAATAGAAGTTTAGGAAGAAGTGGCAGAGTGCAAAAATTGTCCCCTTGAATTTCATGCAGAGGATACGTGGCTTGGTCCTCCGGTTCTTAGCCAGCATGGAGTATCACTACACTGCTTGCTTCTCTCCTCCTCAGTGCACCAGAAATTTCTTCCTTGCGTGTTCCATCTTTGGATAAAGATTTCAGCCATCACGTCATTGCCACAACCCTGAGCAGATCTTGTCACAACCATGGTCTCTGCTTTGACAGCAAATGGAACTCAGAGAAATTTATAGCTTTACCTCTGATTTCTGAGAGTCCACCCACGAACTCATCTAATTGAGACAAAATCACACCAATTTGACTTAATGATGTTGGATAAGTTTGTCAACAGAACATTGCAAAACCAGATAGTCCCAAAATCAAGGGTAGACTTTAATGCTAGTGGAAGACCATTGGTGGCAGTTGTTACAGCAGTTTCCCGTGAGGATGGGAGGCTTCTCTTGCTGAATCCCTGAGCGGGTAAACTCGCTGCAAATGTACATGGAAGGTGTTGTCATCCATCCAGTGTTTGTTTTTAGTAGAAACAAGGGAGGGAGCAGGATTAGAGGGGGGTTTAGCCCTAACACAGCCGCTCTCCAGCTGGGTGGCTTTGGTCAAATCACTCCTCTAAACATATCGTGTGTGTTTCACGAGAGTCATTAGCTTAGGGTTGAAAGAGTATCAGGACATTGACTTCATGCCAGGGAAAGGTAGACAGAAGGGGGAACCCCTGGGGAAGGGTGACTAATGAAAGCTTTGTCGGGCAGAAAAAGCAGCTGGGACATGATGATTGTAGCACTGAGGTGGTGACACCATCACGGGAGCATGAGGAAGGGGAAAATCAGCTGGGACTTTATAAACTGTGTAAAGAGTTTGCATTCCTAGTCCAGAGACATAATCATTGTCCTTAAGGCAGTGCAAGTGGGCTTTATCTTCTGATTTTTTTTTTTTCCAATGCTTAATATACCAGTGACAAGGCTGGTTTCTTGCTTTCTCTTCTTGTTATGATAAGAAGAAAAACAGAAAAAAAAATTGGTTCTTTTAACTAGATGAACAGGAGCCAAGAAAACACATGGGCAAACACATGCAGCTGTGTTCAACTTCACCTAGAGCTTTTTAGGAGTTTCACCCTCTGCTTGCTGCTGTTTCATAGCTTCCTTCAATCCCAGACACGATAATTCTTAAAGCTAATAACAAACAAGCAGCAAAGTCGGGAATGAAACCAGATGTTGCAAGTCAAATGGACTTGTTGAAGGGGTTTTGGGGTTGGGCTTTCTTTTTTTTTCCTCTTTTTTTGAGACTGGTTTGAATAAACAGAAAAATACCAGCAGCGCTGAAAGAAGTTTGTTTTAAAATTGCTTCTGCAAACCGTCTGTTTTCACAGGGAAGCTGGAAATGAAAACTGAAGACGAGGTGAATTTTCTGAAAGATCACAACGGGAGCACAACCCACGAAGAGGCGGTGAGTGCCACTTACACATCGTCACCTTGTCTTTTTCTGTGCTTTTTAAAGAAATGCTGCTGCGGCTGGCCACCTAACCGGCTGGTTTCCTTTCTGTAGCCTTTGCAAAGCCGAATGGCGTCTGTCACCGTGACGTTGCCTTAGTCCTTTAAAAATAGCATGGGCTTTTGAGACTATGCTTTTTTCCTACCACTGGGTTAAGCCGTATTTATTTCTGTCAGTTGTAGACATAGAGGTTGACCCAGCATGCTCGTTGTGAGGCAGGGTTGTACCAAGATTTGTGTATAATTTGACAAAAGCGATGCCCCATGTGCACTTGGGGTTGGCGATGCTGCGTGGTCCTGGCGAGGTGCTCCGTCCCCTCTCAGGCTTTGTCTCTCCAGGGAGTTTTTGGCAGGGGGGACCATGGCCAACTGGTGTTGGTGTGTGCACAGACTCCAAGGTCCAAAGGCATCGCTGGCTGTGATTGTTAGTGCTTTTGCTGGAAGAAAAATTAATAATAGTAAGACGTACAAGGATCAAATGTGGAGGGAAATCCCATATTTCCTCATAAAGGTGAAACAGTATAAAAATGTCATGCCAGGGATCAGAAATCAGTCGGTATTGTTTTCTATTACTTGTGCTTTGCCATATTTAAGGACTGTCTATGATTAAAAAAAAGTGAATATTAGGCTTGACAGGAATGTAATTTTTGTTTAAATCTCCTTTAATACATATACTCCTCTGTCAGGAGCTGGGTTTTTCAGTCTTACCTTTCTTAACTAGATTTGCATTTGCTCCTATATTATATATATATTATTCTTTCTGAAAAGGCAAGTGATGTGCAAATGCTAAATTGCTCACAGCCTCTGTTGGTGCATGTTGCCATTGAGCAGCTGTGTTTGTTTGTTAGTGTACCATTATAACGCTGTTAAAAAAGAAAATATTGCTGGGATGAGTTAATATTATAGGGTGGAGCACCAGAAAACTTTGCTCATCCCACAGTAAAACTCTTCAGGCAGCAGAACAGTCTTGCCAAAGCTTGTAATAAAATCAGGTTTATTTTGTTTTTAACAAGTTAAGGCTTAATTTCTGTAGCTGATTGCTTGGTGAGTTAACCACAGAGTAGAACAAATAAGTTTACAATCTAAAATTTGTGCTGCCTTGATAAGTAAGTCTTTTGTTACTGCGATGCGTGAGCATAAATATTATGATGGTTTTTTTCCCAACCCTTTATTGATAAAGGTAATTTTCATGACTAGTAGTTAGGTATCTGGTAGTAAAGAAAGATACAATTAGAAAATGCACATTAGGGCACTGCCTTTTCCTTTCAAACTGGCAAAAAAAAGAGAAACATGTTTAATTTGTCTTTCTTTTTGCAAGTTTTACACACTTTTTAAAAAATTTTTTTCTTTTTTTTCCTTTTTCTTTTTTTTTTTTGTCTTTCTTTTTTTTTAACTTTTATGGGGTGTATGCTTTCTTCTCTTCTCCTTCTCCCCCACCAGCCTGTCAAACACCTCTGTAGAAATCTGGCTTTTCTGGTGCAGGAATGGGAGTGCCAGGGGAATGGAAAGTTTGCTGCAGGACTGACAGGGTTTCCTGTTGCTAAGTTCAACAGAAACAACATAACAACTGCACTATATTAAGGTCGTTTAAAAAAAAGTCAATGGAAGACTTATAAATAGAGCTTAATTCACACGTGTAGGTTGGGTAGGGAGGTGGCCAGTGAAAGCCATCCCCAAAGCATGCATCTCCTGTTCTGCTTTATTAATATTTAGTGCTGACTCTTTTGTAGCCAGAAGTCTTTCAGGTTCTCATTCCCTTCTCATTAGAGAGCCATTTTGTGGTTAGTAAAAGCATTTTCCTTAACTTCTGGCAAATAAAAATGTTGTTGCTTGCACCTGATCGGGAGCTGCAGGTATTTAGCAGTCTCACTGGTGCTGTCAGTAGCTTTGGACCTTGGGAACTGCATTAACTCTTGTTTTATGGGTAAGAATTTTGCACAATGTTACTTATAAACACACAATGTAGAAAGCTGCTTTTATGCACAGACTGTCAAAAAGAAATGTTTTGGAGTCTAAAAAGTGCAACTTCTTGTATAGTGTAATTGGGCTGAATAACACTAAGCTTGAGTGCACTGGAAAGAGATGGGAGAAAAATCCTTCTTGTGAGTTGATTTCTGAAGGCAAATTTATCTGAATTTGTGATGCCAACAAGCATTCTCTGGTTTTACATGTATAAGTTTGCACATGCTTTCCCTGTAGTTGCTTCAGAAGACTTTGCATGAGAGAGGCTCTTGTGCATGTCATGGAAAAGCTGCAGCTGAAAAGTGTTTAGGAAAATAATGGTTTGTAGGCTTATAAGCACTGAAAAGAAAATAATGGAAAAATGTGTTTTCCAATTAAAATGGGGGTTTTAAGTGTCTTTTTCTTAAATCTCCAGAATATTTTCACAGAGGTTGCATTTGTTTAGCTACAGAGATTCTGTAACCAGAATTTCCCAAGCCCCTTTCATGTTGGGCAGTGGGTGCTCATCTGGCTGGAGACTTGCCTGGTCCTTATCTTCCTGCTTTGTCTGGGGATCTGGAGTAGAGTTGGGGCAATAACTTGATCCGATCTATTAAAATTAGACTTTAGCATTTTTTGAATTGAATAACTTTAGATTCTTAACTCTGCTGAGAACTCTGGTTTGGCTTCTGTGTACTGTGATATCAAAATAATTTAGAAATGGTGCCTGGTGGCTCCAGCATTATGAAAGTAAAGCGACAGTTTGAAATGAACTGTACCCTGATAACCTTCTCTTCTTGTGTTGAACCTAGAAATCAGTTATGATTCATTATTTGCTGAACCTTTGTCTTCATGTGGCAGGATGGATAAGGTCGCACTGCTGGGTTCATGCGACAGCTTTGGTTGTCTAAGCCTGTGACTGACAAATTGTAGCTGGCTGACCCCAGAAACAGAGTTCGCTGGGAAACAGCCTTCTCATTGTATTTATTAATTCCATTAGTTAGGTCCTATTAAATTTAATACATCCTACCTTTACTGGATGAATTAGTTTTTAATTAATGTCTGTATTTTCAGAGGCTGCAGCCTACCATATAAACATGGCATTTCTAAGTATCTTCATGCAGAATGAAACTTGAAAAATATTTGCGCTTTCATCTCTCCAGTGATCCAAGTGCTGCAGTAACGTGTGATGTATCAGCAAGGTCACTTTCTGGGGCAAAACTTGCAATATTTTCAGTCATGATTTGGAAGATGGAAGTGTGTTTATAACGCTTTCAGATTACATCAGGTTGGGAGGGGTTGCAGGCACTTGAGAGAACAGGGTCAGGGCTCAATAGTGACCTTAAGAATTTGGAGAGCGCATGCAGATAAGAGATAAAAGCACACACAGAGTGCTTCATTTGCAAGGAAGAAATAAAAATGCATGTTTACTAAGTGAGGTTTAAACTGGAGAGTGATGGGTAGAAAAAGGCTGAGGATTTTTAGTGGACCACAAATGAATCATCAGTGAGAGGACATTGCGAAAGGACAAATCTTGGTTTGGGTTGTATTGAAAGAGCGTCTTCCATACGGTGCAGGAGGTGACTTGTGCATGGTACTTCCAAGGCATCATCATTGCCATCGAATTCGGTTTGGGGTGTCCTGCTCCAAGGAGGACAGAGGCGTTCTGGGAAGTGTTCAGAAGAAAAGGACACGAAGAGATTAAGAAACATGAGAAGAGTTTGAAAGAATTAAGTTTATTCAGTGCAACAAAAAGAAAACTATTGTGCAATCTAGCAGGCTGCCAATGTGTAATAGTGGTTATTAATGTCCCAGATTTCCATGGCAGCTTAATTTACTGATTTGCTAATTTGCCAGGATGATTTAGGCTGGATATTGAGAAAACATCCTGTTATCATCATGAAACTGTTGCAAGACCACCTAGGGAGGCTAGGAAACCTCCTTCCCTGGGGGTTGCTACAGATAAGATAGATGATGCTCTGTTGGGGCAGAGCCCCAGGTCTGTTGTTGCTCATTGTGTTTGCTTTGTGGGCCCCCAGGTTTGTGCTTTGCCACATAATAGGGAGGAGTGAGCAGCTTGGCCAGAGTCTGGCAGGGTGTGTGGAGGAAGGGGGTGAGGACGGCAGGACCACAGGAGATAGAGGTAGGAAGAAGGAATGGGCTGGACTGGGTGGAAAAGGGCTCGTGGGAGTGAGATAAGTGTTGGGATGATCAATAGGTGTGAAATTTCCAGAGATTTGTCCTCCCCCTGATCATAATCTTCCTGGGAGTCAACAGATAAATGGAGAAAATTATGGCCAAGGTGTCCAGTGTCCTTTGGAGAAGAGCCTGGTGCTGGTGCTGGCTGTTGGTCAAGTCAAGTAGTAGAGAGCTTCATGGCTCAAAAATGCCGAACCTCGGTGGTGACCCAAGGCAGAGGGTCATTATAGCTCTCCAGGGCTACATTTTGGTTTCTTTTCTTAGGAAATAACTTCCTTAACAAACTGTTCACGCTGAGGTCATGCCAAAATTCAGGTTGCTTGTGTGCACTGAAGTCCGTTTGCTCTGCGTGTTCATATGTACATACTGTGTGAAGGTGATTGTAGATCGCTGTTTTCCAAAGAGCCTGCAGAGCAGCGTGGGAAGCTTCCCAACAGCATAGGAAATTTAGAGCAGGCAGGTGAAGTGTTAGAAAAAAACAGAGCGGGGTCTGGCAGTGTAAAGCGCAGCCTTAACAATAGGCTGCATCCTCGCCCTGCCTCTTAAAAATCACTTCTGTAACTCTCTCTTTATAGATGTTGTCCTGTAACTAGAGTAAACATGGAAAAACCCAGCTAAAAAGGAGCCTGGCCTAAGCCTGGCATGACTGCTGGAGGGTGACATACTCATACCATTGGGTCAAGGCTTTGGGCTAGTCATCCGCCAGGCCCTTTCTCACACCCACCAGCATCCTGTGTCTGCCCCGGATGCTCAAAGCAGAGGTTCGAGAGGTCTAGGAGTAAATTGTGTCAGACTGTCAACCCCTGAATAAATTCTTCACCATGCAGAATAGCTCACCCTGGGTTTTGCTGTCTGTGCATCGCTGCGTGAGTGGTTGAGTCCACAGTACATGCTGTAGGGAGTTAGAATAAAAACAACAGGAAGAAAAAAAATTCAAACCAGGCTGAGTTTGTTGTTTGGCCTTTACTGTTACTCATGCTTTGAAATCTGTAGCAGGAAGGCATTTGTACAACTACCGTGGCAGGCTTTTTTGTCCTATGCTTAATTTCTCTGGGTGCTGCAGTTCCGATGCCTTTTTCTCCCGAAGGCTGCTAATCCTCAGCCTGAGACAGATCGTTTCCAAGTTCAGTCACAGGATTCACGGATGTTAGCAAGGGAAGCAGGAACGTGCATGCTGAGCCAAATCCCCGTCTCAGCACAAAGATGCCGCTCCCAGGTTTGGCTCGGGGCGAGTCTGCAGCAGCACAGGGCTCCTTGGCCACAGGGCTCACTGATCGCTAGACATGGTGAGTGACTTCTCCTCCCCTTCGCCGTCCCCTTCAGCCGCTACAGGCAACGTTTTTTTAGAGGTAAAGGTTGCTGCGTGTAGCCCTGCTACTCTGTTTATTCTTCATTTCCTCTAATAAAACATCTGGCTCTGCCATCCTCCCAGCATCGGCTGCAAAGGAAGTTTATCCCTCGGATTTTCACGCTCATTTAAGAGCATCAAGAGCTACCTGCAATTTTATTTACCATCTGCAAATACTGTTACGTCAAAGGCAGAGCTGTGTATGTGTTCCTGCCGCAGTCTTGAGAAGGATGCAGATTAAAAACAACTGTGTAATAATTACGAATCTTCCGTGATGCTTGCTATTGGCTTGCATCTGGCAAACAAATTATTTAACGTCAGTGCATTAATGAAGCTTTCTGAAACCCTTTTTAGTGTCAGCACTCCATGATTTCACAAGTTTATAAAACACAGAAGTAAAGGATTTTCAATACAGAAAATCCTGGTTTTGGCATTCTCTTCCAGTTGTTCGATACATTTGTTTTTTATGCAGTCATGAAAGTATGACTCCATAAAATAATGGATGTATAAGACTGTTACTGTGGCAAAGGAATACTGGCATTGAATATTACACCTCAAGAAGGAAAATACTGTGCTGTTTTGAATGGTTCAATCTCCTGTGTCATATGGCTTCTTTTATTTGTGTTTGGAATCTCTTAAAGTTTTGTGGTGTAACTGTTGTATGGTAGACATGGTTACTGCACACTGAATTCCTGGTCTAAATATAGAGGAAATTAAGATGATAACATGGGAGACCAAATGTGGACTTTTTGATGGCGACTGTGTTATTATGAGAAATTTATACTTTGGTGTATCACGTCACTGGTCTTTTATCCTTCTGAAGGAAACCATTTAGCTCCATTCGATAATTTGGAAGCTGAAGCTGGCCCCTACGAAGTAGAGTGGCCAGCATTGATGGGTTTTTTTGGTAGACATGGTTTTTTGCAGTTCATCAGTAGTTACGCTGCCTTAGAGGAACACATCATTAATACGATAAATAGGTTTTTAATTATGTTACCATACATTTGTTCTGGGATTTTGTGAGAAGTCATTGCTATTCTACACTAACTGCTATCCTACACGGTAGGTTTTTGTTTTTATAGTTTTTCAGGGTTTGGGAAAGCTTTTTGGGATGGTTTGTGCCAAATCCAGGAAGTCTCCTGAAAGGTGAACCACAGGGAGAAGGGACACATGGGGGGACAAAGCCCCTGGGTACCACTGGGTCATGTCTGCAGCAGTAGCTGCTGGTGGGCACTGTGGTTCCTCCTCTGCCTGGGAGGTTGTGCTGTGAACCAGGCTCAAAAGTGAGTTGAGACAGGGGCAAAGCTTTTGTTCTGAGTCCAGAGCAGCGTACCATTTGGAGAGCTTTGGACTATAACTATATGTATGGGGAACAGCTTTCTTCCCACTTTTTACGCTAATGGAAGAGCCATAAATGAGATGCAGCGTTTAGAAAGTGAGGTTGAACAGATTGAAACTGTAGGAATAACAACAAAAACGTTGAAGTGTAAAAATAGTTATTTATTTGAGTAATTTACTGTAGGAAGGAGTTAGCTCTGCACTGCTTCTGGTGTTCCCATCAAGACTGGATGTCCTATGAGCCATACATTGCAGCTCTAAATAAAATCCCAAACCAGTGCTAGAACTGCTGTGGGGTTACATTGCCTGGCCTGTTGTATGGACTGGTGTTGTCATCATACCTCTTGTCTTTAAGATCCGTGTTAGAAGGTGAAACCTAGCCGTGCAGTCTAAGAGTGCTCAGATGGGGACATTATTTGGGTGATGAGTTGTACTCTTGACTGCTGATAAAGAATTATGGGCTCCAGCAGTATCCAGGCATGGCATTTCTGCTTTACCTTCCAGAAAAGGATGAAAAGAATGGTGTAATATGAAAAAGGTAAAGGACAAAGGAGAGTTGTGTGTAGAGCTAGAGTAGAAATTAGGAAGATCAAACTGCTGTTAAAACATCAGATGAGATAAAAGCCTCGGTATAACTAAATGTTTACTTTTCCATGCAGCGTATTTGAGCAGATTGACTGCTCTCTGCTTTTCTCAGGGACATCTTTCCTGCTGCTCTCTGCCTGGTCTGTGCTGTACAGAACAGTAGGATGGGGTGATGGAGAGGACTTTAAGTTTGGGACTGTGAAACAAGAATAGATGGTTAGTGTTGCAGTGGATGATTAAAACATCTTAGTCTATACAGAAGGATTGAGTGTCTAAAATAAAAGAACTTGGCTGGTATAGAAGGGATTGGGTTTAGCTGTGCAGAGGCAGCTGCAAGTCAGAATTTAACATCCCAGTGAACTGATGTTGTGTTTGGCTGTGGTCAGCCAAAGCTGTCCTTTCTGTCATGGTAGCAAATGCATCAAAACTTTCAAGGAAAGGAAACTTCTGAATACTGATAGACTTGTATTAGTCATCAGTCACACTGAAGAAGAGGTGATGTCTTCAAATGCCGATCCTGTAAAAAGCATGGACAGTAGTGACTTTTTGTTGGGACCCAAGGGCAGGTAGGTGTAAGGGATAAGAAGAGAGTTTCTTCTCGCTGCCGCTTACCTCCTTCCATCGCCAGCTTGTTGATTTTACTCCTGTGATCTGTGTTTTGGACTTCTGCTTTGGAATAACCCCAACACGGAGGCTGTAACAAGAATGTGACAGAGTTTTGCAATGGCTTAGTAGAATATACTTGATCAGCTATATTGGAATTAGGAAATGGGAGAAAATTCTGTACCAGGCTTTCTTTTGCACTTTGTTTCTTACAGCTAACAAGGTTCTTCTCCTTCTACCTTCTCTTTCTGCTTCACTTATGCATTAAATTTGTGCCTATATAAGCAGGTATTTAATGTAGCTAACTTTTTTATTTTCTCCTAAGAAGTGGGGTGAATTTAGCTGCTCCCTCCCTTCTTGCTTATTGCATTTATAATCTTGGTGTCAGCAATGTACTTGGCTAAAATGAAGGCAGTAGCTGTGCCTAAGAACCTAGTCCAAAAGACACAGCAAATATTTCTGGGTTATCTCGTTTGCTTTCTCTTCTGTTTGTGTAGTTCAAGTCAGAGGAATTGTTGCTAGCCTGTGTTTAACTGGAGTTAAACTGCTCTCCTTTCAGATCTGCAGGAGGACCAATGCTTGGCTTATGATTTTCTCAGCCTAGTTAAGTAATGCCTCTCCCTAAAGACTTTGCCTTGATGTATATACCCTGATAGCATTACAGTCATGATAATAGTAGTTTCATGTTATTTGGGGGCATATTCTTACCTGTGGGAAGTACGGCATCTTTATCAAATACCATGTGCCTCCCTGTCCTGAAGCGTTTCCAACATCTCTACTACAAACACTAATACTGTATTTGCAGGTACCATAGTGCTGGGTCTGCCTGTCTCATTTACCAGCTGAATATGTTCTCCCTTCTTATACGTTGTCCTTCCAGCTGATGAGATAAGAGGCAGGAACGTGAAGCCTCACCCTTGCAAACTCATTAGTCTGAGCCCTGGTACTGAGTCTGCTTAACATCAAGTGACTTGTTTTTCTTCTGTCTGAGACTGTGCTTACCTCCATAAATCACCAGAAGATCATAATCCTGACTTGCTTGACACTGAACTTTTGCTTGGTTTCTTAACACAGCTGGACACATTAAATGCCTGACAGTGGTTGGGAGGGATGTTATTTCCAAAATACGCATTTTTCAAAGGCTGGAGGTGCAGTTCTGTGAAACATTGGTTTCACTCTGAGATTTTGTGCTTGAGAATGTAGAAATCTCTGATGCCCCTCCAAAATTCTGCACTGCAGATCACATTGATTCTTATCAAAGGCATGGACAGGAGTGAGCGAGTCTGCTGAGATTAAAGAAGTGCTCTTTGTGTTTTGTTCCACTATTATTTTTATTTTTAACTTGCAAGGTGAGAAAATGCGTACTTACCCACTTGCCCAGGAGGAGGTGGACGAGTCTTAGCTTCAAATGCTTGAACCTAATGGGTAAAAAAAGTCAGTAATATATATTTTTGAGCCTTTTAAAAGGGAAGGAGGCTTGCTTACACCTTTTCCAAATATTCCCACTTGCAGATGCCTGAAGAGAGGCATTGACTGTAGAGGCTGGGGTCCCGCGGTGTTAAAAAGAGAAGCGGCGCAAGAGTCTTTTGCTCCCTGCTGCATCGGCCGAAACAGTTTTAGGGCATTTTGCAAATTCTGGTTTTAATTGCATTTTGGGGAGACATAGAAACCTCTAAAGGCTTTTTTGTTCATAGCTGGGAATTTGGGGGACAGCATTTGATTTGCGTGTCAAGACTTGTTTATAACTTGTTTTCTATCTTTGGGGAAGATCAGGTTTACTTTGTATGTTGTAAACGATGCAAAAGGCACCCAGAAGAGTATAGATGGATCCTCTGCCTTTGTTTCTGCCTTTGTTATAAATCTAGATGTATAGACTAAATAAATAACTTTCTGGGCTTAAAATCCTTACAGTACACCAGACAACAAAAATTTCTGTCTTGGAGTAGTTCCTAGAATTCTTTAATGCTGAAATATCTCCTCTGCTTGCGAACCTGGGGCTCGCCCTCCTTGAGATAAGTGGTTTCTGTTTAAACTGGCTTTTCTTGCCGCTGTCCTTTCAGGCAGGGGTTGGCACAACTCAGTCAACACCAGCGGTGACACTAGAAGTGTATGGCAGGGAAATAAGTTTTGAAGGTAAGACTACACAAATAATCTCTGTTAAAAAGAGAAAGAGGAAGAAATGTCTGTGCTCAG
The DNA here is from genome assembly GCF_036013475.1 of Columba livia. NCBI lineage: Eukaryota > Metazoa > Chordata > Aves > Columbiformes > Columbidae > Columba > Columba livia. Next base: position 6,463,093 of record NC_088612.1, on the reverse strand, counting down.
AGTCTTGCCTTTCTCTGGCTCTTGACAACTTCAGTGTATACTGAAACGTGATTTTGAGAGATCTTCAAAAGTTTTGTAAGTTGTTTTCTTCTCTTTCGAGAAGGCAGAATTCATATAGAGTCATATTTTTCAAGCAGCAGCTGAATTAAATGTTTAAAAATAGAATTTTTTGTTTGTTTGTTTTTGTTTTTGTTTTTTTTTTAGTTAAGAATTAGTCTCCCACAAAAAGTACGTTCTGTTTTAATGCATGTCTTATTATGAGCAGTGTATGTTCCCTATCTGGTTAGTGGTGCTGTCTGGAGCATCAAATACCTTTTGGCAGGTTGGCTCTTAAAATACATTGTGTGTTATATTTCAGGGGGATGTCAGCAGATGTCTGGATCCTGGCAATGAAATAACCGGAGGGGGGGAGGCAAGACGAACCCGGGGTTCATTGTGAAGCACTGTAGGAAGTGGAAAGGGGAGCCAGGGAGATGGGTAGCAGAGCGGGCTGCGGGTGGAGGGTTTAGCCTCTTTGTGCAGGGCCGAAAGCGTCTACATCAGGGGATATTTTAAAGCAGTATTTAGGTGAATAAGTGAGATAAAATAGGTGTGCCCATTTGGGAGCTGTGTTTCCTTTATTTCTTGTCTGAGGCTGGTGAGCAAGACCAGACTTGGGGGATGTTCGGACTCTTTTCCCCCAGACTCGCAGGGCAGGGGAGGGATCAGGACACTGATGACAGCTGCTGAAGGGAGACCGAAGTCAGGAAAGGAGCCCAGCTAATATTTTCTTCAAGTCTTACTGACTGACCTAGCCAAAAATAAGCATAAAATAACAACAGCTGTTGAAAAAGTCTCAATTTTCTACCTGTACCAACAGATGTTTCCATAAGTCATTGATTTTTAGGTTGTCGCAGCTTAAATACAGTACAATTCTGAAAAGGGTCAAAAGGGTAAAATATATTTAGGAGAGGTTTTTCTATTTAGGAGAACTTTATAAGCTGTCAGTGAAGCTGTAAACAAAGTTGCACCAAAGAACATAGTGGCTTTTACTATAAATTGTGTCTTTTTGCTTGTTACTGGCTGCTTGGGTTAACAAAGAAAATATTTTTCTTTCAATAGCTTTCAGATCTTTTGCTGGGTGTTTTTTCTTATGCGTCTGCATTAAATAAGCCCTTTTAACAAAATCTGATCCTCTTATAAACATGGAATAATGACAGTATCCCACATATGGGTTTCATTAATTTTTGCATGTTTTGAAGTTGCCTTTTTTTCTCCGAAAGGCAAACTTCAGAAACAGCAGAGACTAATGCTACGTAAATGACGAGCTGAGCAGTCAGCAATTCAAACTTGGGATAGTTAAGTTATTTAACCGTTGCATGATGAAAAGGATACTTTTTGTCTGTACGGAACGATGCTGCATAATCTGTACTCCTCCCGGTCGCTGTTACTGGTTTGCTTTGATTGAACTGGCATCAGTTCTGCTGATTATCTGTGAGCTTTCTTGCTCCTCAGTCTTGTAAATGTTTTGGATTTTAGCCTCGAGAGAGAGGGCTCCAGAACATTTCTCCTTTTCTTCCTAAGAAAACAAAACCAACCCTTTCCTTATAGTAACTAGCGAGATATTTCAGATGGTGCATTTTCCTTATCTGCAGCGCGGTGACCTTTGCAGCTCCTGGCATAGCCTGAATTGACAGAGTAACTCAGGGAAATTGCAAGGCTTCCCGATATAATAAATGCTGCTTTTTGATAATTTTGGCCACAGTTACCATTGTTGATTGGCTCAAATTTGTTTATCTATTGATTAAAGCTGTTAAATGTATGGAAGAGCAGCAGCTGTGACAGGCTGTGAATGGGAGAGGAGCACAAAAACCCAGTTTTCCTACAACACCTGTATTGGCGTGACATTCCCAGTGCCTGCAGGGACATTCCCTACTTCTAACTGAGTGGAGAGGAATAGAAACAAGGTTTGGATCCATTACTCCAGTTAGGAATTATCCCTGCAACAAAAAATGTTACTGTAAAGGCATCTTTCAAAAGGTGGTAGAGGAGATGTAGCATATGTTAGTTTATAACCTTGGAAATAAATATTATTTTTCTGGAGCAGTGTTAACAGTTGAGAAAATTCATTTTTTCCAAAATTAGACTAAAGGAGGGAACATATTTAGCATATATTGCTATAGCAGTTCTCAATGATGGCTTTGTGGATTCAGTGAATCCGTACCCTCATGTATACCTTTAGACCAGAGGGATAGAAGTGGGGTAAAAATTGGTAAAAGCAGGTTTCTTCCGTAGGATCAACATTCTTTCCTGGGCTCTTGAGCTGTAAAGAGATGTTTGTTTAATATTCTTTACAGCAGACTACCAGGGAAACGGATAAAACAGTGAGCAAATGAATACTCATGTGGTCCTACAGCAGACCTCCCAGGCAGGAGCTGGAATCCAAATGCCTCCTCTCAAAGTTTGCATTGGATTTTATTTCAAGTTTCCAAATGCATGTAGCGAGGGCATGAAAATATTGGTTGGATGTGAGTGTAGGTAGGAGGGTGAGCTAGAGTGTCTGTTATTGCTGGGGAGAGGGGGGCTTGGCTGCACTCAGAGCATCTCAGTTACCGGTCAGGTCTGAGATCTTCCTCCCCACAAAGCAAACACAACAATTGGAAGGTCAAAACAAATACCACAGTGTCTTCAATCCCCTGCCTTCATTAACAGTCAAACAAAAAATTGTCCTGGAAATATGATGGGTGCCTTTGTACGGTGCTCTGCTTTCCCACCACTCCCCCTCCCAGATTTTCAGGTTACAAGATGAAAGAAGAAATAACTTTTTCCCTTTGGACAGAGTGCCGTGCCAGGACAATACATGGATCTTGTGGGCTTCCCAAGGGCTGACTCCTAGGGACTTCAATTAAAAGAGGAAAGAAAAAAAAAAAGAGGAGGGAAGCTGAATCATTTTTTGGCATGATTTATTCATTTGAATGACCGTGCTCTGTTTTTCAGTTACGTTACAGTGCCTTAAACTGCAGGCATGAAAGAATGGTAAAAGTTGAATAATTTCCTCAGCTCAAGATGTGTCATTTTTATATTGTCTATTAATTTTACTCACTGATGCTGTACGTCATTTTTGTTGGGCTTTATCCACCAATTCATCTATGTAATCTGCTATCCTGTCTCTGTTTTTAGCTGAATACATCAGTTCTTTAGATAGAAGCATCAACCAGGCGTATCCTGGAACCGATGCGTTAGTATGGCAAGGCATTGTGGAGCGGGTCAGGTGATACCTGTTTGCTCCTGTGCTGTCCCTAAAGCAACAGATATGCCATTATTTTGGAAGACAGTGCGATGTTTCCTGAACTCCGCAAATGCAAGATAGTCTGTTTTCCTGCATAAAAACTCATTCTAATTTTTAAAGTCATACCTTGAACTGTAAGGTTTTACTATTTCTGGAGTTTGTTATTATGGGATAATGGAACATATGTTTTTATTTGTATAAGTCAATACTTTCTTATATCCTATATCCATCCCAGTGATGTCAGAAGATGCTTTTTTATTATGCATGTTATAAAAATGAATAATTCCTTTGAGTTTTGCATGTGTGCATAGATAATGAAACATCCCCTTCTTTCACTTGAGACAGCGATGATCTCCTTAACTCGTCTGTAGGACAAGTTACTAGACATTGCTTGTTTGGGCAGGCTTCAAATATTTGCTGGATAGCCTGCAAAAACCAATTTCAAGTGGCTTGCATGATGTTTACAACGGTTTGAAAACTCCTATAAATACAGTTCAATATTTAAAATACTTTTATTTATATCATTATCTTTCCAGATCCCAGAAATTATAATCTTGGGTTTAAAGTAGGAGGGTTTGAATCGTCATAATTAGCAAAAATTTATGCTGATTGTGTGCGTGTAAAATTCACATGTTAATTACCATCAATTGAAAAACATGAAGGGAAATTTAAGCTTACGTGACCAGCTTTAGTGCTGCGTGAGGTCGAAGAAATGAACGTCATTTTTGACAACACCCTTCAGCATCAGCTTCAGGCTGGGCTGAGCCAGCGGTGAAACCAAAGCAATATGTGCCATCCAGATGTGTAGGTTGAAAATTGTGTTATTCTCTACAAAAGACCCCATTATTTTTGCATTTTACCCAGTCTGTAGATCATTAGGCCCTGTGCCCTGGTGGGAAGTGCCTGAGCACTGGAGCATCCCCAAGGATGCAGGGGATGTGCAGTGTGTGTTGCTTCTGCAGGTCATAGCTCAGATGCTCCTTGTAGCCTATTTTGGGGAGTGTTCCTGCTTTATCCACTCATGACTTCCCCTCATCATTTTTACGATTCTGGAATTCACAGAGCAAAACAACATGTCCAGTGTTTGACAGCAAGAACTATTTCTCTCAACTCCCATAACATGCTAAATAAATATCTGCATTGTGGTCCAAGATCCCACAGCACTTCAGCCAGCCAAGCGTCTCGATTTGCGGTTATTTTTGGTAAAGGCAGAACTAGATGTTGCAAACTGATGTAAAGTCAGCTGAGGGGTTGCTAATCTCTTGCGTGGGATGTGTTTCTCCTGTAGCCGTTTGGGAGCAGTAGGATGGGCAGTTGACTTCCTCTGGAAGGATGTTCAGGCCTGGTCCATGGCAGAGCAGACCCTTAGCATTTTTCTGAACGTTATTTGGACAATAGAAATTCCTGAGACATGTACACCAGGTCTCTGAGAAATATTAGAAAAGGGAAGGTCAGGAAATGGCTGAAGATCTTTCAAGGTGTTTTTGTATTTTCTCAAAACACACACTCCATATATCCGTATGTCTGACAGCTTTCTAAGCCCTCTTCATTCCTCCTTTATGGTTCTTCAGCTGTTTATTAGATGCTTATGTCTTTGATGCTTATGTCAAATGCAGGCTGCAGCTGTATGGTGGTTTGTTTGGATGTAAAATTCAGCTTGGTTGTGTTGTCCCAAAGCACAGTATTGCTTGGTGAGGAAATGTCTCTCTCCAGGCTTTTGCATGAAGATCTGAATTATTTAAATAGGGGAAGTTCTAAGAGAGTAGGGTTTGCCCAAGCTGTGTTGGTACTGTTGAGCTGGTGAATACTGAGGTGTTCTAGGGCCAGGATTGTGAAGGTTTATTGCCTGCATTGCTGTCTTTCCCCCTTAGAGCAGCATGGTGCCTGCCATGAACAGGATCCTTGTGATGTCTGATAATGGGGGACTGTCCGTGTCCTGCTCCCTGACTCCACTTCTTTCCCTGCCTGACCTCATAGGGGACTCTAAAATCACAACCAGCCTTTTGGGGCTACCCCTTGAAGAGGATGCTGCTTGGTGGGACACCAGTGAGTCTTCCCATGTGCAGAGGGATGTGACCGTGGACCAAAGTGCCACCGCAGGGATGGAGATAGACAGGCAGGGTGGGAACAGGTCAGTCACAAACCTCTCAGTCTTACAGTGCTCCTGCAAAAATGAGAAATGCATTATCTAACGTCCAGGGCTCTTTACCAAGGTCTGCGATGTGAGTGCTCGCCCACGTTCAGCGGCTGCCTGGTCATCTTCAAAATCCACATTCGAGCATCTGTCTCGGTCCTTGTGTGGGTGCTGACCTGCCTCCGGCAGACACGGTGGATGTGCACTCCCTTCCAGATTGGACACACTCCTCTTACAGGCTTTGCAGTATTAGAGTGCAGATTTCCTTTGCCTTATTTAGTTTGAGAATAAAAGGGGTTTGTTTTGTCTATCCTTGCAAGTGCCAGAAACATAAAATTTTGAAAACCCTTTCCAAAAAGCTGATTTCTTTACTTAAAAGAGCAATTGAAAAAGTAATTCTTCTCTCTTATTGTCTGATGAATTTATTGTCTCCTGTGTTTAGTGCCCAGAAGTGGGTTTTGACTTGCTTAAGACAGGCAGAAGTTTTTCCTTTCGTCTACTGCTCCATTAGTTCCTATCAGAGCCACAGTTGAAAAAGTTAATAGGCCTGAGTATTTCTGCAGATTGCATCATTTTCAGTGTTTCATAACGATATGGCAAAAGTAATTTGAAACAGATAACAATAGTGCAGTCTGTTTCAGAATAACCATGATTTCCTTGTCATTAAGAGGTCTGTTAGCGGGTAGAAGAGGAGGAGTTTTATCTGGATGAGTTACAGATCATATGGTGCAATCGGGCGCCTTTCCCCCCCTCTTCTTTTCCTTCCCTTGAAATCCGCAGCGCTGGACTTTGGTTTGGATATGAAACGATTGGATCGTTTCAAACTCCTGTCTGCACAAAGCGGCTCAGCGCTTCCAGATGTTTTCAATAAGGAGCCCAGAACTGTCGCATCAGCAGCCGGTGGCCTGGGCTGCTGCTCGCGTCTCCGCTCCATTTTGAGCAATGTGCAGGAGAAAAAAAAAAGAGAATTATTTACTAGTTTATCCTCTTTATCCTCTGATTGTCTGGTGCATCATGTTTCTGAGCATGAATACTATATACTGTGTAAACATGTGTCTGGCAGTTGAGATACTGGGTTAAATAGGTGGACAAAAGCGACTGAAAACCTTTGTTCAGCTTTGTCCGGGCTGAGTCTGTCTAGTGCGTCTGCTCGGCGTGCCTGTGTGTATATAAGGCTGTGTGCAAGGCAAGATTTCCAGCCTGAAACAATGCAGCAAAAGCCCCACCTAATGTGGGAAGAGAGTGATGGTCTCCCAAGGGGGGAGTGTGTCTGGCACATTATCTTCTATTTGTTTATAATACTTTTCTCCTCCCCCTTCAACAGTAAAGTCTGGAAATGAAGATGAGATGGACTTTGGGTGTCTGGAGTCGTCACTGGCCTCCTGATCTTGGCTGTGAGTCAGGAACATAACCACAGGAAAACTCTTGGAACAAATGAGGGATTTGGAAGCTTAAGTTTGAAAAGAAAAAGAGAAGGGAGAGAGGGGGATATTTTTTTGTTGGCTTATTTGTTTGTGTGGATTATTTCCCTCTGTGGATGAAGGTGTGTAGAGGAGTCCCAAGGGATGGGTTGGCGTTCTTTACTAAATCAAGGCATGCAATTGTGGAAGATGGCAGGTCATCATCTCAGTTCACAGATAGGGCATGGATGTGTACTGAGTCCTGGGACATGTCCTCTGCCCCATCATCCTGCCTGGTGCTGGCTGGCTCTCGCCACCTACCTGCACCCTCCACCTGAAGTTTCTGTTCCCTCCTGCCCCATAAAGGGGCACTTGTGGGTTACTTGTGGCTTTTGGCCATAGCAGTGTTATTGTGCACAGCTCAGACAAATTTGCCTCTTACTTTAACTTCCCGATACGAAGGTTGGCCATCTCCCAATGTGGCTCCCACCTCCTTTGGCTAGAGGTGTTTCTCATTTCTCATTACCTTTAGGAAGGGTGAGATAACCCGAGCCCCAAACGACTGGATGTTGATGCACCTATCTCGCATCTCTGTGGAAGATGCGGTGTTACAGTAATGATGCTCACATGGCACCATCTTCTGCAAGGTGACATTGCTCGAGCCCCGCAGCTGAACATCTCTTTCTGGTTGCCTGAGGGGCTCTGCGGTTCAAAGGTGAAGTGCTTTAAGTGGAGGGCTTTGGCCCTCCACTGTGCAGTTGTTGTTCAGATAAATCTTTGCCTTGTATTCCAGAAGTTGTAATTGAATTGATTTGAAAACAAATTTAGCTGCTGTATCAGTTAAAAAATTATGGGTTCTCCATAATGAAACATTAGAGCATCGTTAAGGCACAGCGACTACTACAAATTCCTTTACCTGAACTAAATTCCCACGCTTTGTTTATAGGTTCCTGTCTTGTAAATTTAGATTTGAGGAAATCCCTGCCTTTTATGGTAGTGTTTGAAGGGCTGGAATGCTGTCACAGCCATTTCTGATTCCTCATCTCAACGGGCACATGATTGCTGGGATTCATTACTTGTGGAGAAAACCGGTGGCTCCAGAAAGTCCCCGAAGTACTACCACATTTTGTGAGTGTCTTAATACTGAAAGCAGAAGTTCCACTCGTTGAGGAGAACAGAGTCATTGGCTGAGATGCTGAGCTGGGGATTGTAGCTGTAAGAGAGCCTCATAGAGGAGATCCTCCTCACTTCAGCTGGTGGTGTGGTGGACATGAAGCTTTGGGTTGTGAGGGAGAGACTGGAGCCTAATGAAACCGGGGGGAGATACCTCACGTTGACCAGGTAAGAGCATACCTGTGTCACTTACTGAGAGGAGCTGAACCGCTGCTGGTCCCCAGCCCATTCCAGTGCATGGGAACATGTTCGTGGCACAACGCTCAAAGATGGACCTTCAAGCGGTGTCTGGCCACTGTGCCACCGAGCAGTGCTGTAGTCTTAGGAGAAGATGCCCTTCTCAGCTTACTTACTGAGTCTGCTAAGTTTAGAGGGTAATTATGCTTTTGCATAATCTGGCTGTATGGATTGGGGGTGTTATATCCAGAAGAGCCCAAAATAGTACTTTGTGTTTCTGTAAACTTCCGTTCTTCGGTGTTTTACGAAATAGGCATTGGGGGAGTCAGTTCCTGTTACTCACAGTCAGGCTGCTGGTTTGGGGCGGCCAGAAGACTGGGTAGCACTGGAAAAAAGAGGACCTGGAGTGCCTGCTCGCAGCAGATGGGTTTAGACCTCCTCTGGAAGATTCCTTCATGCAAATGCCAAAAAACTCATTTTTTATCCATTTCAGCAGCCTGCAGGGTTTGAGTCACCTTTGCCAGAACTTGAGCTGGTGGTTACAAAGTACAACCAGGGGACCAGGGCCACCCTACAGGGCTGGATGAAAAGACCTACAAACCCTTTACCAAGCTCCACGAGCTGAGCGAATCCCAGCAGCAGGAGATGGGCCAGTTTACCCAGCACCCCCAAGGATGGCTTTTGGAGATCTGCAATTAAACACTGGGTTGATAACCGCTGTTTCCGACGTCCGTGTTTCCTGCTTTGCAACAGGGGATTAACAATTCCTCTCTTTTTTTTTTAAAAAAAAGGTTCTGCTCACTACAAACTGCCAACCACAGACCCCCCTTCCCCTTTTCTTCTCTTTTTTCTTTTTTTTTTTTTTTTTTTTACCACCCCCATTCCTTTTTGAATCAGTGAATGAGAGAATGTCTAAAGCCGGGGAAGTATGGAAAGATTTCATCCCTGGAGAGGTCAGGGTGGGGTGGAAAGCAGAGGGGGCTGCAAGGGGGCAGTTTGAAAACAGGAAACCATGTGGCAGAGTGTGTGCAGGGCCCAGCTGATGTGAATGGGCTATTGAGAGGGGAGAGAGCTCTGACTGGCCCAGCCTTAGAAAGATGAAAAAACTTTAGGGTTTTTCTTTTAAAGAAAATAAAAAAATAGCTCTGCCTGTCAGGCTAGAACAAATAATGGAAAATTGTATTTTCTGGAAAGCAAGTTGCTGAAGGCTTTTGCTCTGTGTTGCAGACGACAACAAGAAAAATAAATGGCTGATTTCCTTTTCTTTCTCTTCTTCTTTTTTTTTTTTTTTTTTGTGTGTGTGTGTGCACTGATTAAATCATAAGTTTCCATTCCTGTTTTGGGGAAGTGTTAAGCCTTGAAATTGTCTTTCATTCACCTGGCATGTGGGAGAGGGAAGAGTCTTTTTGCCCTTCCAAAAACACATCCATCTGCTTCTCCGTCTCTTTTTGGAGCGAGCAAACACACACGGAGTGCCTGCAGCCGGAGGTGGAAGAGGCTGGTGAAGAAAAGCTGCTGCTGTTTCTTTCCCCTCCTCCCTCCTCTCTGTTTTTTTTCCTCTCTCTGAAGAGATGAATCATGCTCCCACAACTGCAAAGAAGTTTTGAAAGCTGGGAGAACACTGGTGCAGGACTAAAAAGGCAAGTAGTGACGTCCCAGCCCAAATCAGGAGGGAGTGGCTTTATTTCATTATTTTCTTTCCTTTTGCCCTGTGCTGTCATTAGAAATTTAAACTTAATGCAAAACTAAACCCTCCTGTCTGGTGAACAGTGGACCGACTCGAAAGGAGGAAAGTACCTTTTTTATTGTTTCTTTCAGCGCACGAGGGCGTGAACAAAAAAACACGTTGGTGACAGTATTTACATTGGATACGACGATTGGCTTTTCTTTTTCCTGAATTAGACTCGTCGTGGCTGAGCCTACCTTCTGCCTTCCCTCTTGGAGTGTCAGGGCTCCTGCTGCACACATCTGGCTTTTGTTCTCTTTTCGGGCAGGATTTTCATTCTGGTGCTTTTTGGATATCCAAGTTGTCTGGAAAACATTTTTATTATTATTACTATAACAGGAAGGCTGATACCATTCTTAGCAGTTGCAAAAAAAAAGAAATCCTATATGTATGAAGCTCTCTTCAAATATCTTTTGTTTGCTATAAGTTCCTGCGTTGCCTGTATAAGCAAACCCGTTCCGAGAAGACTTTATCAGCTGGTCGCAGCTCTGGGATTTTCTTTTTCCTGTTACGAGGCTCGGACGGGCTGGTGTGCAGAGACACGGGGACTCCTCAGAGCGCGTCTGTGAGACGTCTGGAGTGTTCCTGGCCGCGGTCAGCCCAGGGTTCATGGTGAGCTCTGCTCCTCCGCTTCCAGCTTTGCGGACAAAATGTACGAACGCCACAAGAGGCGATACAGCCTGTGCGACATCTCCAAGGTGGACAGGACTGTAGATGTTGTGTTGTTAAAGGTATGATGTTTGTGAACACTTATTTATGGGTTTCTTTCCCCATCTCTGATGGGTCGATCTGTTCCTCGCTGTACTCGTCACCTGAGCTGGAGGGGTAGCGGGTGGAAGGTGCTATCACACCGTATCATGCTAAATATTATTATCCCTGCAACCAAATAATCTCCTGTGGCATGCAATCAGATGCCCTTTCAGATTGCTCTCTCTGGCCATCTTCTTCATCCTCTGTCTTTAAATGGTCCCCTCCTGTTTTGCAACCTTCACCGCTTGCAGGTGGGTTTTCTGTCTAAGGTGTAATTTGGCAAAGGCTTTTCATTTCCAGTGGTTGCTTTTGGGGTTGAAATGTGCATGTCCCCTGAAAGGTGTATTCTGCCAAAAAAAGGCATGGCGGATCCTCCTTTGCCTCTGTTTTTTGTATTTGAAGGGTGTTGCTGTCAGTCTTATTGTTTGGGTGTGAGTTTTGTCTGAAGAAAGGTTGTATCAAGAGCCAGGAGTGGCTCTTGGCTAATTGTCCCAGTGTGTTCCTCCTCTAATCTAAAATTAGCAAGTGCTCCACCAAATGGCACGATGGCAGTCTGGGAATGTCCTGTCTCCCTAACAGCTTTTTGGAGCTTCCTGGCAAAAGTGGATGGAAATTGGAAAGCAGCCAGAGGGACTGGCTGCAAAACACAGCCCAGCTTAGGGACCTATTTCTCACTCTTCTTAGCTGAGGTAGTGGGTTTCTGCATGATCGTGTGCCTTCCTTTTTTTATGATTTTTTGCTTCATGCTTTTGTTTCCAAGTCAAGAACACAGACAATTTTATTTTCAGATTATTCTCGTTCTACTTCGTCTGCACTAAAATAGACCTAACACTTGTTGACTTGCACTGTTTAGGAAAAAAAATATTTTCCTTTAATTCAATATATCCTTTGTGTTTTAGTGACACAAATAACCATGACTTGTTTTCTCTAACAACTCAATTTTATTGAGTGTCATTGAACTCTCATGTTACTGATGCTTGTTGAGGGTTAAATCCTCTCGTGTTCAATCTCTAGACACCCTCTGAGTCATTAAAAAATGCAGACATATTGTACACACACTACTCGTGTGAAATGACTGCTTATTAATTCTTGAGAGAAGACCTGGTACCCCTGACAACCTCAGTTGCTAATATAAAAAACACAATCTTTTTCCTTTTGTAAAGAGTATCTGAATACCTGGGTTGAAATGTAATTCACTATAATTATCCGACTTCAGTATTTCTGATGTCATCAGTTCCTTAAATTAGTTTATGTTCAGCAAAGCTTAGATTTTATAACAAAATGTGGCTCTTGTTAGTTCCCACTAGTATTTTCCTAATTGAGTTTCAAAACCATGGGTTATGTTGTCTGTTCCTGCAAATGACTCAGTGTCCATATATGTGTGCGTATGTGCACGCATTGCTGCTCCCAACATGGGCTGTACAGGCTGCAGATGTTTAAAATAGGAGGGCGATAGTGACAGCTGCAGTTACAATCAACTTTAGCTTGATTTTTAGTCATTCTTCATGTTTTAGCTGGTTTCTGTAACATAACGGGTATATGAAATTAGATTTTGATGATCTGCGGATCCAAGCCAGCACCAGAATGCGTCAGTGGCAGATCATCTCTTGACGTTAATGGGAGTTGGATCAGACCCTTAATGAGGGAGTTTTCTGTTGGGTTTGGTTTTAATTAAAATACTTAAAACTGTACCTTATCTAGGTCATTGTATTTTGGTGAGTTAAGAGGGCAGGGTTTCTTAAGTGTCAAGTATTGAAAAGCAAGTAAATATTCTTATAACAAAAGCAAAGCAAAATAGGATTCATCCAGAGTGTTTGATATGAATAAAATTTTAACAAAATACCTGCAAAGCACCCAGCAGCTCTCAGTTTGGCCTACAGATGGGCATGGACAAGACATCTTTTCTTTGAGTGGTAGATGAATATGTTCTTTGCTTCAGTTTGACTTGGTACCCATGACATAGGAAAGAAAAACAGCTGGTAGAGAAGGGCAACTGGAGCAAGTTGTGGACAAAGAAGGTCTTGTGTCATTTGAGTTACTAAATGTTTATAGATGGCATTTTATTTGTATTCATTGCCACTGTTCTTAGTCGTAAAATAATTTTGGTTCCTACCGACTATTTTGCAATGCAAGTGTCTTCTGAAGGGTCAGTGTGTTGGGGCTCAAATTTTACATGTTTAGATTGTGCCTGAAAACAGTGGCTTGTGGAGTTAGGGAAAAAAAAACCCTCAGAAATTTTGGAGGTTGGTGCACAATTATTTTTAGCTTTAATGTTGTTTTTTTTCCTCATCCCCACATGTGAAAAAGTAAGTGGATAAATCAATGTCCTAGCCCTTATGCCGAGGTAGGACTTCATCTTTACTGTGGCTTTTTTTGTTGCTGCAGCAATGCGAACATGATGAATTTGGTTACTGAGCATAGTGATTTGCCACTGTACAGGGAAGCCTGAATGATGCAGAAATGGCATAAAAATCTGCTATCATCTTTCCTCCTGGGATTGCGTTGTAGCAGATGAGGGAGAACGTGTCAGGCACATGGGATATCTATCTGCTGATCTGAACAATTCATTGAGTTCTGAGCAGCTATGTGCAGGGTAAAACACTATGGGCTGCGTGATTCCAAGATCCAAAATGGGAAGTCTCAGTGTGCCCATGTGTGAGTTGGCAGCCCTGTCTCATTTTTGTGTTGTGCTTCCTACTGCAAATATAATTATCTAGGGACAGAATACAGACACCGCACTGGCTGGCACCTTGCAAATTCATGTGAAGTCAGACAAGTGTCCAAGTCTGGATGAACAGGCTGTGCTTTGCAGAGTTGGAGCATAAGAAATGGGCTCCCTTTGAGAATGGGAGACCGAGCAATCACAACTGGAAATGTATTATAATTGCTCGTTACCTGTATCTACATTCTGCCTTTGTAGATAAATGTTGAGTATAGGCAGAAAGTGTAAATTTTTTCAAAGCTGGGGATATGAGGTGTGATTTAGCTGCTCTTCAGGTGCACCAATCCCATTCAGCTTTCAGTTAAAAAACAGAATATTATTCATGAAATTAAAACCAGCCAAGTGTTATATAAATAAGGCATTTTGAAATGAAAGGGGCAGCATTATCCATGTGTTATTCTGCTCCCTGGCAGAGGGCTGCTCTCTGATAGCTCTACCCCAGTGCTGGAGCAGATCCTCTGGAATGAACCCTGCCCAGCTACGGTACAGTGCGATTTGCAGCATCGTGAGCCAAAACTACAATGTGGAGAAGGTCCCCAAATGGTTATTTGACACGTAAACATGTTCGTTCCTTCATTTGGAGTTTGAGACCAAGAAGTACCATCCTCGGATGATGGATAGGCAGTTTCATCAAACTTCGTGGCCTTAAAATCTCTCTGAACTTAAATTGTGCATCTGTCCGCAGTAGTTTGGTTATTGATGGGACAGCAGGAGTCTGTTTGTGTCTCGTGTAGAACTAGAACTGGAAGGATAGCTTAAATCAAATGGATCTGTTTTCACCTGGAGCGCACACGTCTGTGGAAATTTTCCTTCCATTTTAGTCAAAAGATGCTTTTTATCCAAAGCCATTGCTGCTATTTTTAAAGCTTAATTAACGTATGTTGTTACGAGGACTCTAATTCTCTTGGTGGAGGAGGATACCCCAGTGCTAAGGACTCGAAAATGTTCTTGGGACACACGCTCCTTCCCCGTTTGGGACATTGTCAAGGGAAAAGGGAACTCTAGGAACTCAGTATTGCTCTTACACCACAAAGTGCTCATTTGTTCACTCATTTAAAATGTCCTGTGGTTGTAGAAGCCTTGTCTAGTGTAATCCTTTAGTATAAATCTCTATAGCACTGCTCGCTTGTTGCTGTGAGCAAAGTCACTTTGGACCTTCTTGAAAAAACATTCTCCTGATACAGTGCCACCAATTCTTTGAAGCTAAAAGGCTTGGTGTAGCATATTCACAGTGTTGGAAGCTAAATCTCTATAGAAATGCAGGTGTTTTCACTTTGTCCCTTTTGGCATACATTGGATAATGGTCTTTGTATTCCTTATCCACATTGTAAAACCTTCCCCTAAAGCTTAAGCCAAGAAAATATGCAGGGAGATAATTTTGGGGTTTTTTTAATCTGGAATTTGTAAGCAAATTGATATGTCTGCTCTTAATATTGTCTGGCACGATGATCGACAAAGCAGTGATTTTTGCTCTTGACGTGAGTTATGTGTGTATGGACTTCGTTTGCATCAACGGGCTGTTGAAGGAACACACTGAAATTCCTTCCCCAGGTGCCCCATCCCTCGTGCACCTTTGAAGTATTGCGTGTTTCCTGCTATTTTTGTTCTTCAATTGATGCTTCAAGTCTTTCCTGGTACCAGTTATTTCTCGGTATGGTGCACAAGTACTTAATGATACACCAAGCAAGCTAGTATTGTTATACTAAATATTTTCCTATGTGAAATGGTATCTGGTTTTGCTGCAAGTTAGAACTTGGTTTAGAAGCTGGGGGAAAAAGAAAAAAAAAAGGAGAGGAATGGAAACTTGTAAATTTAGGATGAAGTTAAAACAATACGGAGGGAAGATGTATCTCTAGAGATTTGCTAGGAAATGAAAGTTAAAATCATCTGGTACCTTCTGGTCTGGAGATGTTGATTTATATCATTACTAGGAAGGCTGACAAGTGAAAACTTTTAAAATAGCCAAAGATTTCCTGAGAGATCTGTGTGTTTTCTTGGTTGTGAAATGGAAGGCAGGAAGAGTTAAAATAAAACCAAAGGGAGAGAAAAAAGACTTTTCCATGGCGGGAAGGTAGGAGAGGTGCATGAGAGCTAGGTAGGGACTGTTCCCCGAGGCAGGAGTTTCTAGCAAGTTGCTCAGCCAGAAGTAAATGTGTTTGAAGTGTCTTCTGAGAAGAAGGTCCCAATTCTGATTTTTGTGGGTAGGCACTGCACAGGACCGCAAGCGCTGGAGGTGTCGGAGAACTGATTGGGCAAAACTTGTTGTGCGGGGGAGAGGAAGGAAGAGCCTTGGAAAGAGGGGCTGGGGTCACTTGTCGTTCCCATGTGATGGAGGACGTCCCAGACCCATTTGGCTCGCAGGTTGTCCAGCGCCGTCCTTATGTAAAGAGGTTTCTGCATTAAGTCACTTCTAGTTTCAAATTAAATGTCTGGAGGAAGATGTCTCTGAGAGTCAGGAAATACGTGTGTTTGTGCCCAGAATGAGCAGTCAAACAGTCTGCTGCTTACAGCTCCAGCTGGTGTCCTAAAGCCCTCTTTGGACATCTAGTCTGCTAGTGTTTCACAGGCAAACGGCAAGTCCTCTGGGATTTGCTTTTTGGTGCCTGGGGACACACTTCCATGATTCATTCTGTGTCTGGGCTGCAGATAAACATATTCAGGCTCCTGCATGGAAAAATAGCTGGTTCTCTCCTGGCATTTTTTCAAAAGCTGTGTATTGAAGGTCTGTTCCCAGAAGCCGTTCTATTTTCCCTTCTTCCATCTGAACACTGCCGCATCCTCTGCTCCCGCCACAAAGGCTTGGGATGCCCAGAATCGATGGGTTTTTATCGGTGTGGGCAAGGCAGAAAGTGCATGGGGGGGGTTGTTACCTCCTGTGGCCACCAGCCTGCGGTCCTGTCACTGTGTTTCTCTTAGCAAAACAGAGGGAAGAAGAGAGGAGTATATCTTATAACTGGATTTTCCCTACAGCCCTGTCTCTACCTGAAGTTCTGAGTTAAATATGAGCAGAGTTCATCTGTTGAGGAGGGATCCCCGCACTCATTCTTGGGCCGAGGATAATGGGGTTTGTGTTTTGAGGATCTGTGGACCACCCAGTTGTTGCCTGAGAGCACGCAGTAAACCTCACACAAATCCTATCTGGGCTCGTTTTGGGATAGAGAATATTTGTATATAGTAGTGGTTTCCTTTGTTTGTATTTTGATGATGATTATTGTTATCCCTCAGTTAGGGCTCCTGAGATAAATATTTGGTTCCTAACGTGTTACTTTGTAGCTAATCAGGTACATATGAAAGAGCACCTTAAACCTCAGTGTTGCTCTCTCTTTACCTTTTTTTTCTTTCTCTCTTTTTTTTTTTTTTTTTTTTTTTTGAAAAAAAACAGACATTTTCAATACTTGGCAGAGTCACAGGGCAGAGGAGAGAGCTGGCTGGGTAATGGGAAAAATACTCAAATCTTTTTTGAAAAAATGCCAATGTCTATAATGCATTTTCAGTGTATGACTCAATTGGTTCTATTAAAGGAAAAAATAGAATGTTAATTCAGCCTAATATAGTTTATTCTATTACCGATCAACCGATAGACATGAATCTCCTCATATTTTTCTTACTGCTAATTACTGAATAGCATGTTTAATGATCAGTTTCCAATAGTGGACATCCGTACAAATCAGGATTAGTTCCCTTAAACTTGATGGAGATTCATTGGTTTAAGAGTAAGGAGGCTCAATGTGAGGAAGGAGTTAGGTGCAAGCCGATCAGGAGGAGGCAGAATTTGATTTTATATCTGAAATGGCTCATTCCTTTCTTTGTGTGGACTTGAACATATTTGCATTTGTCCTCCGGTATGTGTTCAGGCTCAAACTTTTGCCTTTAATAAAATATAAGACAATGTGCTGCAAATTTAATTCTGTTTTGCCTTGAGATAAAATAATATTAACATGATATTTATTGACATAAGAGGTCTTTTAAGACTAAAAATGATGTATAAATTCTGCAGTGAAGTTTAATTGCTAAGGTAGATCCCACCCAGCCTCACTGAGAACAGAGCTAAGGTAGATCCCACCCAGCCTCACTGAGAACAGAGGGTATCTTTGTCACATTGAAAGAATTCAAACGGTGACCCACTGCCCATGTAACAGTTAAAACTCAACATCTTTATGTCACTTTGGAAAACAAACAAACAAACAAACAAATTGTTTTGAGTATTTGCTTACAAAAGGCTTTGTCAGATTTCAGACTGATACTCTTCTCCTCTCCACCTCTCATTAAATATTTATGTAATATATGTAAAAGGGAAAAGATGGATGTTCAGATGTGTGTGTGCGTTGAGTAGAGGTCAGGGAAGGATGGTATCTCAGATGTATGTATGTATAGGTGGTCTAATGGGGTCTTAGATGAATGTGCATAAAATGCATATGGATGAGCAGAGGCAGCAAGCAACAGGTAGGAAGTATACATCATATCTAAAAGGGGGAGGGACATCCAGGTGGACATACACTGAGGTCACCCTGGTAGAGCACAGGTCTCTATCACTTCTCCTGGGAGACTCTGGCTCATTTTTCCCCTCAGATCTTCTCTGCTTCTTCCCTGTCCCCACTAGCAAGAGCTCCTGAAGGTCACAGCATCCTCACTGCTGGAGGATTTTAAGGGCATGTTGGATTAAGAGCTCTTCGATTACAGTTGAGCCGGACTTGGAGCAGCAGAAAGGGACTAGCTGACCTGTCAAAGGCCCTTCCAACCCCATTTTATCATCACAGAAATATGGAGGAGGACAAAACCTAAGGAAGAAAAATGTGCTGTAGAAAGTAGCTGACAGGTGTGGGGGAGTGCGGTGTGGCGAGCAGGAGGTGAGCGGAGGCGCTGGCAGGAGCCCCTCCAGTGACGGGCAGGGGGACGCAGCCAGACCGGAGAGGAGCAACGGCCAACGACTGCAAATAACAAGTTCCATGATCTCAGCGAGCAAGAGAAGAAGGACGTGGGTCATTAGTCAAGGCAGCAAGTCAGGTCAAGGGTAGGAGAGTCTTGATTTATAAAAAAAATCAAAAGGAAAAAGAAGTGTGTTTCATAACATGGGAGATAGGAGAACGTTGAAGGGATGAGAATCCAAAAAGGGACTGCAAAAACGGAGCAGGATCACAGATGAGATTTGAAGACAGGTCAGAGGAAAAAAGTAAATAGTAAAAATTCTCTGTTTGACAGAGAAAGGGGAAAGGAAATTATTTCAGGAGAGAAAAGGAAAACCAGAGAGAGGGTAGGAGAAATAGTTGGCAAATCAGAGGAAGTCATCCCTTTCAGTAGCTTTCTTTATCTACAACATAACATGTGAAATGCTGTGTGCTGGGGCAGGTCAGGAGGGGAAGCAACCTCTGGATTTAATGGCATGGAACATGGGATTGTCCAGGTGAGAGCTGCTTGTGTTTGACAGTAGAGGCATTCAGCTCAGAGGAACGGCTGGAGGAGAGAGAGCAAAGGGGCTTCCAGAGTCTATCAGCTGTGGACAGAAGCAATGGGAAGTCTATGTTGGATGAGCCAAGGCTTGTGGATAGTCCAGCAGACTCAGAATCAAAATGCTGGACAGCATAACCCAAGTGAGGAAGAGTAAATCAGAGGCGGATGGGGGAGAAGACTGAGAATAGATCAGTCATCCTTCCTGAAAGACTGGAAGTCATGGAGAGGGTGAGATGATAAGGACTGATGTTGAAATAAACCATGTGATGTGTGTTACTGTTAAAAAGGGGGTTCCTGCCATCGTCATCATTTCAGTTTATGCAAACACAAAGTGCTTCTGGTTCTCACCATGACCTGGGCACTTCCCAACTTTTGTTTCCACGTTATCTGAGCACCTTACGATCTTTAAGGTAATTATCTTTAAACTAATATGGGTGGTAAAGAATTGCTATTCTGTGGATAGTGAACCAAGGCATAAAGCAGAGGAGTATCTTTCCTGCAGTCCTGCTACAAATGGAAGTGAGAAATGAAGCCAGATTTCTTCACTCCTCAACTAGTAGCTTAAACGCTGGCTCGTCCTCCCTCTGAACTCCTGCCTTGAGCGGGAGCCACCTTGCAATCATACTTTCCACGGAGAAATAAAGTTTTTGGCATATATTAATGGTTTGTTTAGTGATGCTAAGCAAAGGTTTTTATTATTGGGACAAAATGAAGCCATAACTATGTATCTGCTGGTTGATGCGGGGTGAGGTTGCAGAATAGGCTAACAGGGATGTTAGCGACATTGGCTTTGCTTTGATTTGCTCTGGTCTGTTTTTCAGATAAACCGTGAGAGCTGGTGTTCATTGGAGCCATGTCCCGATTCTTCCCTGCTGGAACGCAAGCGGACGCAGGAGTCTCCAGGTGAGCAGCTCTGGACGAACAGCCCTGCGGTTCCCCTCACCTTTTCTTTCCTTCTTTTTATTCTTATTTTTGACATCCTTACCTCGATGGGTAAAATACATAAACTAAAGAAAATGTGTGATGAATTTGCTGTGAGTCATTTTTAGCACGTGGTTGTAGCACTTGACTTGCAGTGAGCTGTGTGGTGTGTCACCTTCTTTAAGTAATTTTGCATTTCAAGTAGTTCAGTATTTTGATTTTTTGATTTTTTTGTTTGTTTTAAATAAACTTGAAATGTATGATGGGGGCACACACATGGTCTCTGGCAAAAAATTGGAAATTTGAGCTCCTGAATCCATATTTAGATCCAAATCAGTGGCTTAATTTTTATTCTTTTTCCTACTGGAAGTTGCCATGATTTCCAGGCTCCAGGAAGCAGGAAGGTTGCTCAGAGCCATTGTTCCCACACCCTGCCTACCAGCCCTGCATTGCTGGCTGGTGCTTTCTTTCTCTTCCGCTGGGACAGAAGATCTTGTCTGGGCAAGTTTCAAAGAGGAGCTGGTGTCCAAGATAAAGAAAAAAGCATTTTGTTTCATTGAATTTTGCATATTCAAAACAAATAGAGTGATTTATCAGGGCCCTGAATAGTGAGTTTGTTTGGACTGTTCATAGAGAGGACACTGTTTCCCTTGCTCTCATTATGAGCAGGTGTCTTACCTGATTCTTCTTCCATTTATCTAAGAGACTTGAAAGAAAACCAGGGATTGAATCACTGACTGTTGATGCTAAATTCAAACCCAGTCTTTCCAGAGTGTAGTCTAAGAAGTGATAATTTGGGTGTCTGACCCAAGGGGTTTAATCTAGGTAGAAGTTGTAGCTCCCATCAACGTTAAATAACTGATTTTTTATTAAAAAAAGAATAAAATAATCCCATGTTTAGAATAGTCATGAGCAGTGAACAACTATCTCAGGAGTGTTTTACAGGAAAACCTGCAGTGTCACCATGCTGCTTCTTTCCTAATTGTGTCCCCAAATCCCTTGTCTTTTGGAATGATATTTTTACACCGCAGGCAAGAGTTATTGTGCTCTGTTTGGCTGCAGGGTGACGTGCACTCGTTCGACTTGCCAAATGTATGATCATGTATTCATGTGGATCAATATTAGTTACTTATTATCTGATGCAATATCATGCTACAGAAACAGAATATTAATTATATAACCAGGTACCATATATACAAATATATATTAATAATTATAGTAATACCTGTATGTAACGCAAGCACAAAGAGGCAGATTTTTAAGTTGATGAATGTGCCCTCCGGTTGGACTGAAGCAGCAGGAAAATCTCAGGCTCTGCAGGTTCTGGCTTTAGTAGAAATATCATCATTAATCCACACACATCCCTCCCGTTGCACTGCGGTGCTGTACGATGGAGAGAGGGCAGGAAAAATCTGGCAACACCCAGCAGCAATAAAAACACTAGCTGTCGTAACGTGGCTGACTTAAAACTACATAACCTGGTAGGGAATTGGACCTTTTTCACCTGCTGAATAATCCTGCTGAAATCACTTGTAAGCACAGTCCTCAGATCTTAGAAGGCAACTCCAGTAGTTGTAGCTTCTCATTTTCTGTCAATGTTTTTGAAATGAAATGCCTGGTGGAGCAGGGAAGATGTGTAACCATCAGAATGGAGTTGGAGGGCTCAACCCTTTCTTGGAGGGCACGAGGCTTTGGAAAATACACGTAAAACAGTTGCTTGGAACTTTTCTTCCTAAAGGTTTTTACTATGTCGAGGGGTTTTTTTTGCCTCTATATTATATGCAGAAATGTGTTACCATCATCCTTGTATATTTTGCCTGCACCTTCACAGAAGCAGCTTGGGCAGGGGGTGGATGAGGGATGGGAGTGGCGGTCCCCATGTCCTGGCAGTCATGGTGCCCGTGTCCTGGCAGTGCTGTCACCATGGCTGTCCAGGTCACGGGTGTGGGAGCCAGAGCTCAGCTTTGTGCAATGCCTCTGCAGCTTAAAGCAAAGAAAACAAACCCTTGAGTTAACTGATAAAAGCAGGGGAAGAGCCCTCCCCTAACCAACTGAAAATAACGGAGAGGAGGGAAGGAAGAGAGGGTTTGGAAATGAGTTTCTGAGCTCAGATGAGGTGTGGGGGGTGTCCCCATCACTCTGCTCCTCATTGTCCTTCCCCGCTGCTTCACCTCCTCTGTTCCTCCTGCAGAGCCTTTTGCTGCCTCTTGTGATTTGTGATTGGGGCGAGGTATCCGTCCTGTGGCGCATCTGGACCCTCCCCGCTGATTTTCCACTGGAACGTGGCTCGAACCCCTTTGTTTTTCAGACTGGGCTGCGGACATGCTCTGCCGGCTGCCAGCTGGACGGCCGGCACCCTGGCCCGCTCCTTACAGCCTCTTCGTCTCTTCTTTGCTTTTCCCTTTTCTTTTTTTCCCTTTCTCTCCTTCTCTCCCCCCTCCCTTCCCTTTCTCAGTGATGGAAAAGCAGTTCAGATTTTCCAGGTTTGCCGACAGGGGAACAGGGCCGGGGGGTGGCCACGCTGCCTCCGATTAGTGCTTTTCAAATTCTCCACAGTGTGGAAATTCCTCTATGGGGTAATGGGGTTTCCAACCGGCTTCGGTTCCCCCCATGCCCAAAACAGGACAGCCAGGTGCCATCAATAAATGAACTTTATTTCTTCTGACAGTGGAGTCACTCCCGTTGGCTGGGCCGTGGGGCTGTGGCCGGGGTGTTTGATGGCTGCTGTCAGGCGCAGGTTAAGGATGGGGAAGGGATGAGAAAAGGGTGACTTTGAGCTACCCAAACCTATCTTCGTTGGGTTGATTTGTAAGCTGGACATAGCAAAGGGTGGATTTCGTCAGGTGTAGTTTAAGGGTGAACTGACATTTTATTGTCCTGGCTCCTCTCCAGGGAGCTAAACATGTTTTAGATGTGTTTAGCTAGAGCAGGTTGCAAAATAAAACCACTTTTTTTTTTTTCTTTTTTTCTTTTTTTTAATACTAATAATCAGAATATTTTGAGTTAGGAGAAAAGAATGTTCAGTTATTGCCAAAATTGTCATTAATACCTTTGCCTCAAGGCTGAACAAATGAAATGATATACAGGCATTTTTTTATGCAAATACACGTCTGTGAAGGTTTTTGGAAAGGAAAAGCTTTCTCAGTGGCTGTAATCTGTGTCTGTGCTGCTGATCACCCCAGTACAAACAGCTGGAAGCATTTTAGAAGAAAGAGATGTGATATGCTTATATTTCAATGTCAGGCATTATGAAAGCAGAGAATTTTTAAAAAACACATAATGAATCTTAAAGAACGTAAAGCTTGTCGTGGAAGTCCTATTAGTGCTTTTTCAGTGAGAATCGTAGAAGGAGGAATGAAATAAGCATCCCAATATGCATTAAAAGCACCTTGGCATTTAGAGGGAATTGATTCTTTTTAATTGAGAAAGAAAGCAAATATTGTCAAGTTATATTTCTACATTTATTGAATATTAATCTAATTTTGCAGTTACTGCAGTCGATGGGAAACATCCTGTTATGCTCAGTGTGGAGTACCTGATATACGGCGTGTTTATCAGCACCTCAAGATACAAGCATGTAGGGCTCTTTAATGCCGAATTTCTCTTTGCACCATGTATTTTGATGCATTAAAAAGTAGTTTTGAAGTCTTTAATACATTCTTTGAAAATTTACAGGCACAGTTTGGGAAGGTGAACACAATTTATAAAGCTGTGTTTACTGTTATTTTGAATCTTGAATTCACTGAGTATTGTGCGAGTTAAGTGTATGGATACTACAGAAACTTCAGATCGTAACTCTTTCTGCTTTGCTTCTGTAGAATGTGAGAACTTCTTGGAGGATGGGCTGAGTAGCGTCTGTGCCTCGTCACAGGGTGTCCTTAAGAGAGAGTCCGGGAGCGAGTCTGACCTCTTCCCCTTGCCTGGTGATGGGATGGAAGACCTTGTCTTTGGAAAGGTAGGAAAACTTGGCTGGGTTATGGTTAAAAAAACTCTTAAGTCCTGATTCAATAAACCCATACCACAAATGTAGATCATCTTGGTTTCACCAGTGAGTTGGAAACCTGGAAGTGATTATTCTGGAATGGAGTAGACAGGCAGGATCTGGTCCTCTCTTCGGATGCAGCAACATCAGGGATATATTTACTTGCAGCAGAATTACAAAAACCGTGCAGTCCCTGATGTTTAAAAAGATGAAAGCAATTTTGACTGTCCAAAAGTAAATCAGGTGCTAGAGGAACAGTTGAAAAGGTGGATTTTCTTGCAAGGTCATTTGGGATTGCATAGATGGTATGAAAGCCATCTCTAACTCATGTAACAAAGAGCTTTTCTCCAGCAAGCGATGACCTCTGCACTGACACCTTCAGAATCATATACTATAATTCTCAGAGGAACCAGTGTTTTTCTGTAAACTCAGTGTAACTCCCTGGATAGGAAGGAAACACTCATTCTAAATACTTAAGGCCAATTCCAATGAATAGTTTTGTTGCCTAGACGACATACCTCTAGTGCCTTTTTGCGTGCAAGCAGAAGGAGAATGTTTTCAGGTTTGCTTAAAATCAACAACAGAAGTCATTCCGAACCTTAGTCATCCCTGCGCCCTTTGTGTTGCTCAGGGCAGAGGAGGGGAAGGAGGAGTGGGTGAGACCTGAGATAGAGTCAGCTCCTGAACAGAGGACGCTTCCCTTCGGCATCCGCCTTCTGCCACCTGCATCAGGGCAGCCTGAATATATTTGGAGGGTGATTAGGTTCTACTTTAAAAAAAATCAGTTTGCTAACTGATATTTTTATATCAGGACAATTAATTGTCCTGCTAATCGATACTCTCCCTTCTTACCATAAGCAGATGATGAAAAAGCACCCGGAAAGAATATAGTGATGGAGAATCAAAGAGGATGTGAAGATTCCTTAGAGCAGCCGTCACGTTGGTCTCAGCTCCACAAAATCACCCGTTTAGGTTCAGCTCCAGCTCACCTGCTTGAGCAGGCATGGTTTCTGCTCTGAAAATCTAAATTTTGGGAATAGGTTTCACACTTACTTTCAGAGAAATAGAAGTAATGAAACAAAATTCTGTTTGCTTAAATCAAATCAGATGATGGTGAATATTTTCCAGTGGGACGGGAAACACCACAGCCTGGGCTAAGTGATCTCATGTGCTATAAATGAACAGTAAAGTCATCCTTAATTCATGTGGGAGGGCACAGAGCTCACCAGCCTCACCCTTTCCCATCCTACTCTCAAAGTGATGCAGGACCCGGGACTGTGAGAATATAAGACTGTTTGGCAAAGCAGAAGACTGTCTTCCATTTTCTTGTGTAAAGTGACACAAATTAGGACAGGCGACTGCCATTTGAGCCTAATTTAATGCTTATATGTGATGCATGGGAGAAGAGTGCTGTAGGAACACAGTAAATTTTATATTGTACTGAATTTTAGCTTTCTTACATGGAAAATTTGCTTCTCCAAATACAAGAAACAAAAATTAAAACTTAAAAAGAATACGTAGTGCAACATGGTAGGGATGCTGCAGGGCAAAGGAGGAGGTGGTGGGGAAAGCAGATCTTCAGTTGCCAGTGGAGAGAGGGCAGAGGGAGGAAATTATTTTATTTGTAGAAAGGGGATTTCTTAATTTGGCAGCATATGCATTGTTCTTATTATGTGGTGGATTGCAGACTTTGTCTACAAATGGGTTCAAAAGGTTCCTGAGTTGAGTTTAGGAAGTTATTCAAAGCTAATCTCAACCTCAGTTGCTTTTTTTGTCTGCTCTGTTGACTAACTCAATTACTTGTCTCCTTTCACAGAACTTACCTGAGTACCTTTTCTAAAGTTAAGGTTGTTTCTAGAAGGACCAGAAACACTAGTTTAGTGTTGTGGGCTCATTCCTTAATTCAGTCTTTTTTTTTTTACTACTGAGCAAGTTACAAATATTTTTAATAACCACTGCAATAAATGCTGAATTTGGTCTTTATTCTGAAAAATGGTATGAATGTCTTAGTTGTAGTTGGTTAGTTATAAGCCTATTAAATAGAACAACTTCCATATCAAATTGGGAAGAGAGAGAACATGTTTATGAACAAAAAGAGGATCTCAAACCTTTCAGTGTCATGATTACTGTTATTACTAGTCCTGTTCTTGTTTCCCTTTTGTATGGAGCAAGAGTTGAACTTTTGTCTATTAGAGTTGTTTTTTTATTTTATAAATCACTCCTCCTCTGTTAACTGCTTGATATGGAAAGAAATGTAGAAAGAACAAGCCATTGTCTCTTCAGGGTCTTTGGGCTGCTTCTAATAGACATCATTTGAAATTCATAGATTTTAAGCCCTGGATCCGTCCCAGGACCATGAAGAACTGGGATCTGTGGGGTCAGAAAATCTGGCGGTACCTTACGCTGTCCCGGGTGTTTGGTGCATCTCTCATTGCCATCAGTGCCATCTCCTGTGCTTTTGTCCTCTTTATTTTCTCCTCTGAAGAACACACGCTGAGCTGCGTAACATGAGCTGCCAGGTTCAGAGAGCTGTAGCACTACAACCTGAATTGTTTTTTCAGACTTCAGAGGCTGTTGCTGAAATCCAGAAATTGCTTCCAACGTGCGGTCTAAGGCCTCAGCAAAATGTGTTAATTTTTTTTGCGTCAGTGCTTCATTCCCCTGTCCTCGTCATCCTGCTTTTCCTTCTCCGTCCCAGCCAGCCATCTGGGCAGGCTTTGCGACACCCTGCTTCTTGAATGATTAATGCTGCATAAGGTCATTTCTCACAATCATCTGGCAACGTCCTGGGGCGTAGCCCATACGCTTTGCTCATCTTAACTTTTAACCTGCCACCGAAATTCAGTGTTACTGGGAAGTTTTTAGTGTGCCTCTTGGGGAATGATTCAGACAAAAGGCCCATGGGAAGTCAGGAACCCACAGATCACTGTCAAAGGAAAGGGTTTTAGCTCAACTCCTTGAATTGCATGTAATTGCTGCCTTTGTTTTGCTTTGATCAAGGAAATACACGAATATATAAATAATTTGCATTTATTTTTTTCCTAACTATTGTTTCTCTTTAAAAAAAAAAAAAAAAAAAAAATTACACATGCACAAAATAAAAAACAACCATGAAATAAATAAAACAAACCCTAAGGAGTAAAAATTTGGAGAGGCTTTTACGAGGGGAAGACTCCTCCAGTCTAAATCATAAAAATTGCAATAAATAATTAATAGGAGGCCACTATTGAGGTTAATTTTAGGGAGCCATAGGCAAATCCAAATAAAGAATGACATTATATCAAGCCAACCAAAGATGTTCACTGCTTTAGTGTAATGATATGCCAAATAAACTTCAGGATGCCAGGATTTCTTTTTTTATTTGTCTTTTCTGTTTATAAAACACTGTAACACCTTTATTGTCTTTGTGACATGAAAGATCAGGGGACAGAGTAAGTTTGTGTCTCAGCACTTTGTGTGTTGTCATCACAAAGATGATTGAAAGAACATTTTAATGCCACTTATCAAGACCTCCTACAGACTGGAAGGATTTAGCTGCAGAAGTTATCTTATACCCCCCACCATCCTAGTGATTACTCTTATCCCTATTAATGAAGAAGTACATACGAGCTTTCTCAGAAAAGTCTTTTCATGCCTTATCTCATTTTTTCTTAGAAGCTTCTCTCCAAGTACTGTGCCTAAGAGCGAAGAAAATGCCCATTAGTGCATGTCTGTAAAGGCTCTCTTCAGCTTTATGGTTACAATTAAGGGTTGAATTCATCGAGGTGCAATGTAGCAAGCCTAACTTGAACAAATTTAATATTTTTTTAATGTTTTATTTTTCTTGTAGGAAAAGAACACATTAGTGAACCATCTTCCCTAGGCATTGTATTGTCTTAATCAAATAGGACTAAACAGCAATGCATGTTTACTGGCATTTGGCCAGTTAGATGATTTTTTTGCAGAGGTGGCTACAATGTAGATGTTTCTTGGAGGTGTCAGCCCCACTTGGCATTTTGCAGAGTCCTCGCCTTTCATATTAACTATTTTGCTTGGTCTAAAAAATATATATTAATAACAATAACAATAACAATAAACCCACACACATTTAAATTAAGACAGAATAATTTAGCGTAATAAGCATGAGCCACAAGTTCAAGGGAATTATTTCGCGTGTTCTGTAGTCAGTCTGATGCTCAAGGTAAAAGCTAAAACAGATCAAACATATTTCAAATATCTCTTTGAACTGCACTTTACAACAGAAACCCTAAGTCTTCCCTGCTAGGGAAGCGAGTTTTGTTCTGCGTTTTAAGCTAGAGCAGTATTCTCATCTGGGAAATAAAAATCCCTCTTTTTACTCTAATTCCTGCCTATATAATTTGATATTCTGCACTGTTGTCGCTACATTTGCATCCAAAGTTAATGTTTCTAAACTGTCCCATCCTTCCCCTGTACAGCTGGTGGGGAATCTTCTCCTCCTGCTGTGCTGCCCTCATGTCTAACAGTATTTTCCTGTGTCTCAGAAAAGCGAAGCAGACTGTTTCCTCTGCTAAAGGAGTATTATCCATATAATGACTACTTAATTTGTCTGGATTTAAGCAATTCAGTAAGCTCTCGTCACACAAATAGCAGATTATCTTGAACAACGCCAAAAGTCATCAAAAACTTCACCTAACCCTAACCATTTCAGTTCTCTCTTGTTTTAACCTACACCTCCTATTTAAATATGTGTCAAATCCAATACTTTATATTACAGTATGAGTTTACTATTGAAGTATTTACATAAATTCACCCTTAATATTTGACATGCCCTGTCATGAAATGAATGCTTTTGGGGCACATATATCTGTAGCATGTTTTTTAATATTTTGTGTTCAAACTTTGGTATTGTGTTGTGGATATTGTCTTCAATTTTTGTCTGATGGATGGGAGAGGGGAAATAATGTCACAGCATTTATTTCAACCACTTTAAGAACGCTATTGTGTACCTGTTAAACCGAAATAAGAAGAAAAAATAGCCGAACTTGAAATAGGGCTTCTTTCTAAATGGTGAAATGTTTGGTTAGAATACTTCTTGAACACTTCAGTGTCTTTATTCAGTTTACCAAGAAGCTTTTAGTTTACAATGTGTGCTCATTACAAAAAATGCACAGAAAAGCAGAGATGCTGGAGCATTGAATACTGCTGGGCGTGAAGAAGTCAGGGCAGGGGCATCTGAGGTGTGGGCTGCTATGGGGTTTGATGCCCATCTCTCCCTTCTGAGAATGGGATTTTGTGGCCCTTTGGCTTCTGCCAAACAAGAACCGACAGCCTGCAGCTCCTTGAGCTCTCAGCTTCTGCCGAGACCCACCGAGCCTGCTATTTGAAGACAATTAACCGCTGCGGCTTCGCTGAATAGTCTATTATATATGATCTGACAGATCATTCTGCCTATTATTACTTTAAATGATACAGCGCAGGGCTCTGCAGGAGAATAAATTGCAACTTCCCACATCAGTCCCTTGGGGCAAACAGCATTTCAGACTGAGGGTGATGTCGGAGAGATGCTTGTGTGTTTTTCTTATGCTAGCCATGGAAAAACAGAATAAACACAGGCTCTTCTTGGGCTGTAGGGTCAGCATGTGGCTTTTGGCCAAAGAGAACCAGTTTGGGTTCCACTCTACTGCTTTTGGGCCAGGTTAAACCAAAAAATTGCAGTATGACTTGAGACATGTAATACAGGGCGGCTGATCCTATGGAATGATATTTTTCAATTACAGTTGGATTTGAAAAATGCTGCAAACCCTGGCATTAACTTTTTGCTTAATGGAAAGTAGCGGGGTACAGGGATTAAGCTTTTTATTTTTTTCTGTTTTCTACTACTGAATAATTGTCCCTTTTGTGCTGCTCAATGCAGTGGAACAGCATGTTGCGCTTGAGCTCTGAGAGCTACAAACCCATCTCAGGTCCCACAGCAGGGGCTGGAGTTTGTCATCAGGAGTCATGGTGACCCAGATCTCCATCAGTCACTCTCCGTCATTAACACCTAGTAAACCTTTGGTGGTTTTATATTGACTGATAACAGGTTCAGCCAGAAATGGTGAGAGGAGCGGGATGTGCTGTGCAGGATGAAACGTGGAATTGCAGAGAGGAGGGCAGGCAGAGGACCCGAGCTGGGAGCGCAGGGTTACGGCAACTGGGGACCTGTGGGGTGCAAGAGGTTGCTCTGCAGAGCATTTCAACCTCTTTGGAAACGAGAGCAAAAAGTCTTGCTTCTGTGATGTTTAATTTGCATTGTGCTGTCAACTGGGAAGTCTCTCTGCTCATGTGAAATATAAAATACTAGCATTTATTTAAAATGTTAAATGCATTCACTTCACTGGAAGTGTTCAAGATCAGGTTGGATGGTGCTCTGAGCAACCTGATCTAGTGAACGCTGTCCCTGCCCATGGCAGGGGACTTGGACTAGATGATCTTTAAAGGTCCCTTCCGACACAAACTAGTTTATGATTCTACTGCAATATATTTCAAATTCTTCTTTTACACAGCAGCCTGAAGATGAGCAGTCTGCATGCGATGTCACCAGCTCCAGTTCCTCTGCAGATGACACCATATCCCTGGAGAGGAACTCATCCCTGGGCAGCGACACGTCCCTTCCCTTCCCGCCGATGGTGAACTTCGTCCATCCCAAGGACAGGCACAGCCTGGACGGCAGCTGCACCATCATGGTGGCTGCAGAGGGAGGAGAGAAGGAAGAGGAGCTGGACAGTATCACGGATGTGCCGACTCATTCCTCCATCTTACGGAACTCCATGCGGCCGCTGTCGCCTTTCCGTCGACACAGTTGGGGGCCAGGGAAGAATGCCACCAACGAAGCAGAAATAAATCAGAGGAGGTGAGTAAAGAGCTGCTTTGATTTACTTTGTACCCACTCCTGCATATTTATCTAAGCTTAGAGCTCAGCACGCTAAATAGAAAACTGAGGATGTCACCTCTGATTATTTCTTTTTCACTCAAAGGGGTGCAGACAATCTCCTGACATATGTTTGTTTGGTTTTTGTAAATTAACTTTCAGGATTAAAGTACTTAATACCTGCAGTATGCTTGAGCTTTCCAGAGCGAATGGAAATACCTTGGGACAAGTCTTTCATTTGAACTGTCGCCACCCCTTTCGATACAAAGGGCTTTGTTAAAGGAATTATTGGAGTGTTAAATCACTTTGTCCACAAAATAAACACCACTGTTATTGCTTTTATTGTATTAAGTGAGAACACAGGCACCAGGGTTTTAAAAAAAGATGCGGAGGCTCCTCATTTGACGTAGTGGTGAGACCAGTAGTCCCTGTTTCACAGAATTGGCTCCACCTCAGTCTTTCATGGGCAGAAAGTCCACCTAACTAAGCATCAGTGTCCCCAGTGGGGCCTGGGAAAACTCAAAACGAAGATTTTTCCTTTTGTTCTTTCAGAAGATCCAAGAGGGAGAGGTCTAACAGCCACCTGAGTGTGTAAATGCTGGTGCCAGGTGCCTGTGGGAAGCAAAGGTCCTCAGCTCCTCACCTCCGTGGGCAAAAAGATGAAGGACAATGCACATCAAGAAAGTATTAACAGTTGGTGTAAGGTTCCCCACCATGCTCTGCACCATTCAGCATCTGGGCTGCTGGATGCTTGGAGTCAAACCCTGTGTGTTCTGAAACCAGTGGAGGTTTGGCCAGTGTTTTCAATATGTTTTAATGCCTTCAGAGCTGCAGTGCCCAGTTGTTTTAGCAGAGTCAGCGTGCTATATCCTCCCATCCAACACTGAAAAACATTCAGGACACTGGAAGTAATACAGGGTGAAAGATTATTATTATCATCATCATCATTTACCCTTACCACCTTTGTGGGCTTCATTCATGGTCCCCAGGTGATATTTAAATAAATTAAGTAATACCTATGTTTTTAAAGCTACAAAAGAGTCAGCATAAGGTATACTTGCAGGTTTATGATAGAATGGGTCCATAAGCTTAAAAACTCATTTAGAGAGATTCCTTTTTAAGCATAGGACCTGTTATGTAAGGATTTCTGAGGGTAGTAAACTGTATAGCTGGCAATTACTGCTAACAGTTGACAGATGAGGTTAAATTCTTCTGCGTCAGACTTTGGAGGCTGTTTCTGATATGGGAAAATGCATTCTTCGTAAATGCAAGGAAATTTGAGTTAAAGGAGCAGTAATTATTCTCATATGTTCTTAGATACAGCTGCTGGTACATAAGGGTAGCTGTCACATAGGTTAATTAAAAAAGAACAGCTGAGTGGGTCTCAGATGATGATTTAGTTCCTGTTTGGCTTTATGTTTCTGTTAACAAGGGAATTTGGATTATTTTGTTTTTTTTCTTTCTTCTTTGTTCTTTTCATACATGGCTGTTGTCATGTTCTGATTGTGGTTGCTTAGTGAGCAACAACAAATAGCGAGGAAGTGAAGCCCAAACAAGTGACTTTCATACAAATCAGTTAAATTTGCGGTGTTTGCTTATTCATTTATTTCATCTGCTGTACACACTTTTTCCATTTAAAGGGGAAAAGCCCTTACTGTAACTTGACTTTTGCAAACCTTTGAAGTGAAGTAACACGGAGCACAAGCCTTAGCTGAGTTTTGACCTGCGCCGCTCCCACTACCCTTGTCAATGCTCCCCCTCCTTCTCTGGGCACCCGTGGCAGTTTTTTGAGCAGGCTGTACTCACTAAATGAGCAGAAAATGAACCAAATAAAGAGTAATTGCAACCAAAACCAACCCAAGGATTAGAACTGGGCTGTGCAGCTGAGAAAAGGAATGGGGTGACGGGCCGCACGGTCAGCTGAGCTGTAAGAGGTGCCTCCATCCACACCATAAATAGTCTTTCCCCCGACAGCAGAGGTAGCAAAATCAATTTTCAACAGAGCTGCTGATACAGGAACCCAAGGAGCCTACAGGAAAAACAAGAAAAAATTTTTAAAAAAATCAGTACTTTGTAGGATTTGGTCTTTTCCAGCATTACATGTTTTCTGTTTGTAAGAGGGATGAGCATAAAAGTTCATTCACAGAAAAGATCAGAAAAAATGTAATCGTGTTAAATAAAATGTGAAAACATGCTCAGTTCCCCTCCACTTCCCCTCTTTCGTCAAATGCACTTCACCAATAATCCTCATGTCTACATTTTGCTATTAAAAACACAAAGAAAACTAACAAGGCTGCCACAAAAGGGTGTTCATCCTTCAGTTAATTCCTGACATTCATGGCGGATTTGAAATGCCTGTCTTTCAACAATGATGCAGTGTTTTTAACGTTTGGGTCCAAGGAAAGAAGCAGCAGCATTTTTCACTGATGGATTAAGAACTGCAAAACTAGAGCTGGTGTTAATCACAGTTGCTAACAGCTTCTGTCAAACAGTTTGGCCTTATCTAGACTTTAAACTGACCTGGCTTTGGCAGCAGCTACGTTGCAATGTGATCAATACCTGTGAAACTTTCTTTCTGTACATTAAAAATTTAAAATAAAATCAACCAGCAACAAAAAAAATCACCACAAACAGAAAACAGATTTATTTCTAAGAGAGAAGGAAAAGAGAAACTCATTACTTCCTTTAGTATTTAATTTTCTGTTTTCTCTATACGTCCATTCCCTCTGTTATTCATATGTTGGGGATATTATTCCTTCAGCTGCCATTTGTTCATTTTTTTCCATTCAAGCTGCTGACCACTCTCCATGATTCATTTTCAGTTCAATGCGAGTTCTGGGGGATGGTATAAAGAAGCCTCCCATTCATAGGAGAAGGTACAAAGCCAAACGTGACTAACTTTTGCATTTGAATGTCTACTAACTCCATCCTGTCATGTTAGTAAACCTGTAGTACCTCTCAAAGAGTTGGGGTTAGAGCTGTGCATCCTACTTGGCTGCTTTCCATCTCCAGTCTGACCCAGGGCAGTTTTGCTGACCCACAGAGCATTTTTTCAATGATAATAACTTGGAGAAATCTCAGATGTCATTTTGTTAGGTTTTGCCACAGGTAAGATTTGGCATTGTATTAAAGAGCATGTGCATAATTTGGATTTAAAGCACATCAGAGACTCCTGCCAAGACTTGCAGGAAGGTAACCTGGGGAGGGGATGCATCAAACACCATCTCAGAGTCAGGGGATATTCTGCAGATCTGCAGCTGATTTAATTAAATGGCTTTAATTTTGCTCTTTTGCTGTTTTTTGAAACCATCCTCCTAAAAGAATAGAAAATAAGCTCTTTTTTCTTCTGTACAGCAAACTTTCAGTTCCTCATCCATCTTGCAGATATGCATTTTCACTCACATAGCCTTTGTGTCATCTATTAACATATAAAATAGGACACTTAATTTTTGACATAGCAGACATGTGGGCTGTCCACACTTATACATTTTTAGGCTAAAAAAACCAGAGAGGTTTAACCTTTCGCTTTCAGTGGTTCATCCTCTTCTCATCTCCCACCGCTCGCTGCCTCTCCTCCTGTGGCAGGTTAACTCAGGATTTTGCTTCCCTTGAAATGGATGGGGTTACATGTGTGCGGGTAAACAAACTACCGTATTTCCAAATTGTTATAATGTTAAAAAACATTTACATGACTGTAATGTATGTTATTATATAACATACATTATAAATAATAATATTATTATATAATAATGTAGTGTGTGTATATATTCATTACCATCAAATGTTACGACCAAAAAAGTCACCACGCCTTACCATGCGTCAGCATAAATGAAGCCATATGAGCAGGACTGAACCGTTCAAGAGAGGGCTCTTAAAAAAGAATTGCAAACAAAAAAGGGGGTACAAGAAAAACCATGCTTTTTCACTTCTACGAAGCCACTTTATTTGCATCGATCTGTGCTCTGGAGGAGGAAGTGCATCGCTTGTCTCCGCAGCTCATGCAAATGAACATCTTTTTACCAGTTGTCTGTTAATACTCACACAGCTCCTACAGAGGAGCCTTGAGTCATAATATCCTGAAACACTGAGCTTACACGTAGAATAAAGAAAATGTCTCAAATAGGCAACCTAAAATACCTAGTCATGTCTGAAGTGCATGGTAGTTTTTTCATAAGCATTCTCTCTTATTCTTTTCTGGCCTCCCAACCATTTTGATGTCACCCTTTCTAACCCCAGTTGCAGAGCAACTGCCTGAAACTAATTCCAACAGTTTCTGCTCTCCCACAAGGCCGATGTATTAATATATAATATCTCTTTCCATCTGCTCCAAGTCTTCTTCTGTAAAGGGGTTTTGCATGCTCTACATTGATCTTGTTTTTATGGTGTTGCCAACAGATGTGGGTGGCTTCTCAGCAGGACTGTAATTCTATAGGACTCTGCCCTCCACAGCCCTTGCCAAGAGGTCTTTATCCTCCTCTGAGACATTGCCACCACTGCCAGGCTTCCTCCTACATGTGTGCATGGCTCCTCTTCTTCTCTCTCCTCTTTTCTGCCTCCCTTCTCTGCAGTTTCAGCATTTGGGATTGTAACTGTAGCATGGCAATGGTCATAGAACCTGGTGTAAATGTTACATAATTTCTTTAACAAGGAAAGTCCTCTGTCCTTCAATTCTTAAGTGACCACACAAGAGTTACTGACTTTTGCAAACAAGTCAACATCAGCATCACTCCAAGGGTCCACCAGGCCCAGCAGTCTTGGAGCCCCAAGCAGATGGCTGGGGGGAGCACAAAGAGAGGAACCATGTCTGGTATCTTCCTTGGGATACTTTCTCAGTCTCTAGTTACCACTGGGTTGGTTTTACTGACCACCCTGGGGGACTGAACCCAAGCCTGCAAGTGCATACTGAGCTGTATGATGGAGTTGGGCTTGCTGTGGCCAGCACTTGGTTATTTTATGGTCTCAACCAAATATTCAGTCAGTCTGTCCCTCACTAATACTTCCCTCTGCCACCATGGTTTAGTTGGGTGATGAAGTACCTGAAATATTGGCATGTTATGGGGAAGTACATCTTCTTGAAGAATGCGGGTGAAGCACACCTGGAGCTTTGGGGTGCAAGCACAGGTACTTCAGGTGTGTCCTCACCCAATTAACACCTTAATAAACCCGGTAGCAATTATCTGAACTCCACCATTGAACATGACCGTCAAACCCTTCCTGAATGTCTCCAGTGTTGTACTGTATGTGGGAACTATACAAGGACTTGGCATGGGATGATGCAGTCAGTGGCTTTAAACGTTCCTCTGTGCCCTCTGAGGTTTCTGGCACTCACAGATCCTGGCCCAGGGATGCTTACAGCTTGTTCTGCCCTTTTTGGAGGCTCCTGGCCTGGAGCAAAGCATGCTCTGGCCTTGTCCTCTCCTAGGTGGATCACAGGCAGGACTTGTGCAGTGCTGCTCTGGCACATCTGTGCTGATGCAAAATTCCCTTCAGACAATGTATCTTTCCTGGACAGCTTTTCCAGGATTTAGGGGTCCTTTATATGCCATAGCTGACAAGAAGATTGATTCCTCTGTGTCTGCAAAACCTGCAATTGGGCCATGACCTGACAGAGAAAAAAAAATAACAAAAGTGGTATTTGAAAGGACAACCAAAATATTTGCATTTTGTATTTGCATTTCTTAGTGCAACTTGGGACTCTCTTGCGGTATGGGAGATGAAAGGTTTTCTAGTCAAAGTACTTATTTGAAGGACTTTGGTTTAATCTCAAGTTGATAGTAAGACAAGCCTGATTTTTTTTCTTCTAGCCTCTTTTACTGATTTGCTGTGCAGCATTTAAGAACGTAATTCTCCTCTTACTTTTCCAAGTATGGCCTGAGGTTATTAATACTTATATGGAGGAGACTTAAATTATTAAATATCTGTAAGGAGTTCTTTTTCTGATCTGGGGATGAGAGATACCACAAAAATACTAATCATTACTAACACAAGAGCTGTGGTTGATTACATATGTAAAATTGGATTTGATGTGTTTCAGTCTTGTTTTCCCCAAAAACATCCCTCCCCACAAGGAGTAGTTTCTCCCGTACACTGTGTACTTGCCAATGGGGGTCGATTTGGGGGAAGCATGGGCTGTCCTGCTGCCTGCTCAGTGTAACCTCAGTCCCTTGAGGCACTCTGCTGTGTACAGGCAGTCAGAAATATATATTAGTTACTGCATTATATCTGAGTTTGTTTGGGTTTTTTTTTTAAGATATGCAACAGTGAGAGTCTTTTAACATTCCCCTGTTCCATAACAACCCAATAATCACAGCCCTTTTCCTTTCTTTGCCTCTTTTGATGTTCCTAGTTTGAGCTGGTGTCCCTCTGGTGTACAATTCATTGCCATGGGTCCTGACTTTACTTGTAGAAGGTATGGTATAAATAAATGTGCAGCAGCAGCAAAGGAGCACTGCAAACACCCTGTCATGAGCTTTTTGTACATCGTCTTTTCCACTGCTGCTCTGGCTGAAGCGTGCACGTGTTTGTTTGCTTCATCTGCTTTTTCAGCAATTAGTCTTGGGAGTGGGTTTTCTGAACTGGTGTGCAGGTGAAGGTGGGGGCTGCTTTTCACTGGCCTCGAGTGTTAAAGAAGCTGCACTGTTGGTTTGAGCTGCTCTGTTCTGTGATGATTTTAAGGTGTGTGTTTTTTCTGCAGAAATGATCATAACAATAATTGTGACAGCCAAAGAATCAAAACGAGAGTTAATGTGATTCAACGCTGCTTTGTTCTGGACAGATCTCATAAAGGATTTAAGTTCATACAGACTTGCTCTTTGTAAATTGAAAGATGTGATTTCTTCTTCAAAGAGGCTAATCATGTAAAGCTTTCTGTAAAAAACTAATCTGATAGCCACAGATCAAAATTTCCCAGGCATTTAAGTCCCAGAGTTGGAACTGATGCTTGCAGGTCAGATTTTTACCTGATATTGTATATTAGCATAACTGGAAGCCACTCTCCCAGATTTTAGAGCTTCCAGTTTCTTCTGGCAGTTCTTGCTGGTTGTGGGTAGAACTGTCGAGCTCTTTTTCTGAAGAGTAGATACTGAGAAAGAAGTCAATCTGTCCTTCCTATTACAGACTTAATTACATTTTGTCTGTATACCCCAACCAACAATTGCAGGCCAGTATTACCAACTGCTGAGTATTTAATGGGCTATTTAATATTTGCAGGTTTGAGCTGTTTGTGTCATGATAAATGACATGATTTTTCTTCTGCACTATCTAATGTCATTGTTATCACTTTGGGATGCAAGGAAAATACGTTTCTCTGTTCTAAATGATCCATAGAAATGGGACTGATTTCTCTTTGCAGGTGTTTTAGAATAAAGTTCAGAATGCCTGCTATTGATAGACAATGTTGCGTTAAAATTTTCCTAAAGCAGATTAAATTGTAAATGCCTCAGTCAGTCTTCTTTCTCATTAACTAACGTGAAAAAAGTCTTTTAAAAAATAACTAAATCTTATTTAAGGCTTATTGCAATTTTTGCTTTGAAGGTGCATATTTATCAGCCACTTAATGCTTCTAAAGCGATGAAGAACATTAATTGCTGATATGCAAGTCTACCTGAATTTAAAGGTCCTCTCGCTGTTTAAATAATCTGTACAATCTACAGTGTGTATTCCCTTTCATTTGCTTATATGTTAGCTTGTTGGCCACTTAGATGTCATGATTAGCCTCAAGTTGGGATATATATCGAGGGCTGACCTTGTTTCAAGAGAGCAGGACTTTGTCTGCATAAAACCAAACATTAGCCCCAGAGTTGTGCAAGTGTACCAGGAGGTGAATCCGTAAAGCTTGCACATTAACCCAAATTGGTATTGCAGTGGGTTTATTGATGCTTGGGCATGAGGAGCAGGAGAGTCAGAATATCACGTCCAAGATACATCAGATGGAAATAGTCACATGTGAAAGAGGGGCTGTTTTGTACAGGTGAGAAGAGAGTGTGCTTCCTCAGCAAATGATGAGACAGGATTGATTGGCTAATGGAGACATCATTTATACAATTAAAAAAAAAAAGCTTTAGTGGGCAGGACATTATGAGTGCTGAAGCTTTGTGCAGTGGCAAGTGCTAAATAGGTTCAGAAGATGTGTCAGCAGATGAACATTACACACAGCCCACAGCTGATTTTGTGGCTGAAGGGAGGGTTGTGGTACAAGACAGAGAGCACCATGCTATACAGGGTAGTTTAACTTGGGTAATTTCTAGGCGGAACCTAATCAAAAGCTAACAAATGGAATATGTAGAAATATCAAAATGTTTAGAAGAGGTGTTTCTAGATTTTCCTGGGCACTGTTCAAGAAGAAGGAAAAAAAAAAATAGTGGGAAAGCCCATTGACCCGGAGTTTGAATGTTGATTCTCAAGCAACTATTGTGTCCCATTAGAGACACAAATATGCTGCCATATTTGTTATTGAAAAATAGGAATCTCTCCACTGCTATCAGCACTTGCTTATTGAGAAGGAGCATGCTGAGGAATAACATCAGTGTTTCCCTGGACAGTTCAGTTAGTGACAGCCTTGTATTTTACGCTTGAAGATGGTATGTGCTGAAAGACATCAGTCTCAGGGTTCGTCAGGATCTAACCTCCGTGATTTCTCTTCAGTTACAGCCTAGAAGGCCTTGCTGGAGACTCTGGTGAGAAAAAGAAGCCTTCTACAAACTTGGAGGCTTCTTCTTTGAGCTCCAAAGACCTCAGCCGGAGTCGGCTTGCCAGCAGTCAGTGTGGGTCCCTGGTCTTACTCACTGAAGAACTGGAGCAAGGGGAAATCAGAGACTACGACCACCAGGTAAAGTAGTCTGAAATGTTATAAATACACTGGATTTCTGAGTTTGAAGTTTCAGCCATAGTATTTTCTGGCTTTATGACAGAATCATTAGCCAGACAGTCTGTTTGCCTCACGGAGCTACTGCTGTACACCAAGGTAGTAAACGGGTCTTACAAGATCTGGCCTGTGGGAACTGTTATGTCAAGTCTCTCATGGCTCCTCTTGCTCTGAGGAATGGTATTTTTGGGGAACACACTGCTCAGCATCAGATTTTTTACCATGTCAAACCACAGTCTGGTTATGCTGAGGAGTTGGAATCACTGTGGTAATTTCAGTGACCGTCAGGCAATTAACAGTATCCATCTCATAATACCTTTCAAGAATATCAAGCAGACAGTCTCTCTGTTTGTTGCATGATTAGTTGTCTTCCACTTAAAAGACAAAACAAAATGTTGCATTTCACCTGTGTGACACTGCTTTTGTAGTCTTCGCATTTCTCACCTATTACCTCATACCGGGATCATTTCAAGTTCCCACTGTTTGAAAGTGAGAATTTGAGTAAACATGAGCACTGAACTGTGATCTGAAGTTGGGATAGTGCTGTCGTGCTTGACATATTTGCTCAATGTGGTTAATTTCTGTTCTTCAGATGCATCAAACGTCGCAGCCACAAGGATTTAATTTCTGTTCTTCCGCTGTTTCATCTCCACTGACCAAATCTATGTCTCTAATGTCGATTAGTAAACCAGTGCTGGACAGTGAGTAACGCAATTTTCCCTTATCCTTATCCACTCTGTCATCTCTGTTACTAAGTATAATTTGCTAACTCCCCAAGGCAGAATTTACTAGTACCTGCTCTTGCTTTCCTATATTATGTGAAATATATGTTTCACTGCTGCATGGAATTTCAGGTGGAAAGGCAGAACTTGTTCAATTTAGATCCATATTTTATTTCTCTCCAGTGTTAGAGAAGTTCTTCATCAAGCTAAGGCGGTCTATTTCCTAACACCTAGTGTTTCCAGTTCTGTTGGGTGTCTTTTGTTT
Source organism: Columba livia (assembly GCF_036013475.1). Taxonomy (NCBI): domain Eukaryota; kingdom Metazoa; phylum Chordata; class Aves; order Columbiformes; family Columbidae; genus Columba; species Columba livia. The sequence continues at coordinate 6,422,671 of NC_088612.1, read as the reverse complement.
GTTTGTTCTTAATTAGAGTACTGGTGCAGAAACTGTGATTTATGGAGTTTCTTATTTTTTTAAAAAAGTTTGAATTTTACATCCTTTCAGCATTTCTTCCTTTGATGTGGAGGTAAATTTCACTTCAGATCTTGTTTTCCTACTTCAAGATTTTTTTAACATTGAGGTATGGAAACTTGAGAATCCATGTCTTGGTCTCCTTGAGGGAGTTTGTGTCTATTTATTTTGACTTAAATGTTTTGGGGTACTTGAGTATAATTTATTGAATTTATCTCAATCCTGGAGAAAATAATAACAGATGATTAGGGTGAAAATTTTCAGTTTTGCTTAATTGAAACGATAACAAGCACTTAATTTTGCAACTTGACTGAATTGATTCTTTCAGCTGAAAAAGTCATTCAGAAGGCTGCAGCTGCATGTGCTTAGGAAGGGTCATGTTACCCATGTTTTCATTTTATTATTTGCCAACCAGAAACTGTATTGACATTTCAGATTACGTCTTGTCAATGAGTGATGGTCTCTGATCTTTTCCTCTTTATTAACACGCTTCTTCCTTGCAAAGCTGAACAAGGGAAAGGTGCTTTTAAAGAAGGTGTTTTATTCATTTATGAGGCTTACTGGAGGACGCTCACAGAGGCTGTGCTTTGTAGGAGATGTTTTTAAGTTCTTCACCTTTGTTATTTCATTATTAATAAGCATGTGGCCTAATGGACATGTCCCCCAGCCACAGTAACCAAAACACTGTCCCATCTGAAAGACAGGCTCTTGCTTTGTGTCGTGGTGTCTTTCCTCCTTGAGCTGAAGGCCTTTGGGGGTTTTTGTGTGTTTTTGTTTGGTGTTATTTTTTTTTTAAAAAAAAACATTTATTGGCATTGCATCCAGTTGCTAACCAAACACCATAAATAACTCAGCTAGCCCCCAGAAAACAGACTCTTGGAGGCTGAGAGAGCCGGCCGGCTGAGGCTCGTCTCCCTCTCCCTTGACGCTTTGCTTCAGGCCCGTGGAGGATTTGCGCCTACATCTTGGAACCAAACAACTTGCCGCCTTTCTGTTCTTCTCTGTCTTATGACCCACGTTAAAAACGCAATCAAGGCCTGAGCTGTTGGTAGACAGGTTTGATTATCCCATCATCTTCTAGAGTTAGACTACAAGGAAAAGGGAAGATGTACAAAGCAATCTAGAAGGGCAGGGTTAGTCTTCTGATTTGAGGTGGACGTGAGTTTTGGACACTAAAGTTAAAAATGACTAACACATCCGTGTGTTTTATTTTCTCAGTAGTTAATTTGCAACACCTCAGAAGTGCCTCATTTTTGTAGGGAGGTAGTTTCTGAAATTGAATGCATTTGAGGCAGTTGATGTGAGTGTGCAAGAGGATTACTCCCCTTGAAAATTTAGGTCACTGATTCTTTTCCCAACTCTGACACTTTCATGACTTCAGATACTTCATTAAATCACTTTCCTCAGTCACTTTGATAGAGGAATAGTGTTACCAGAGTTGTGACCATAAGTACTTGTGAACCAGCTTAGTGCCTTTTACAAGAAAGTCTCAGTGTATAAACTCCCTTGTATCACCTAGGTTTGACATTCATGTTATTGCAGCAGAATACTTCAGAGTTATGCAAGAATAAATCCTTGATTTCATGGAGGTGAATTCTAGGAAAACCTTAATTCTTCATTCTACTTGCATAATTTTGTGGTAAGTGTTGGAAAGAAAAAATTGCTGATCCCTGCAAATGTGTCTGAATGGGAAGGAAGCACCATGTTCTGCACAAAAGCTTCAAAAACTGAGTCAAATTTAATAAACATATGGAGGGCTTTCTCTTACTTATTTTTTTGTTTATTCTCATATGTACTGAGACAGGAGTAATTTCCAAGACTGAGTTTCTAACCCACACTCCATCTGATGTCTCAGATGTTCCAAGAGCTGCTTCAGCCATTCACAACTATTAATCCTTCAGCATTTTATAGAGGGAGGTCACAAGAGCTGTTGGCTGGAGTGCTCAAAAGACTGCCTTGGGCTTTGGAATAGCAAGTTTCCAGTGTGGAGCATTGTTATAAAGCCAGGAACTGCTATAAATAAAACCACTGAAATGGAAGTTGAATTGAACTGTGCTGGAGGAGGTGGTTCTATTTACAGTAAAGTATTATTGTTCATTTTGACTTTCAGTCTAAATAGACAGTAGACTACAGAAGAAAGCAAGCAGTGTTGGCTAGTCATGTCCTTCAGGTCTTGGACACTAGCACAACTCCTTTGAAAGGCAGTCTAAACAAAATCAATGCATGAATCTTCCTAAGAATTCTTCAATTTAAATGCCTTTCATTGGGTCCCTCTAGGGTTATTCTGCTTACATTGGAAAAGCATGCACATAACTTTGGTCAGATTGTCTCTAGGCGATTGCCATTTAAGACTAATAGCTGAAGGAAAATTTCAGGGGAGTTTGCTTTGCATTGCTTGCATTGCATTGGATGTTTCTCACATAGTATTTTTAAATTCTGAATTCAATTCTGGGGTACAATATCAGCAATACAAAAATTCTATTTGCATGTGGCTGAAAGGCTATGTTTTATTGAAAGGGAGTAATAATTGCTACTTCTTTCTCTCCAAAGTTTAATACTGATAAAGTCTTTAGCCTCTTTTCCCTGCTATGCAAGCAAATTGATTTATCTGTGCCATGGAATGACTTAAAAGTGCCTAAATATATGCACAGAAGATGTTTAATATGGATGCTTAATGTTGGCCCCTTAGGTCAGACCTGTCCCAGGGCCAGAGTTTCCCAAGCTCTGTCCCAGTCATCTTTCCTGAGGACACTGATGTACTCTGTGAGTGATGGGTATCCAGCAACCTGACACTGGTCAAGTCAAAGCTCAGAGATTTTCACCTGTACTTGTACAATGAGAAGTTTTGGGCAATGTAACCCTTGAGCATCTCTATAAGAGGCTGTGTAGCAATTTCAGTTCACAGTGGCTAGTTGGCTCCTACCTCTCTTCAGAGAAGACTGTACTTACAAAGAATTGTTGCAAAGCTGTTGCTATGCAAGAGCTGCTCTTAAAAATAAATTATTTTAAAACAGGATTTACAGTAAAACCTCTTAATTTGCAAAGTTTGCTGATGGAGGGTATGACCGAATAGCAGGGATTCCTGGAAAAGTGCACAGTACTGCAAGATAAATAGAACTTCACAAATTGAAATAAGCAGAAGACAGAGCACTAAGATGTCTGAGAGAAGATGACTGAACTTGTCATTATCCTACTGATAGTGGGAGATCTGATGTCGCAGACTGATTGCTGAGTTTGGCACTGTGTTGGGTAGACTTCTTCCAGGCAAGAACAGGAGAGGGTGCAGAGAGGCTTTTCTCGTGTTTGAGCTGTTTCTTTAAAATAGGGACTGTGAGTTTTAGAAGGTGGCAGGAGAAGAGGTGCTTGGTTTTTTCTGTTTTATTTTGAAAAAGAAAGGAAATTTAGGTTTCTCCATTTTTAAAGCTGGGAGCTTTTAAGGGTATCACATTACTGAAATAGTGTTGGCTTTTTTCAGAGGTTGGAGTGGCAGGAACCTCCCCGGGTGGATAAAGTCAACATTTCAAATAAATTATTGTGGGTATACCCAACAGCTTTGGTGTCATTTTATTGCAAAAAGCACCATTAAACAAGTATCTTGATTTGTTCTAGTTTGTTCTAGTTTGGCAGTTATCCCAGTGAAGCAGATGCCTTTAGTTCAGAGATCCACTATGTTGTTGGTATTTTTTTGGAAAAATAACATTCACATGTAAGTCTTCATAAAGAGTTCCTATAAAAAGATGACAGCAAAGATGAGAAAGCCTTGAACCTCGACTTATGCATGCAGCGAGACCTGCATCCTCAGAAACCTGCATCCCCTGGAATTTGCACGTTCTCAATTCTTTGTTCCTTGTGCCTTTTCAGAAACCAGCTGCTTTGCAGACATTTCCTTTGCTTTGGTTTTAGTTTCCTTTGGCTGCTTTCCTCTCCTTTTTATTATTAAATGCATTTTCAAGCATGCTCTAATGTTTGCTGTTAACCCACTTCTCAGCTCAGGGACGGACTCGACCATCGAGACGAATCTCCTTCTCCTTCAGCATCTCTCCACTCATTCCTAAGTCTAAAACTCTCTTTTCTATTGGCTCTTCTTCCAGTGATGAGGAGGAGGAGTTGGATAGTAAGTAATTGTTTTCTGTGCATTGCAGCCATTATGGGTGGAAACAAAGGGAAATCTGGTTTTCTGCTTTAGACCTTGAAGTTTCACCTTGCAAACATGGAACTAATATTTCTATTGCATGATGTCTAACAGCATTATCTTAGTCCTGTATCTGAATACTAGCTAATGGCAGAATAAAAGGATTATAATCCAAAGAGTCTCATACATCAGCATCATCACGTCTCATCTAGTTAGTTTTGATCTGTATGCATGTGGCAAATATCAGCCAGTCTGACCAGCAATATAGTCATGACCTTTTTATTAAAACAAAAATGCTTGTCTTGAGATTGTGGCAGTGCATGGAGTTAAGAGAAGAGGTAGATCCTTGCCCTTCATAGGTGAGAGTGAGTACATTGCTCAGTGAAAGTGGGAGAGAAGCCCTGATATTAAATTCTGCAAATCTTGATTACAACTTCACAGTTCCCCTACTGAGCAAAAAGCATATGTTGCGGCCAAGGTGTTTATATCTAGGTCCTGATATTATCATCAGAATAGTTTTGTTGGGAAACAAGCGAGTGTTATATGGTTGCTTTTTTTCCTCCTGCAAACTCGGATGCTAAAAGAAATCCAACTAAGGCAGAAGATTGAATTACTTTAGACTCCTCTTGTCTTTTAAAATAGGCTTATCAAAGATAATTGAAAATGCTTCCTATTTCTTAAGTATGTTTTATTAGACTGTTGAAATAAACCAGAACAGATAATTCTCTATCTGAAGAGAAAATTTGGAGCATCTGCATTAGTTGTTTCAAATAAAAGGTTTGCAAGGAAACAAGCTCACATCCCTCATGTCCACACTGGGATGAGGGAAATTGCTTTCCAGTCCAACAGATTTTGGTTGCTTACTGAATTTTTAAAAGTCTCCACACCATCCATGTTGTCAGTATCTAAATTCTCCTCCCTTCCATGCCCAGTCTTTACTGTGCAGTTGTCCTTTCCTACAAGAAAGTCCTGTGCTCTTCCCAGGTGTGATATTACCCACCTCCATACTTCAGCTCCCCCTCTTCTGCCCTTCAACAAAACTCACAATTAATGGTCCCCACAAAATGAGCTGCGGACACACAGCTGTACGCTGGTGTCATGCTCCCATGGTAAAAAGCACTCTTAGCTGAATTTCTTGGTGGATTTGGTTTTTAAATTGTATTTTTTGGTGGTTGTGGGTTTTTAAAATTTTATTTGTTTCAAGCATCCAAACAGTTAAGTGATTCCTTATAGTCATGTTAGCATACAGCAATTTTGGGGGGTATTTCTGTTAGCCAGGAGTTATCTTCTCTCCCTCAACAGTGCTGATGTTCCTGATAAGCACTTAAAGTAATGTTGGATATTGTCTCAAACAAAAATGTTGTTTTCTTTACATGTGTTTTATTCCCTCATATTTGAGGGTACTGTGGTAACTTTATAGAAAGGTTGGTTTAGCCACAGCTATTCATAAGAATGCTTTTGCAATGGGAATTTTTCATGTAGTAATCCCAGACCAGTTTATTTTTTCACATCTTCAGGGTTCATTTCTCATGAGAGGATGGATGTGTTAGCACTTGCATTTCAGTCACCATTCCTCAACATCTCCATGCCTTTTCTTCTCTAGAGTAGGGACAATTAGTTGCAGTTTGTTTGATCTAATGTATTTAAGATGTGGATTTCAGAAGGCTGGTTGAGCCAGTCTGTGCATTTCAGAAAATTATTACAAAGCCTTTGGATTTCTTGACCCACAGAACTTTAATTACTGCCAGCATAAAGGAGTCGCAGGCTGGTTTCTTTCGTTTGCAATATCCTACTCCGGTCACTGCTTTCTGACTAATGAACCTTGATGAATTATTTCAAGTCCAGCTGCTATATGAAATAATTTTGGTGGGTGATGCTTAAAAGGTGTTCAGTTGAGTACACCAGAATTTGGCTGCTAGCCCAGATACATTGGACATAGATAGCAGTCCTGGCCTTTGAATAAAACTAACTAATTTTGTGAGCTGTGGAATCAGTTGTAGCATTTCAGTTTTGAACCTGGTCATGATGGGAAACACAAAAATTATAGAAATAAATGGGCTTTTTCGCCTTCTACCCCCAAAATCCCCTGAAGGTGAGAAAATGTGTGCTTTTCTCTGCTCATCTTCTTGGGCTTCTTGGGCAGCAGAATGTTGATCACATGATGTTGTATTGTGAACTAACATACAAAATCATAAACAGACTCTCACCTTGATTTTTGCCTGGATCCATTTTGCCTGCAAGTGTCAAGAATCCTCCATTTTTAAGATAAAACACTATTTCAGTAAAAGATAAATAGTACATAATTCAAGTTCCTATGCAATGTATTTTCTCACGGTGCTGAAAAAGTCACGAACATGACATTATTACAGCTCTTGATTCAGTCTTCATTCATATTTCTTACATTAACCACAAAGAAACAAAAAGATCTGTGAAATACTTAAATCCAGTTGAACTGATGAATCTAATAAAAAAAGGGCACACTGTGGCAGCTTAACCCATGTTAAAAGCAAACTAGAGCTGAATGTGAACCAGAGTCTCTAAAGCATTAACCATGAAGCTCGGAGTCTGCAAATTACTGGTGAAATCTTAGTAGGTGCTTAGGTAGTCGATACTATGTAAAAACCCAGCAGAGTCAGGAAATTGTATAGCAGACTTTAGTTGAGATATGTTACAGTATTAATAACTTTGATGTATTTGGGATAGATCATTAATTAGATGAAAGATTTTGCAAGGGAGACATTACCAGAGATCTCCAAGCATGGATTAGGTAATTGCGTATGGCTGTACTTTGGTTTCTCAATATGAAGAAATGACATTTCCGTCTCAGGCTGTGTTGACACTTCAATCAGCAGATAGGAAAATTTGTATTTTAGAATCATAAGTCATAACATTGTATGCACATTTTTTCCTAATGCACTTACTGCTTTTGAATGGAGAACCATCTTTGCCTCTGATGTCAAGTGACTCTTTTGCCTTCACCCTTAGCTTTAATATGTTAACAGAATTTGAAGCCAAAGTACTGTTTTTCTTACAATGTATATGCAGAAGCCCAATAAGATGATCAATCGTGTTGCTTCTTGAGCTGCAAACAGTGCTTGTACTGAGGGGTTTTGGAGTCCTGACAAGCCCAGTTACTCTGGAGAGAGCCCTCTCTTCCCTTTCATCCTGATTTTTCAGTATTCTTCAACGGTTCTGGTGTCAGCTACCTAATCTGCTCCAAATGCTTTGTGCAAGCAGGTTGCCTGCGGTATAAAGAGCATTTCTATCACTGGCAGGACTTCAGCTGCATGTCAGAAGTCAGGCTTTCCTCAAGCACAGTGTTGTGTGACTAAGCCCTAGGCTGTTCTGTTTCGTTGAAAACGGAATAAGGCTTCTCTTGTTTCCCTTACTCTTTATGAAGTACTTCAGGATTTTGATGGGAAAATGAACTATAATTTTATCAGGCAGAAAAGTTTTATACATGAAACCCGGATGTGTTGTACAGTAGATTCTTTCTAGTGGTGTATAAATAAAAGCATTGTGGCAGAATGATTCTCATCTATACCTATTGTCACTAAATTGTCAGTTCTGAATCAGACACCCCCATTGACTAGCAAATTTAATAAATGCACATCTTTTGCTTAATATGTGAAGAACGATAAAAATACTAAGCAGGCTTTAATTTGAGAGCACCTAAGGATACAGGGAACAGGCTTTATCCTGAGCACATGAAATCTATTCTAAACACTCACTTCTGGAAAACATTTCCCCTTCCTCTTGAACCGTCCAAATATACAAGCTATGTTTTTAAAATCTGTGGGCTAAGATCACATTCTAACATGTCATCCCCCCCACCCCTCCGATATTTTGCAGGTACGCAGGCGTTCAGCGGCCCCGCGGGTTCCTCAGTTCAGAGGTACAGTATTCAGGGGGGTACCATGGCTCTTCTGCTGGGACTCCTGCAATAGGCTCTGGTTTGGACACCCAAAAGCTTTCCTGGCACCCAAGTGCTTCAGCTGAATTTGCAAGAGTCAGGCTTGTGACAATAAGTCCAGTATGTCTAAAGGCTGGAGGATATTTTAGATCGTAGAATATGGAAGTCTCTTTTAGCTCTTATCTCTAACAAGGCTTTGTGTTTATTCATAGATAGTATTAGATCAGATTATCTATTACTAAACAGTATTAGATTACGTTTAATGCTAGAAGTAGTTATTCCTCTTTTTCATTAATTCTATCTATATTTCTGTAACGAAGTACAAAACTATCATGTTTTTATGTGTTACTTTTCATCCTTGCAAGCTGTAGAGAGGAGATAGTCTTCCTGGTGGGTGCTGGCTTTAGAAGTGCTTCCTTGGAGGAAGGACACTTGTGGCACCGCAGGAGATGGGTGTCTGGTCTTTGTGTCACTCCATTAGCTTCAGCTTTGTTTTGTGGCTGGGAGGCTCTTCACCTCTGCTGGTTTCTCCTCCTTGATCTCATTTGTCTTTCTGTCGTCCTGCTTTTGGTTTGTATTGTACTTCGTATTGACAGACTGTGTCCTTTAATGCAATAATTGTTTCCTCTGTAATTTCTTATTCTTTCATAGAAGCCGAAGAAGTTACAAGCTTGTGCATGTAAAGACTGGAAGAAAATATCTGGTGTCCTAGAAATGCCTAAATTAATACAAATAACCATTGCTTTTTGTTACTTAGTATTGGTATTCTCATTTCTCAGGGGAGGCTTTGCAGACAGTGTGGTTTCTGTTAAAGATGCTCACTGCCTTTTCAGAGTTCATTAGATGCCTTTCTCTGGAAGGGGATCTCTCTTTAAAGGATAAATGCCTGTCTTATCCCTTTCTGTCTGCTCCACGTTTGAAATATTGATGATTAAGTGCAAGAGTGACTGTATATTGGCCGTGTAAATGGGCAGATGCTCAAACTGCTTAGTGGTTATTTGGGCATGGGAGCAGCAGAGGGTGCTGTGGCACGGTTTGAGAAAGGAGAGTGCCTAAAAACAGGTAAAAGGATTCTGTGAAACATACAACAAATTACTGGATTGGCATTTTGTCTTCACTTTGCCTTCTCTTGCATAACACCCTAAAGCAACCTGTGACTCTGTTGGATAGTAAATGCATTTGTCCTTTAAAAAATCATCTATCCATTTAATATATGCTTTGGGAGAAAACAAAATAAAAGCAACCTCTCTCTTTTTTTATTTTAGCATATCTGAAGAGAGCAGCAGTGTCCCTGCTGGTAAAAGTGGAACAAAAGTCAGTCGCACCTTCAGCTACCTCAGGAATAAAATGTCCAGCAGCAAGAAGAGCAAAGTAAGTGCTTCTTGTGATTTATACAGCCATGAAATACCTATAGGTAGCAGAGGTGAATTCTGTATTTCAGTGTGTTTCCATAGGGTGCTATTTATGTCTTTGCCTGGCTTTCTTTTTTCTTCCTTTCTTCCTTTTGTGAGGGGAGGATTGTCTGTGGGGTAATAAGGAGTAGCAGCATGGGAAATTTTAGCACCCCAGAATTAAAAGGCATCTGAAGTGAGTTTTCCTGTGCAATGTTTTGGCTTCTTTTCCCCACAGAATGAAGCTTTATTATTATAGAGAATAGATTGTCCTCTGGCATGAGTTATGGCTTTAGAGTGATTGATGGGTGTGATTTTTACAGAACCTGGGCAGTGCTTAATAAAACGAGGACAGGAGCTGTGAGAAGGGACTGGCTGCTGAAGGCTGTATTGTGTTTCCCTTTTATTTTTACCTTTGCCACAAAGTTCCTGTGCACTGCTGGAGAAGTTGCACAAACCATGACCTGAAGTGATGGCTAATATTTATATTTTCCCATTTTCCGTCCTTGAAACCCTGGGATTTAATTTGCTGAAGGTTAAGCGCTGCTCAGCACAGCTGAATTTCCTGGTAACAGCATTGGTTACAGAAATAATTACAATAATGGTAAATACTTCACACAAACAGGCTGTTGTTGGTTTAGATTGTCCCCTGAAGATCAATATATGTTTGGGTTATTTGGAGTTTTTTTGCTCAGTTGGGTTTTTTACTTGTATCTCACCTCAGTTTACCCTGTCTGACAGAAGCTAAGAGCACCTTCCCTCACAGTGGGCAATTTATATTATATAGTTAGCTGATGTGTAGCTAATATCTTGGTAAATATTATGTATTTACATATGTAATGTAATTACATATTCTGATGAGAATCTGGATAGCAAACAGGAAACAAAATACATCATAATGAGTATTGTGCCCGTCTCAGAATAGAGCTGGGCTGAAGTGTGCGTGGGAGGGGTCACGTTTCATCTGCACAAACTAACTTGGTTTTAGCCTTTCCCAACATAAGCACTTGATGTTTCATCCTGACTGTTCCTCTCCCATAGCTGGGTTTGTGTGCTCTCATGGTCCAGTGCACTTTTTGATACACATTTTTGGAAGACTGCATCAACTTTGCAATGAGGTACCTGCTGCCGTGACATCAGTCATCCCAACACGCAGCTCCTCTTTATGGATCTGCCTTAAAGATGCAACCTGCAGGTACCAGCAGCTCAGAGCTGCTGCTGAGCAGCTTTAAGACAATGCTCTTCCTTGCAGTGAAGTACAAAAACAATCCGTTTACATCGAAACATCTGTGCAAACCACTAGTGAGAAGTTGTGGTGCGTGTTGCACAGCCTGTGAACAAGACTGGAAATTTTTTAACTGGTTCTTGCTATTTAGATATATTATCTCTAAAGCAAGAAACTGGATATATTTTTATATATATATATACACACACAATAGATATCTGGTTTGGACGGGTAAGAAAATAAAACAGACGTTCTTTGAGATACTTGCTATGACTTTGTTAAATAGGTGCAGTCTGATTGCACTAATTTCATGGTTGTGTCTGAAGCTGTTGATAAAGAATTGCTCTAAAATCCCAACAATAACATACATTAAAAAAATTGCAGCTTGTATCAGCTGTGATAGTTTTACTAACTAAAAACTAACTAACTAACATCGTTAAAATTACAATTTCTTCTCTGCTCACAGCGGAATGTTTGCATTCTTAGGGCTTCAGCTATACATTTAAATAATTTGACCTAAAAATTCTGGGGAACACTGTCTTCTCAGAAGCATTACAGCCAATGGAAACCTGTAAGAGTTAAAATGAAAAACAACAAACCTTGAAAGAGGAAGTTGGACAGGAAGAGTTGGTTTCTGCTGCTGTCTGGACTGTCAGGGAGGGAGGGAGGGAGGGAGAGAGGTTTCAACTTCTTTCCAACTAGGTTTGCTTTTCTCCAAACCTCCAGAAATCATCGTTTTTTAAGATGAACCGTAAAATAAGCACTTCTGAACCTACTAAGAGTAATGGCTCTTTTTGAAAATGGTGTAAAAAAAATCCTAAAAATAAAGAGAGTGTTTGGAGTATTAACTGGAGGGGATTCCAACAGAAGTTTGTGAATTTACCCCTGTCTTGCATGTAGTTTGTGCTACCCACGGATTAGTCAGTGAATCTCTTGAAATCAGTAGCATGCACTGATTCACGTTTGTGAAGTAAAACAGGCTATATATATGTCAACTAGAAAAAAAAAACCAACTAATTTTCTTCATTTTGGTAGAGACTTTCTGGGAAATGACGACAAAAAAATCAGCATGAGTAATTTCTCTTTTTTCTGTGACCTGCGCAGTTGTTAGGCAGTGTTGTACCACCAATAGCATTTCAGTGTATATAGTGAGAGTTGTGTTTGAAAGGAGCAGGAGACAGGGAATATTTGTGACCATAGAGCGCAAATAGATGAAACCTTTCTGTCTGGGAAATCTGCAGCACTTTGTTTACTGAAGAACTACAGAGGTATGTTGAAATTCACTTTTTCTGTATCCCAAATGTCACAGAGGCTTTGATTGATCACCCTCTGCCTTTAAAATGTGTGGTCTAGTATTGACTTGTGACTTCTAAAGTTATTAAACCCATCCTTTCCTGCCTGTATTTGTTTTTCTGTATTTTTTTGAGCACGGTAGGGCACGGTGAAAGCAGTAGCAAAGTAGCTAAAATCATCTTCAAGGAAGTTAGCGGCAATCGTCCCGCCCTCCCCCTTTTGCTCAACTGCTCTCTGGCTGCCGTCCCCCCCCGGCCGTCACCATGGGCTGATGCGGGTGGGGAGCAGCCCTCCTGCTCCCGGGGGAAGGATGTCGATCAAATGGAATAAATTTGCCGAAGTACCTCAAATAACGGTGAAGCTAGTAGGACTTAAGCACTGGGAGGTAAGAGCTTTGTGGTTATTTTGGAGCAGGATCCGCTGCAGCAGCGCACGGTCTGTTACTTTGGGCCGTCCGACCGGGTTGCGGTACCTGTCGTGTCTGTTTGTGCACATCGGTGCAACTTCAGCTGTGCTTCAAGTCATGCTGGCAGCTCTGATAGCACAGGAAAACCGTTTTGTTTTTACAATCCTTTTTTTTTTTAAAAAAAAAGAAGTTCCAGTAACTGTCACAGAAAAAAAAAGGAAGGAGTAAATAAAATCTCATTTTGAGACCTTGCATTTCAGTGCTATGGCTGGCATCCCGTGTATGAAGTTTGCTGCTTCCTCCTTGAAAGCAGTGCACCCGTTTCCTGTTTTTCCTGGGGTCGTTCAGCTTTAGTTAAACTGTTTTTTATAGTTATTTTTATGAAGACAAGTGTATTATTCCAGACTCCAGAATTACCGCGCTTTGCACTAATCATCAGGTACATTTAAAATATAGGACGGTGAATCTCCTTCAGCATTTTAAGCATTAGAGTCACAAGATGTGCCTTGAGCATAGGTTGGTCTTTTCTGCTGGAGCTTCACAAGTTCTGGCAATAGAGCAGATCTCCAGGTATCAACTTGGTACTGTCGGCCAAGGACTAAACTGCAGAGTTTTAGTTCTTGAATCCTGCCAGGCTGGACGTGGCTGAAGGTGAGCAGGGTAGCAGATGGGGAATTGTGGAGGTTTACGTGGGGTGGTGATCTGAGCTGATGGCTCAAAGAAGGCGGAGATGTGCCGTAAAGCAGACTCTTCCTGGCAGGTTTCCTGCTTCAGACGGGATTATTCCGTACAGTAATGCTCCTGGTTTTGCTTATTTGCAGAAGAAAATAGCATTTGGGGCCAGTAAACAGACTTTATGAGGCTTTGCAGGGAGAAACTGGCATTTTGCCTGGTGTGTGTTGGGAGAGACGAGACCTTAGGATGAGTTACTAATTATTTGAGTGTGTCATCAAAGGCTCAAAGTTTCCCTCCCAGTGACTGCAGAGCTCAATACCTCTTAACCACTTCATGGCGGTTGCTCCTGTGGGCTGCTCAGCAGCTTTCTGATCTTTAGGCTGTGACAATATTTAGCAAAGGGCACCTGGCATATAAATAACAAAATGCAATTATCAGCTTACAGAAGCCTTTACCATTTTATGATTAAGGTTCTCTTAGAGATGCCGTGAAATCTGCAGTAACAGTTAAAAACCAGGTCTGGAGCTGAATTGTACAGTAAACGTTTTGTAGGGTGGTATACAGAAAGACAAGGAGTGACTGTAATTCAAATTTGGAGTTTTTCTATGGAGTTTCCTTTAGAATTCCAAGTCCATGAAAGGCTGCAGGGAAAAATGTGACAAATGTTTAGTATTTGGCAATTTTCTATCTCAGGTAGTGATAGAAAGGTAAGCGAAAACTCTGCTAAAAGTGGGAGAAACTAGCTGTGCTTGTCATCTTTCCAAAGCTGAGGTTGTAACCCAGAGGTTGAACTGTGGCTTCCAGAAGACAAGATAATCTTTGATGGTATTGCTGTTGTTCCTCAGCACTTCTCTGATGTCTTATTTTGAGAGTTCGTGAAAGATCCGTTTACCCAAAAAGCTTTATCTCGTTACTTGGGGTTGCATGAAACTGCTGAAAAAGTTGCCAGTCAGAAGGAAAATGGAGGCGGAAATATTCTGACAGTGATACTGTACGGGCCCTGAGGAAGAGCTTGTGTTCTCCATTAAAAACGCAATTGGAAAGCACAAGTCTTAAGGGTTGGCCTTAAAAATTAACTGTGGTGAAAGTCTGATACACATTACACATGGTATTTGTATTCAGCAGTTCCTTGAAAGAAAAAAGGTAAGTCCTTATAGAGCAAATATAAAACAAAGGTGCCTTCAGAACAGACTCAGTTTCATCTCTGCTGGTGAGATACCTGTGCAGAAGGCTCTGCAAGTCAATAGTATGCTAATTCACTTCCATGGGGGCTGTACACCAGGTTTTTTAACAGAAAGCTGTGCAGACACATGACTATTGTTAAGGTGTGTGCCGATCAATATCGTCGTCGTGCTGAAGACAAACAGTGAAGAATTTGTAACCAGAGGATAGACCTCTGTGAAGTAATGAGGCTTTTGTTCATTTTCTCTCGTCAGGAAAAAGAGAAAGATAAAGAGAAGACTAAAGAGAAGGACAAAGATTCCAAGGAGAAGGAAAAAGACAAGAAGCTGTTAAACGGGCATCTCTTCACTGCAACCTCTGTTGTAGCCCAAGCAACCTGTTACCACTGTATGAAACCTTTCAATAAGGATTCGTACTACTGTGCAAGTAAGTGTTTGGGTTTTTTCCCCCCTCTTCCTGTTGTTTTTCATTAAATCTGACATGGGAAATGCAAACCTTATGCGTTCTTTTCCTCTTACTTAAGGACATGGGGTAGGAGGGAGACTTTGGAGGTGGCAATTCATGGAGCAGTGTGTTGCCTTATGGCAGCTGGACTGAAATGAGCCGAGGTGCCCCGCAGCCTCTTTCCTAGCCCATGCTTGGACATCGCAGCATCCCACGGGGTTTTCTGCTTCTGCATGTTAGGGCATATCAGTCAGATGGAGAACTTAGGTTATTTCAGCTGCATGTTACAGCTTGGGGCTGAGGTGCTTCATTAAAATGGATGGAGGACAGAGAAAGCTAGATCATGGCTTTTATTCTCAATAGGGATAAACTGTCCCACCCATCTGTAGTGTATTGCTTTACTTCTCTGAAACACTGCTTCAGTGGGCCCTCAGTGAGAACAGCATGAGACAAAAAGGAAATACTAACCCTTTCCTCCCTTTATACATGAAATTGCATCACGGGTCAAATGGCAACTATGTGTGTGCGTGTGAAGTACGTACAGCACAATGCAGGCAGTACAGGAACCACAGCAGAGGGTTTCTGTGAGGCGGGTGATTTTGTTCTCTTTCCTTATCAGACGGT
The DNA here is from genome assembly GCF_036013475.1 of Columba livia. NCBI lineage: Eukaryota > Metazoa > Chordata > Aves > Columbiformes > Columbidae > Columba > Columba livia. The sequence continues at coordinate 6,407,329 of NC_088612.1, read as the reverse complement.
TTCTCATGCCTGTAGCTCGATAAGGTCAGCAGCATTTGTGTGGTTGAGAACAGAGTGGTGGCTGGTTTACGCAGTGACACAAAGCTATAGAATTTGCAGACAAAAATGTCTTTTTCCCACTGCAGCTCAAGGCTCTCCGCTCCTCACTGTTAGTAATATTTTTTGCTCCACTAGCTTAGAGATGAGTTGAAGCGTGTACGGGAATCGCTCCCAGGCTGGAGCAGGAGGCTCTGTCTGTTCGTTCTGGTAGATGAGCAGTGTGTAAAACATCTCTGGCGAGCAGGGGAAGGAGCAGCCAGCTGAATCCCAAACAGCAATTTTGAGTTTCCTGGAGGAGGGGAGATCTCAGCAAAGTTGTTTGCATGAGACCCACTGAGTGTCAGCCTGATGGGAAACGGAAAACACCGACAATTATCAGCTCTCAAATGCATCCTCTCCCTTTCCCCACTCAACTTTCTTAGCACCTTCTGAAGCCACTTAGAAAATCAGATATAGCCCAATTTAATTCTTTATATCCTAATGTGTTAAAGTCATCCAACAATGTCATGTATTTTAGCATAGATGTTCTTTTCCTATTTTTCAGGGTACAACATAAGATTATTTTAAGTTTTCTGCATTAACCAGAAAATGAATGCCAGCAGGAAAGTTTGCTCTGGGCCCAGGCTGTTATTTTTCACATCTGAGATAGTCCTTTCTCCCATTGAATCCACCAAATGCCTTGGAAATGACCAGCAGCAGAGGCTCCTGTGCTGTTGTAGATGACTTTTTCTTACAGGAGTGGCAGCGCTTTACTGCCATGGGCACTTCGCTGTCTCACCTATTGGTGACGTTTTCTTAATGCCTTTTACAGTGCTCGATCATTTTAAGTCAATGGCTGAACTTTTCAATGATGTCCCCAGCTTTCTGAAACAGCTAGTCAGTGCTGAAAGATTTATCCCACTCTAAAAAAATGGGCAAGCAAAAAAACCCCTTATTTTTAATAGTTCTCTGCCTGGTCTTTTTTTATTATTACTGCTGCAGAAAATAAGCTTTTTGTGGTTTTAATTATTAATATTAGTGATACAGAGGAGTTGGAAGGACTTCCTGCCTGCTGAAGAGTTGAATTGGAGGAATAAAGTCCCTGAAACCAGATTCTCGATCTGAAAAATCAAGATGCTCTCTTGCTAAATGGTACCTACTAAAGAGCTGCCTTCAGGCTTTCAAGGCTTGATTGTGAATCGAATGGTTCTGAATTGTCTCGCTGTCTCTTCTTATGCACCAGAAGCGGGTTCTGTCCCTCTTCCTTGTTTGAGCTGAAAAATGATAATGGTTGTGGGTTTTCGCAAGAACATGCAGGTTGCTTTCTTCTGTCTTCTCTTGCACAGGAAATTGTGGGACATTGACACAACAGCAACGCCCTGTGGCCTTACCCTTACCCCTCTCAAAATATCAGAAGTGCTGACTTTTATTAAGTAGGCCCAAATGTAAGAAATTTTAGAAATGTGAGCATATTTTGTCATTCTGGGCGTGGATTTCTTTCCTTTTATATTTCTTCTAGAAATAATTCATAACTGTATGCTTACAGTGTAACATACACTTATAATTAATGAAACGTGTTAATATGTGTTTTCATGAATAAGTGGAAATAACGGGTTTTCTCTAAGCTACTGAATCTCATCTGAGAACATTTGAGTTGTGATCTTTCATCTGTCAGAAGAGTTAATACTCCAAACCAAATTGTCAATGACTATGAAAAAAACAGTTTTCATCATCTTTGGAAACTCTGATTCCCAGAAATCCACTGGCAGAGATCACGGGCAGACTCAGATACACAGATTTTGCTCTGGCAGCATATATGCAGCCAAGGGTGGTGTCACAGCACGATGCTCTTGGCATTGGTGAATATTGTGGTTTTGGACCAAAATGGTGGCGTCGGTCTGGTTTTCAGCAGGAAGTCCCAACCTCATGGGCACAGTCACCTGGCAGATGCTCCTGTTACTTTTTCTCATAAACCCGTAATACAGTAGCACTTGTTGGTTCCTGTACTGTAGATCTTGGTTATGATATGTTGGAGTTTATGTAAATTAATTTTCCTGTCCTTTTCCTGTCTTCTGGGTCCTTGTCTTGATAAGAACAGTATTTCTGTTTTCAGAGAAAATATTGGCCCTTCAGGTGGTTTCTGTTTATGTTCTGCATCTGCTTTCCACCTTTTCTTTTGGAGGAATGACTCCTTATTTTAATTTTTTTTTCTTTAATTTACGACCCTTTTGGACCCTGGTGACTTAACCTTGCATTGATTTTTAAACAGAATTTCCTGTTAAATTCCATGAGGAAATCTTGTTAACAAACAAAGGGCTAATTATCCAGGAAAACAGCCTGTCTCTCAGTATCTGTAGCTACTCATATAAACCACGACGATGCCTGAAAGTTGTAATTCTTTGTGCAACATAACAGTTCAGATTACAAATGGGTTTTCTGTGGGGTTTTTTTGTTTAATTGGCTGGGTTTTTTTACTTTTGACAGACTGCAATGCAATTGTTCACAAAGGCTGTAAGGAAAGTTTTGCTTCTTGTGCCAAAGTCAAAATGAAGGTAAGAGATTTCAACTACTCTACTGAACAAACAAAAGCATTTAAACGATTTAGTGTGCAGATATATAACATCTTCTACCGTACATCCCGAAGTTTTCAGTTTTTTTGAAAGAACTTCACCCCTGTACTATAGTGAATCATTTCTCTGGGCTCTCCTGCAATTCCCCAGAACCTCATGTTAATACACTAGTTGTCCTTGGGACTCTGAATGCTCCGGGTCACTGCCACAGGGTGTTTGTTGGCAGCAGATGCCCTGCATTGTTCCCTGCAGTACACAGGAACTTTATGGTGAGATGCTCTGACCTATGCTTTGATTAAACAAAAACCAAAACACTTCGCTGGCAAAATTCAGGGGTGTCCAGCACCCTTTTATGCCATATCTCTTAATTCTCAAATGCTGCATCCTGTAATGCAGCATCATGTGTATATGATGCATAATTAAAACTATTAAATATATATGTTGTTTATATGAGGAACATACAAATTCATGCTTGCCCCAAATGTGAGAAACCTCTTCTGCAGTGTGGTTCTCCGAGCTACGTAGTGTTTATACATTTATGATTTTCAGTTCTCTTCAGTGTTGTCAGCACTTTTCCTCATTTTACTATTTACTGCATATTTCTCCGTCTGTTAATTTGCCCATTTCAATGATGGCAACTGGGGGGGTAGTGCTGTGTGTGTGCCTTCATATACATATAAAAATGCACATACAGCCAAGAACTACCCTGAGAGGACTCAGAGAATACATAGCTTTTTTATTTTAGTTATGTGGCACAGTCTGATGGGAGAAAGCAAGAAGAAATTACAGTGAATTTTGGTTTTCTTTCAGCCACAGAGAGGGATGCTGCAGGCTCATGATACCTCTTCATTACCCACAGTAACCATGAGAAACAAAAGTAAGAAAACTTCCTTTCCCTCTGCTTCAGTGATGGTCTGTATCTGCTGTTCTCAACTGTTCTGACAACTAATATTCGATATTATGAAAGATAAGAATTTGTCAAAGCAGGGATGAGAACATCTGTGCATGATAAGCAAAGTCTGGGATTTCAGAAATTGTACTGAAATTGCACAGAGTTCATCAACTTCTGCTGTGTCCATGTAGCTTTGAGGAAATGTAAAGTCATCTCAGATTTAGAGTATCTATTTGACTGCTTTAGCTTGCTGAATGCCTACAAATGAGGAGTTCACAAAATCTAGAAGACACAACCTATGTCCGTGGGTGTCCAACATTGGAAAGAAACCAACTATGTGTATTACATTAACAGAAATTGTTAAGATTACAAGTGGAGAGGATGTTTCTTCAAAATACTTTTTTTTTTTAATTAATTAATTAGTCTTGTGCTTTGAGGTAGTAAAAAACAGGAAGTTTAAATTTTAATAGGAGCAATATTGATAACATTTCCCTCGCTGCATTGAGGTATACACTGCACTACAGAGCCACCCAGTGTGACTGAGGGCAAAAAATAAGAGTGAAATAGCACACATGGGTTTTGAGGTGCCATGATTTGATAAGCTTCTTTAGTGATAGCTTGGTGGTCACTATATGAAACCACACTGTATGGTACAGATGTACCCACTGTGGTACTTGTAATGGAATTCAGAGTTACCGCTCCAGAAAGAAGAAAAGCAGATGAAGAAGGGAAAATCTGGAATTAATATGAAAAGATTAGTTAAAGGTGTGTGATAGTATAATGAGATAAGGATTAACATTTCTCTGTGGGTACATACTGATAATGAAACCTATCTCAAAAAGTTTGAGCAGAAGCAGGAAGATGCATATAGTTATAGGCTGAGGGAAATTAAAAAGAAACATAGTAGATTGCTATATGTGGTTATTTATCAAACAAAACTAAATTCAGTTTCCCAACTGTATGTTTCTGGGCTAGCCAATCCCACCTAGATCTTTTAAGCATAGTGCAATGCAGTCAGTTCTGCACGGGGGTTGATGTTCTTTCCTTGGTATGGCTGTTTCGAACAGCTGATATCTCTTGGTGACAACTCTTGAAAGGAAAATAAGTGAATTTTAGAGCCTGGTTTCTTGAAGTCGTCATCACAGCTGACAGCGCAGTTGCATGAGCTGACTTTCCTCTGATGCTTCCCTTCCAGGCTCACAACCCAAGGAGCGCCCTCGCTCTGCAATACTTGCTCCTGATGAAAACACCGTAACCTCAATATTCAATAACAGGAGATCACAACAGCCTACAGCACTTTCAAAAAGTGTCTCAATACAGAACATTGCAGGGTAAGGTTTCTCCCTGCGTACGTGAGTATGTGTGTGTTATCTGATGCTGCGAGCATAGAGAAAATCAAATCTTGTTAAAAATAAATTTGCGTACTGTGATTTGTGTTAAAGGTACAAAAGAGGATCACAAAAGCAGAAATAACCATATTATATATGATAGCATCAGTTGTCTTCTGCATCATCAGATTGTCTGTGTTAGTTTAGTCATGGCGTGAGTTCAAAGGCATTTGAGTTGGCCTGGTTTTATTCAAGGCCACTTCATAGAGATGCTCTGGGCTCCAAGAGGAAATTCCCTTGCCTTGGGCTGGGTACTGTGCAAGCACACATTTGCAGCTCAGGTATAGTGCTAATTTTTGTGTCCATAACAACAGGGTGGAGGCACAAAACCGCAGTCTTCGTGCTGAATCAGGACTGCATTGTACATAATTAATTACAAAAAAATCGTAGAATAAAATCAAATTTACGGTTCCTACACTACCTTCATATTGAGCAATTCTACACACAGGGCAGTAGCATGAACTGACATGTTCTGGACAGTTTCTATGCCCTGGCTATTCATGATACAATTTGTTTCAGTCAATTTTTCTGATCTTTCTCAGAGGTAGCAACTCTCTTGGATCATCTTTTGTGTTGCATTTTTGCACTGTGTGCAACAAGGACAATGAGGATGGGAAGTGACTGCAAAATGAAAAGTAATGACAAGGAATTACCTAAACCATAACACCTCAGGTGTGGTTCTTTATAGAAGAAGCACCATCACTCAGAACTGTAGATCTCACAACCTGTTGAGCCCCAGTGGGTAGTTGTCAGAAACCAATTAACAGAAGTGCATTTCTGTGCAGAGCCATGCAACACTTGCTTTGGTTTTCCATTCATATTTGAAATGCATTTCTTCTGTGTATTTGAAAGTATATTTGGCTGGTTTTTGATCTCATAAACAATATTCGGGATTCTGTTTTTCTGCAGAGTCGGGAACGATGACAGCTTAATACACACTTGGAAATTCCTGTCGCAGTCAACAGACTCCTTACATAAAATCAGCCGGGTGAATGAATCCATGGAGTCACTGGTTGACGAAGGTAAGAGATTCCCGTGGCATTTATAGGAAAAGGAAGGCTCAGTGCTGCTTCCAGAAACAGAAAATCCATTCTGGCATTTCAGCAAGTGTTTTTCCTTTCTAACGGACAATTAATATGCATTCACTTTAATCTTAGGATATTAATACAATAAACTAAAACAAAGCCCACATAGTAATTTCTTTAACCTGTTGAATTGTGAGAAAACATTTAGAAGGTTTCAGTTACAGTTGAGTTACTTGGAATTTAGCTCAAGGACCAACATTTCATCTTGCGTTCTGTCCATTCCTACAGCCACAGATTTTTCACTCTTTTCACCTATTTCATGCTGATTTCTTGGGTATTGTATTTTTCCCAGAGGGAGGAAGGAAAAAAACTTATTGCTTGGTTTTGTGGGTTTGAGAGTGAAGTAATTTCTGAAGTTTAAATTTTTTTTATATGGTGCTTTTTAGGATATAATCAGTATGTTTTTACATCTTAGCCAATATTTGCCTGAAGAGAACAGAATGGTCTTAATTTATTAAGGGGATGCTCATGGTGACAAGAGAAAATTTCCCAGTTCCTGCACAAATGAGCAATCTTTCTTAAAGATACGTGTGTGTGTATAATTTATGTAGTGTTTACTGCATCAGTTCTGGCCTTCTAAGTTTGAAAACACAGACTTCACAACGCTCTGATTCAGTGACATAAACGAAGGAGGACAAAATGGGTGTTTTGATATTTTATTTGTCTGAGATGATGTTGCATTGCACATAAAGAATCCATTCTATTTTATCTCAGCTAGAATTTGGTCTGTGTGAAAACGGTGAACTAGTTTTGGGCAACTAGTAAATAACCTTTAAAAGTGCTTCACATAACCTGGTCCTTACGTCGCATAATTCCATTTTTGTATGAGAAAAGGAGAACGTGTGTGATGTCTGTGGTATGACAGAGAAAGCCTAAACCTAAATGAATAGACAGGAATCTCAAAGGAGACAAGTTACCCACATCTTAATGGCGCCTACATTGGTTTGTGAAGGTGCGGACATGAATGAAGGACAGCTGATGGGAGACCTGGAATTAGATTCCAAGCAGCTGGAGGCAGAGTCCTGGAGCCAGGTGGTGGACAGCAAGTTCCTACAGCAGCAAAACAAAGATGTTGTCAAACGGCAAGATGTCATTTACGGTGAGAAACCTGCATCTTCATTTTTCACGCGTTGTAGATGGCTTCTTGAGATGGGTGCGTGGATTTGGGAAGCTTCAGGCCAGCGAATAGGAGCATTGACTTGGTTTCCTCAGAAAGCAAAGTTTAATTCTTGAAGTTCTTAGAAATGTAATGTATTCAGTGAAAGCTTGCTTTCTGCATTTCACATATCCAGAAACCGTTAAAATAAAATAAAATAAAATATTTTGAGATTTTGACCTTGTTCTCATCCCATACAGAGCTAATGCAGACAGAAATGCATCATGTCCGCACCCTGAAGATCATGAACGATGTATACAGTGCAGGGATGTTAAAGGAACTGCAGTATGATCAACAAGTCGTGGACAAGATCTTTCCCTGCCTGGAAAACCTGCTGCACATCCACAGTCACTTCTTCCAGCGGATTTTGGAAAGGAAGAAGGAGTCACTGGCAGACAAAAGTGAAAAGAACTTTGTTATCAAGAGGATAGGTGACATCCTAGTGAATCAAGTAAGAGCTGGAAAATGCTTGCACTTCTCAGAGCACAGCTGGAGACCAGGCATTCTCCCCTCTTATTTGTGCCTGTTAGATGATCACAGCTGATGGCACCTTTACTCTTCACACATGTAAAAATCTCTTTGTGATACACTTTTTGCACTTTCAAAGGAAGTTCTAATGATGAAAACTAGTTTAGTTTATTTTGTGGGAAAGAGAAGCATTCCCTGACAGGCACAGAACAGTTTGGCCATAGCCTGGATGGCAGGAAATAGACCACAGCAAAATATGCCCAGTGTATTTCTTGGCTGAGTTACTGACCTGTTATTTAACTTTGGGTGGGTCATTTTCTTTATCTGTGCTTTCTCCCTTCTTCTGTCTGTCTGTCTTGACTTTTTTTTGTTGTTGGCTTTTAAGCCCCATGAATAAAATCCCAAATTTTGCAGTAAGAGTGCGCTTAGTGAAGTCCCAATCTCAGCTCTTTACTTTCTAGAGTTATGCTTGCTTGATTTAGGACTTGCTTTGGACTAATTTGGTTTCAGGCTCTTTTTAGAGACTGGCAGGCACTGCTGGGATATCACACCGGGAGCTCAGTGCAAATTGCACCTTTGTGTCTCATGTCTTGCAGTTCTCTGGTGAGAGTGCTGAGCGAATGAAAAAAACATATGGCAAATTCTGCGGGCATCACAATGAAGCAGTAAATAACTTCAAAGATCTGTACTCAAAGGACAAGCGGTTTCAAGCATTTGTCAAGGTAGGACCTGGTAGAACAGACAGAGCTGATGGAAGAAGTATGTCCTTTCTGCTGTCTGGTGATACTGAAATTTTCACCTTTGTTCCTTAGAAAAAAATGAGCAGTTCCCTGGTGAGGCGTCTTGGGATTTCTGAATGTATCTTGTTGGTAACACAGCGAATCACAAAGTACCCGGTCCTTTTACAAAGGATACTGCAGTACACCAAAGGTAAGGGTCAGTTCCTCTATTCTAAGCGTGTATTTGTTCCTCCACAGTAAATTTATTGGATCCTTTTCACTTTTCTTAGACGAGGCCAACTAATGCACACCACACCACAGTAGTCTCACACCACTGCAGTGAGATAACTCAGTTTCATATCTCCATGTAGGATTAGTTATTCGGGTACCTTGATTTAGTTATTATAAGTCTGTCTATAGCTAATGATGGAGCAACATGCTTGGACTCCAGAGTTTCCCAGCTTGATTTGTTTTTGGTAAAGGCTAAAATATGTGGTTAATTTGTGCATTTCACCTATACTGTCTCCTATACAAAGTATATTGGAATAGCCCCCAACCTCAACTGCATATGTGAAAGGTTTTGTGAAAGTCTCCTTAAGGGGGAAAAATGCAGCCTGTCTCATAAAAGTATTAAAAACTTATAATGGGGGAATTTGGGAGGGAGACGAGGAAGGAAGTAAAATCAGTCCACAAGGATGAAGTGAAATCAAGGTGTTTCTCTTTCTGTTCAAAGAAAATGAGGTGGAACATGAAGACTTGACTCAGTCATTAAACCTCGTTAAAGATGTGATTGCTGCAGTCAATAGCAAAGTCAGCAATTATGAAAAGAAAATGCGCCTTGGTGAGATTTACAACCGAACGGATAGCAAGTCCATCATGAGGATGAAGAGTGGCCAGATGTTTGCAAGAGAGGACTTGAGGCATCGGAAGCTCATCCGAGATGGGCCCGTTTCACTAAGAAACGCAGCTGGCCGGTTAAAAGGTAAGACTATCCTGTCTTCTGCCAGGGGGAGGATACAGCTCACCCTCTCTGGATGGAGGATTAGTCCTGAGATTGGTGTCTCCAGCCTTGATTTATTCTTCTGCTTTGAGAGACTTTGACAGGAGCTTTCCCTGTTCTGCACACTTGCTTCCCATCACAGCATTTCTGACTCCTCATGTTGTTTCTGGGGTGATTGATAGCTGTTTCTCCTCCTGGTTGACTGCTGAAGCCTTGGCTTTTGGTGACACTGCGGTGTGTCAGCCAAGGAGCAGAGTTGCTGGGGGATCCTTTGGGCCAGGAGGACATGGGCCCAGAGCAGTGGGTGAGATCTCCACGCCACGGTGCGCATGTGCAGCAGTTCTAGGAAGCACATTCGCTGCATCCAGCCCCAAACCTGAGCTTCCCAGCAGCTCTGCCCACCAGCAGCGCTGCCTCCCCTTTGCTCTGAGGTCTGCAGTACGGCTGCCCAGGCCCAGCATTGCCATCCCAGTTTCCCTGGAACTCGAGAGAGGTGTCCCAGGCGTTTGGTGCTCTTGAACCTCTTGAGCCGCTGACGCAAACTGTTCAGGAGAGGCTCTGGTGTCCCTGCAGCTGCCTCTTGTTTGGTCAGTGTTTCCTGTAATTTGCTTTTTGTTTGTTACCAGGTGGAAATGGTTTTTCTAAGATGCTGTGCTCTGCTGAGCACTGAAGTTCTCTACTGAATTAAACACTAAATCGCCCAAGGAAGCCTTCAGCTGGGAGCACGGTAGCAGTAAGAGCAGTTGGGGCTGTTTCTCAGGCTTGGCAGGAAGGCTGAGCTTTCCTTCTCTCACTCCAGCATCGGCTGATTAAACCACGGTACTTGGGCATGAATGGGGACAAGTAGCCTGGTGCTGTGCTGTGCAGAGGCAGTGATACCACGAAATTCCACATCAAGTAGGATTTATCTTGTTGTTGTGGAAACAGGAAGTTTATGGATGGTTTCTAGGCACCCAAGATGACTATTGACTTTAGGTGGTGGATGAAGCAAGTTATGCTGCTGTTGTGAAATCTTGTGATAAGTACAGACTGCATTTGCATTTCCAAGTCATAGAAATGCACAAACATACCTCTGCCTGTATTGCAAGCTCCCAGCAAGGTCAGGTCCCCCAGAAAAGCTGCAGAGTTCAGTGTGGGAGTAGCTGGTTCATACATTCATGCTGTTTTTCAGGATTTGAAACATGGAGCACAGAGAAGTATAGGAAAAACTTTTCTTAGAGGGTTTTAGCACTCTTGCAAAGTGCACAGATGATAGAGAAGTAGAGTCAAATGCTGGCTTCTGCAAATCTCCCAGAGCTTTGAGTTCATTTTGTAGCTTTGATTAAAGTTTGGTGGTTCTTTTATCTGGAACGGATCCTGTCTTCCCAAAGCAGAATGGAAGGAATTACCCACGGGATGATTTAACTTTTTTTTGGTTTGCTTCCTCTCTGTCACAAGATTTCCCAAGTACATTACACAAAAACTCTTTGTACTGAGGGCTCTGGGTGGGGCATTGTACTTGGTAGTTGCTGTGCAACTTTATGATATGTCATTAGGAGACTTGGAAGGCTGTCTGTGTACTCTGGGAAGAGGCTGTATTCTGATTTAAAATCCTCTGTTGGCCTGATGTTGTGCTTCCTTCTCCCGTGAAAGAAAGCCAGGTCCTGCAGGCTCCCCTTGGAGTCTGCAAGAGTTGTGTTGGTCTGTGAGCTGAATTAGTGGTGGCTCCTGAAGTCAGTATGTCCTGGGAAAGAAACTGCAACTGACAAACGTTGTTATTGCACGATAATTTACACTCCACAAACCACTCATCAAGAGAACCCATAAAACCCAAAACTTCCTGTGCAGATATTTTACTTGAGGGCTACAGTATTGAGAAAGCAGCACTTCTATTCAATAAGTGTCCCTAGCTTTCATTGTTATGCCCATGTCCTACCTGTTAGAAAGCATGTGGCTGGAGAGGAGCACCCCTGCTCTGACAGATAAGAGAAAATCCAGCATGTTTCCCAAGTGCTGTTCTGTTCTGCTTAACGCAAAGTTAGTTCAGAACTAACCTGACCCAGCGTCTCCAGGAGCTGCCTCTGCTCCTACTGCTAATGGGGAGGTTGACCCTGCTTCCAGGATTTGCAAAGGCAGCCTTACTGCTCCCCAGCACCGGTGTTATTCAAATAAATCTGTTTTGTGGTGGGTTGCATGGTTATATTGCACTGGTGTGCATTTTCTTTTGCAGAAGTCCAGGCTGTTCTCCTCTCTGACATGCTCATATTCCTTCAGGAGAAGGACCAGAAGTATGTCTTTGCCTCACTGGTAAGGCTTCAACCTTTTTCTCCTCCTTCTTTTTCTATATGAGAGACCCTTGATGTGTGTTGTGCAGCCAAGCCAGACGTCTCCTGCGTAACAACTTAATTTTCTTGCTTAGAACATTTTTGGTTGCTGAGCAGACTCTTGTTCTTTTTGATAGGAAAACAGGTCTTCATGCCCCACCTCCCCTTTCTGCAGTGCCTGGCACAGCTGATAATTGGCCCCGAAAACCTGCCTGTCACTTGATACACTTAACTCCTTTTCAGTTTGTGCAAATTGAAGCAGTGATTGGAGTGGGAGGGGGCAATGGGATAATGCAAACATTGTAAAAATGAATCTTAGCAGAAGGAAATGTCCTAATACATCGTGAGCTGCTGTGGGGGTGGGGGGGTGAAATGCCACTGCAGTAAATTCAACAGAACAGCTTGAAAATAAATGTCAGAGGAATATATTTGTAACGCACAAGACCAAAAACATTAGCTTTTGAAGGCAGGCCTCATAAAAGGGCTAGGCACACTGACCTGCTAAACCAAACCTGGGACCTAATTGAGTCTGTTGGCGCTGTACCTCGCAGGCATGGTCTAGACTGGCTAAACCTTGTGACCTTTCCACTCTTTGAACATTTTGAAAGCTGATAATTTGTTATTCCTGTTCCACCAGCCATCTGCACAGAGTCAGTGCCCTGCAGAGGGGAAGCTGGTTTGCACACAGGTCCTGCTAGCGAACCACTACCAGATCCCCCCAGTTGTAGCATCCTGTAAAATGCACAAAGGGGGTGACTCATATGCAGATGATACAGCAGCACAGGGATGTTTTAACCGAGCAGGCTGATTACTCAGAGACCATAGCTCGCAATGAACGTCATCTTACACACAAGTCTTCTCCATCACAGGAGTCAGCTGTGAGCTTCTGAGAACAGCAGGGGTTTTGTGGGCTTTGAAAGCAAGATGTTACTCCCTCCTAGGGAGAGATGGTGAAGATAATGTGTTTGAAGCAGGGGCTATCAAGCTGCACTTAGTTTAAGGAGCTGTGATATTAGTGAGGAGAGGGCGTGGGCAGGAGGAGAGGAGATCAAAGGTCTGCCAGAGTTAGAGCAAAATATGGCAGAGCTTGCAAAACCACAAAGTCAACTGTAAATTAATTCTTTGTTGAAATGGAACAAGGTTAAATTGCTTTTCCTACAGAACCAGAGGAAAGCAGGCTATTTTCTGTTCTTTAACCCCATTTAAATGATTTATTTTTTATTAGGCAATAGATTCAAAAAATCTTTACAACCTGAGAGAGGTAGCAGTACAGTTATTGGGGCCTTTTTAATGCTAGTTTGCATCTGGGAACTAGTAGAGTTCACCTTCCTGACCTGTTTCTTTCCATCCAAAGGACCAGAAATCCACCGTGATCTCTCTAAAGAAGTTGATCGTACGAGAAGTGGCTCATGAAGAGAAGGGCTTGTTCCTGATCAGTATGGGGGTAAAAGATCCCGAAATGGTGGAAGTCCATGCCAGCTCCAAAGAAGAGCGTAACGGCTGGATGCAGATCATTCAAGACACAATGAACACAATGTAAGCTCCAAAGCTGTTCCCGCAATGCACGTGATGGACACGATCATGTTCTGGTAGTAATTAAGATATGTCTCTTGTCCAGGGATAAAGATGAAGATGAAGGAGTCCCTTGTGAGTCTGAGTTTGAAAAGAAAGTGTGGGACGCAAAAGTGAGAGGACTGAAAGGTAAAATCCTGGCTGGGACAGATCTGGGGAGTGATTTTTGAAAATTTTACAGGAATTGTGTTAGGTTTTGTGATTTAACTATGACTTTTTTTCAAAGGAGTGAGCAACCTGCATCCAGTAAATGATTGCAATCCTTGCTTGCACCTCATCGTGTTTTGCATTATTATTTTTCTGAGCCTGCTGGGTGCCGTCACTCTGCAGGGTTGCACAGAGCATGGCTGTATCATCAGGTTCCACTAGATGGAGCCAATATCTCAGGAATCTCTCAGTTTCCTTGCCGAAGCTTTTGTTTTCTGTCTTCATCTCTGTTTTCTCTTCACCCCCACAGAACAACTTCAGCAGAAGGATAAGCAGATCCTCCTCTTGCTGGAGGAGAAGACTAAGATCTTCCAGGACATGGCAGACAGTTCTGTGCAGGAGGACATGCCAGGCTCCAGGCTGCTCTTCAGAGCCAACACAGAAGAGGCACCAAAAGGAGAGTCCATTATGAAAACTGCATTAAATGAGGGTGAGCAAGTCAGGGCGACATGGTAATTACACTAACCAACTAACCCATCGTGAGTGAAACCATCTTCAAGCACCAATTTTTCAGGGGAAGTCTTCTCTTTGTCAGAATAACAGAATAGATAAGGAGATATTGCTATTCATGGTATTGTCTCCCATATTGGTGGCTGTTGAAAGAGGGCTGAAAAGAAGGCAGTACAGAGAACAACTGTGCATCTCATCTGCACCGGGGTCAGGAACACTGCAGGGTTTATCCCTGGCTGAAATTTGAACTGTCCCGGTTTTTGCTGTGCTTCAGTCCCAGCAAGGTGTGAGATGGGGGCTTGGATTCCAGCAGATGCTTGTGCCTGCAAGGGACAAGCAGATCTGTTGACAAAGGCGAGGGTAGATGGAAACTCAGGCAACTTTCTGGTGTGACTTTTGGAAAGGCTAAAAATTAAGTACTGTTGTCAGAGCACAACAGAGTTGCCTGGAGGAAAAAAGGAAGGTGTAAGCCTGTGTAGAGCTTCAGGAGTTGGATTTAATGGTCAGACAGACTTGGTTTTAGCAGGGGGAATGCATACTGTTTATATCATTGTCATAGTAACGTAGTTCCTTAGCACAGCAAGGTGTGTGAATTTCTGACCTGAGCCCAGACAGGGATGAAAATAGCTCAGAAGCCTGAGGTGGTCTTTAACGGAGATATCCTTTTTATCAGTTGAACTCCTGCAAGACTTGGTGAACAGGAACCTGGGCACTGCCCTCGGGCAGCAGGTCAGCAGCGCTGCCATGGAACAAGAAGGAGGAGTTGGCCCAGTCTCTCTCCCTAGAAGGGCAGAAACTTTTGGAGGATTTGACAGTCATCAGATGAATGCCTCCAAGTGTGAGTAGTGGCATATGTGCACATCAGCATTTGTTAATAATACATGTCATCCTATCCTCTTGAGGATATTGCTGAATCAAGCACCTTCTCCCCTGGCTCTGCTCTCTGTGCATTTGTGTTCCGCATACAACTGCATGTGTTATTCCTGCAATTAAGTCTCTCCCAAAGAGATGTGTGAATATTTATTTCAGCGGCATAGTTGGCTGCTTCCCAATGCTCTCTTTCTTTGACCTAGTCATCAGAAACCTCCCTGTCTTCAAATTCCTTTCTCTGTGGTCTCACTCATACTCCCCATACAGCCAGTTTTGCTGCGCTGGTGTCTGTCTCAGCATTGGGATTGTTGGACCTCGTCTGACCTTCTGCATTAAAGGGGCAGTGTTAGCTCCAGACAGTCAGACATGAGAAGTATGTAGAGGTTTTCCCAGCTCTATTGGAAAGCTGCAAAGCTCTCCACAGGCCTTGTCATCATAATGACAAATATATTCACACTGGAGGGGTTTGTTTAGGGTTGTGCCTCTTTCTCTGTTGCAGTGATGAAGGCTATTCATTGTTAAGCTCTAGGTTTTCTGTAGAAACGTCCTCTTTTGAATTAGATTGTAATTCAATAGTTGTAGGGTCTTGGGAGAATTTGGGCAAAGAATGCAGGGCCTGTTTGTTCAGCTGGAGGCTGGGAGGCATGAAACCTGGCTTTCGTCTCCAGTTCTTCTGTTCATAACCTGTGCAACCTTGGGCAAGGCTTATAACCTCTACTCCCCTTCGTTCTCCCCTCTAGCAAAGCAGAAGGGAGGTGTTTCCTCCTGCAAAGAGGTGGAAGGTCCGAGGACGTGGTGCAGGAGAGAAGGTCTGTTAGGAGGACTTAACGGTCAGCCTTTAATAGCAAAGCTTGCCTGGGGGTGGTGGGAGGAGATGGCCTTCACACTAGGTATGGTGTCCTACAGATTGCTGCAGATACAGATGCATGTAAAGTTGTTTATTGTTAAAAGAGTGGCAGTAGGGAGGTTACCAGAGCAGGTGTGGGTTTTTGCCATGGGCTGCATTTCAGCTGGCAACGGCAGTGCAAGAGTCTTGGCAAGAGCCAGAGGACCGAGTTGCTGAGCAATTCCCTCACCGCCACAAGCGGAAGGGCAGCGCAAGTGGAGGGTTGTGGCTCTGGTGGCCTCACCACTCTCTTCAGTTCTGCTGGGGAGCACTGATATGAGCCATCCAGGGGCGAGATAGAAAGAGAAGTCCAGTATCCCTTTAAGATACAGGTTTCTGATAGCTAAGGGTGAATTGTTAGCATAAAATTACACATGGAATTGCACAGCAGTATCTGACTCAGCTGTAAATTCCGTTTAGACAAGAGAGGCATTGAAACTATACCTGGAATAATACACCTGAAGATGATCCTGGTATTTTTCTCCATTGGCTCTTATTTTGTCTTATGTCTTCTCAGCAAGTATTCTTTGGTAGTAGACAGCAGTGCAGGGGCTAGACAGACCACCAGTTAATAGGAGCGTGTCAAATGTATCAGCACATTGTCTGAAACCAAAGCCAATCCTAATCTGAATTCATATTCACTTTTTCTGGTGGTCCAGACATGTTCTGTATACGTAGGGAGCAAATGCATTTAGTTAAAGTGTTGAGAGCTCTGTGTCACTTTTTATGAAACATCCTAGCTTCCCGTATTAAATTTCTCAGACATTAGCAAGATCATCTATGATTTAAAATGTTTAATAACCAGTGTCAATGCTGGCTTCCTCCTTTAGGTGGAGCGAAAGATGAAGGCGATGATGCTCAGGACCTTCGGAGAACAGAGTCGGACAGCATTTTAAAGAAGGTATCGCCTGTTTTATCTGTCTGTTGCCACTGAGTTCAGATTTCAAGAGACTGGCAATTCTAGTATTAAGAAATGCCTGAATTCCTTGACAATTGAGTGCATCCTAGTAAGTTAAAAATAAAACAAAATTAGAAGTAACAGCCAAAAACCACTTTGCTGTAACTGAAATCCTGACTTGAAAACCATTGTAAATCAGTTGTATTCCTTTGTGGCACAGGTTATCTGCCATCTGTCTGCAGATCAGCTAAAGCATGTGTTTAATTATGCATCGTTATTGAAATGATAAGGTCAACTAGAAGCTTGCACCTATTCTTGCTGTGGATCGATCCATCATATAACTACAAAATGATACCTAATTAACATTTTATTTTATATGATTCTAACTTGTCTAAAAAACATGCATGGGTTCTCCCAGAATGGAAGATGGAGGAGAAGTTTAATGTATCTGTCATTAGTTCAGCTTCAGAACACATTTGGTGTGATTTCTCATTTGTCCTCATATTAAATCTGTGATCTTTTCATAGGGTGGAAATGCTAATCTGATGTTCATGTTGAAAAGGAATAACGAGGTAAGAATTGATTCCGTTGCTCAGCTGTTTCCTTCACTTAAGTGGCAAATGAATTTATCTCAATAGGTGATAATGTAGAAGAAAATACATTTCATTTGCTGAAGCGCATGTAGACTTTTAAATACATTAAGCTGAACCCACTGTGTCATTTATTTGTTTAACCTTGGATGTTCAGGCAGGGAATTCACTGATTGTCATCTGCTTGCCAGCAGGATGATATGTGCTGATTATAGGCAGCATGGGTTAATTACCACTAGGATGCACAGGGCTGTATTTATTGTGCATCTGCAGACAGAGGGAGTTTAATTTTATGTTGCAGGTGCAGTGAATTGGGGCAATTAGATTTCTATTCTCCCTTTGATACACATTCATAACTCCCAATTAGCATTAATGGCAGAATGAGAAGCAGTTCCCTTAATACTGGCTATCACACCACTATTGCAAATACAGCAGTGGTTTTTCTCCTTGAAAGTAATTGTAGAATATGGAAGATTCAAAGATTTTTTTCTAGCTAGGCTAAAAATATATTTAGAGATAAGGCATTGCTCCAAAGTAGGTTGCCCGGTATTGATGCACGATGTGTTCACATTTACCTGTATTTTCAGAGAGCCTGCATGAACACACCTGCTGTACTTATGTGCCTGCTGAATTGCAGTTTTCTGTCTAAGGACAGTGGGACTTGCGTGGATCAGCTTGGGGTGGAAGAGTACAAATAGTTCACATTCATTTTAAGCTTTCTTCTTCTTTTGCCCCTTTAAGTTTTCTCCCTGAAATTTTTAGGTGAACGGCTGAGTTTCATCCCAATTGCTCTGCTTGTTCTTGAGCAAACTGGTGCTGTGGGAAATGGTTCACAGAGACAGCCTGGGAGTTCCCATGAGGTCTGTGTTGTTCAGTGCTTCTGTAAACATTGCCTTCCCTGCCGCACTGACAGCAAGGAAAGTGAGGAAGACAATGCCAGGCATGTCTGAGATGTCCCAGGGATGTATTTGTGTACTGGGGAATGACACAGTCGTTGCAAGTCAAGGGTGAGAAAAACGAGGGTGTAGAGGGTTGACCATACAGCTTGTCAGACCAGTGGGTCACAGTGGAAAAGGAGGGTGCTTTACATGCACCCGGGCACACAGTGAGATCTAATAGCAACGCTTTTGTTTTCTTGCAGCAGGTCCTCCAAACCATTACCAGCCTCCATAAGCTGCTCAGTGCTTTGCAGGTAGGCTTGGCCATTCATCCCGCTTTTGCACACTGCTTGCCCGAACTGCGCACCCCACCAGTCAGTAACAGCCACTCGCGCTTCACATGCATCTCCCCTTCCCCTTTGCCTGTCACATCCCTGCGGCTGGCTTGCAGGCAGCGTGCTGGCAGGTCATAGGAACGAGCTGCTGCCTAAGTGAACTGGTGCTTGCCTGAATTTGCGAAGCTGCTGAGGAGATGCTCTGCCAGCACCCTCCGGTTGCTCGGCTGCAAGGCAGCAGTGCTGAGCTGTGAATTTGGTGGGAGAAGAAAGGGTTTGATACAGCATCTTGAGGTTTTCAGGCATGGAGCCTCTCTCTGTGGAGCGGATGCTGCAGTCATTTGTGTCCCCTCTCTCCTAGGGTGTCGTGCTGCAGCAGGACACCTACATCGAGGACCAGAAGCTGGCTCTGAGTGAGAGAGCTCTGACCCGAGGCTTCTTTCGGCCAACCTCGCTGCTGGAGCAAGAGAAGCAGCGCAACCTGGAGAAGCAGCGCCAGGAGTTGGCCAACCTGAAGAAGCAGCAGACACAGCACCAGGAGGAGAGGAGGAGGAGAGAGAAGGAGTGGGAAGTGCGGGAAAAAGAGCTGGCAGAGCAGGAGGCTCAGCTGGCCCAGCGAGAGGAGCAGGTCCAGAGAGGGTGGCAGGATCTCGAGCGGGAGCGAGAGGAGCTGCAGGTGAAGAAGGCCTCCTACCAGCTTGACCTGGAGAGGCTTCGTGCGGCGCAGAAGCAGCTGGAGAGGGAGAAGTTACAGTTCAAGCAAGACATGGAGCGATTAGCTCAAATGCGGCAGGAGCCTGACCACAACCAGGTAAATTACACCAACAGCTGGGTTCCTGGGGAAGCCGTGCCCTGCAGGTTGCTCGTGGCTGGCTCCTTGGCCACTGGCATGCCAGCAGTGTTACGCTGACACCAGCCCAGCTCCAGACATGCAGGGCTTGGTATTTAAAAGTGGCTCTTTCCTTGCACGTGATGTGCAGGGCTGCGTTTCTTTCACCTCCAGAGCTGCCCAGGCATTGCCATTGTTGATGCAACACGGTGTGTTCAGGATGCCAGGCCAGTACTGAATAGTAGGTGGTTACAATACCCACTTTTCTGTGCCATGTGTTGGTGGACAGCAGAGCAGATGTGGCTGGCTTGCAGAGAAGATGCCCCAGGCAATCCCAGGAGATGGATATTGCCTTTGACGTTGGCTTTCAACCCATGGGGCTGAGCTCTGGGGAGCAGACAGGCAGCTGAGACGTCCTTTTCAGAAAGAGCTTGAGCACTGTGGGTTACCTACACCCTCCCGCTGTCACAAAAGCCACTTGCAAGGCTGATAACTGAAGGGGAAGGCTGTTTGTATGCTTATATCCATCTGCAAAAGCATTCTCGGTATCTAGAAAAGAGGGAGGCATTGTACCTGTCCTAAAGAGACAGGGCACCTGCAGTCTGGTCATGTCTCAGTGAGCAAAAATCCCCAGCTCTGCTGCACGAGGCTTCTGCTGTCTGACTACCCACAACCAGCTAGAAAAGGCCACACGCAGATCCTGCTCTGTGAATTTTTCAGCAAGCTGGGGTTTATTTTTTTATAACTGCATGGCAGTCTGGCTGAGGAGAACAAGCATCTGTTGGCAAAACATCAGCTGAATTTGATCCTTAAGCCTGTTTTTGATGGATTGATTGTTTGTAACTCACAAGTTCTGAATGTAATTTGCTTAGAGCTGTAGCAAAATTAGTTTTTAAATATTGGATTGCAGAATGGAAATGATTTGGGGTGCCTGAATGGACTAATTGCGGAGCTCAGCAGTGAGCTCTGAAAAGCAAATCATCAGAGGAGGGCTTGGTCCTTCCCACCCTGGTTCCTGAGCAGGACAGAAGTTTTCCAAGCACCCAGTGAAGCTGTTCCAGCATCGAGCACATGTAGACACGCAAGGGGATCAGATGCTGTGGGAGAGGCTGAGAGGTAAAATAACTGCGAGGCCTGGGGGATTGGGAGAAGTCAGCACCTTTTGGAGGCGAGTATCTTACTGGCATTTCTGAGCTATTAATAGAGGGTTCGGTGAGGCTTTGAGCTGTTGTTTTGATCTTCCCTTTGAATGTGCAGACTCAATTACATCCTGAGACAGCCGTTAGGAAAAAAAAAAAAAAAAAAAAAGAAAAAATCAGGAAAAATATTTTTGCTTTCATCTTTCACTTGGGAAGGCTTCCTTTGACACATGCCGCTCTGGTGCCGTGCGCTGGCATTCCCCTGCCAGAGAGGCACGCTTCTCCTTGGCCTCCTGCCACCGTCTGTGTGCGCAAATCATGCAGGGTGAGTCTCGTTGTCGAGATCTTAGGGAATATTTGCCCTTGGCTTGTTGATACATCACATAGTACATGTACGAACTAAAGATACTGGGGCCTTATTCTTTATATTCCTCATTTCTTCATCTCAGAGAGGGCTTTTTCCCTCAGTGCATGGCCTGAGTGAGAACCACATTTTAGCCGGTGAATGGGCTGAATGTTCACAAGAGCAACCTCAGGTCTGGACACACTTTTCCTATTTAGGTTCTCTGCTGGCTTCTTTCATGCTCCAGTAAAACACTTTTTTGTTTTCCTTTATAGGTTTCAAATCTGCATGAGAAACTCTCAAGAGTCCCCTCCCAGTCCAGTGTCGATGACTCCTCCAAGCAGAAGAGCCCTTCCCTTCCTAAACAAGGGCACTTTGATGCAGAACTGTCTGTCTCCCCTAAAAGGAACAGTCTTTCAAGGACACACAAAGAGAAAAGCACTTTCCATTTGCTTAGCACAACAAACCAGACTAACAAGGTGGCTGAGGAACAGCCCCAGATGCCTACTCGCCTCTTCAGTTTAGCCAAACCAAAAGAGAAGAAGGAAAAGAAGAAAAAGGGCAGGGGACATCGCTCCCAACAGTCTGGTGAGTGTCAGGGGAGGTCATAGGCGTTTTTTCAGATTTGGTGAGCTGGCTTTTCGCTCCAATCAGCAAACTTGTGGAAGCCATGAAATCTAGCCTTGAATGTGGATGGTAACACTTGATGGATGGAGAAGAAAGATCATCTGTGATAAGTGGAGTTCCCAGATTGAAGTGATTTTCTTTGCGGGCTTTTTTGCCTGCAGTCCCTGGGATTGTCAGAGGCACACACTCTGCTCCTCGCTCCTTTCCTTCCCTGTCCCATCCTGAGCAGCCTCCACAGGCTGGTTTCTTCCTGTATTTTCAGCTTGCTCTGCTTTGAGAAAGAAAATGTCCTGCCTCAGTGTATGTGCTTTCAGGAGCTGCTGCTGGGATACTCCTGGCTGTTGCAGCCCCTGTGGCATTGCTGTCTGTATTAATTCTGTTGTAGTTTGGAAGGGATACTCGCAATCCTTCTGATGGCCTCTCCTTTCCCTTAGAGCTGATCTATCTTGTCTCTTAATCTGAAAACAAAGAAAAACAGGATTTTCTCTGGTAGTTTTGGATCCCCTTAGGTCTCAGTTCTGCACCTCAAACCTCTGAAACACATGAAACTTGATCTCATGCCCTCAGATGACCGGCTTTGTCGGTATTAACTCACTGATGTTTACCAACTTGTGTATAGGAAAGCTCAGCAATTATGAGATGTAATTTCATGGAAGTTCATCATGGAACTGGACATCTTTTAAGGTGGCCGGTGGGCCTGGAAGACAAAGGGGTGTCCATGCACACAGAGTCCTGCTCTGCCTGCTGTATTCCCGTATTCCCATAGTGATTCCCACCTGTTTTTTTGTGCTGCAGATTCTCACTCGTCAGAAGCACCTCCAGAGGGTGAGGAGATCTTCTGCTGAGCACGGACGGTTCCATCGGTCACTCGGCATTGGTACAGTGGACATCTCCCTGCCCGCTCCACAGCTCACTGCTGGTGCCTGCATCTGACGAGCATCTGGAGGTTTTATTTAAAACATGTTATGAAGTCTGTTAAGTGGTGGGAAAGGGCCTCTCTCCTGTGGTTTTGGGTGAATTCTCACCGCGGAGGCTGACTGCACGGCAAACAGTACCGTGTCTCTGTGCAAACCTTGGGTTAAATGGATCGGGATAGATGTTTTCTGTCTCTTCTTACTGCTAAAGAATGAGAGAACGTAGCCTTAAGGGGTCTGTGCCTTCAGATTCCCCTTTTCTGGGGAACCTAACCAAAACTAAACATTTAGCAAAAGATGAGGACTCTACAAATGGTGCGTACACACTGGCATATATAGATATACTGTATATATACATATATGTATGTATGTATCCACTGGGATATGCTTACAGTCTGTACAGCTAAGCTTAGCTCAGCGCATGGGGATAGGTGATACCTGGTGACTTTCAGGGAGCACATAGATATTAAATATCTTGCCCTTACTGCTCCAGTTGTAACACCGTTGACTTGCACACCTGTTTTGTGCTCATGGTATGTGGACTGTTTGGTCTCAGAAAGGTACCTTACACTAGGAAGCAGTAACAGCGTTCAAAACAAAATTTCAGAGAGGAAAAAAAAATCCAAAAGATTCCCATGGGACAGAGGATTTAAATGTCAAACTGTTTCCAGGATCAAGCAGAATTTATTTAGGTATATTTAAAACAAAGCAGAAAAGAGAAATTTGGTAGGCTTGTAAGACAATCCCAGGGACTCAGAACATTTTTTTACACAATCTCTTTGAGCTCCATCTCAGTCTTCCCGTCCCCTAAGTAAAGTTGTTTGGTTTTGTTTTTTGGGGTTTCTTTTTGCCAGAGCACAGTTCTCCAGTTGCATTTGACATCCCTGATGACTTACTGGAGAGATGGCTGAAAAATCTGATTTTAGGGACCTTTGTTCTGTTAATTGTATTTTTCTTCCACCTCTTACTGTGTTACTGTTGGGCTTCTGTTTCTCTGGATTTTGTCAGCTTCCTTTGCTCATTTCCAGGGCAGAATGAGCCAACAGTGATTTCAGAGCATTTCAGCGAGATGTCAGGGGATGAACGCAGTGAGCAGAGCAAACTCCACAGAGGCGGCTCCTAGTCCCTCTGCACTTATTAACTGTTTCTGGGGAGAAAATACATTCTCATGGACAAAAACACTGTGTGGCAGGTCTGTTTCCATCACTGTGGGCCGCAGGGTGAAGGAGTCCATGTGTCCCCATGTTGCCATCAACACAAACGGAAGGTCTGTGCTGACTGCGAGGTGTTTGTACAGCTGTCGAATAGACGGACGTGAAGAGAAATGTAGGAAGCCAAACTTTCTTCCAAAATTATTGTTCTTCCAAACCCTGTCAGGGGAATTGCCTGAGAAGGTTTGTAAATGGTTATGAGATGCTATCAGCTTCAAAATAGCTCAAGGGTTTGCTCAGAGTTTGAAACTGTCAAGGGCATTTCCTCTCCAACTAGTTTTTCTTTTTTTTAAAAAAAAAGTGTTTATCTTCTTGCACTTTTGTATGATTTCAGCTTCTCCTGAGGTAGTAACCTGCAGCAGTTTTCAGAGCTTGGTGCTGATGAGTATCAGCAGCATTGATGGTGAGATGGGTGCTTAGGCTGGTCTGTCTTGGTCAGTGCAGGAATCCTGAACTGCCTGCTTGCTTTTGAAGCTCTCTAAACTATCAGGACTCAAAAAAAAAAAAAAGACAAAAAAGGAAGAAAGGAAAAAGGGTTGAGATTTATTTTTATTTTACTGGTTTTAAATATTATTTGGTGCTTGTTCTTAATTGCAAGCAGGGCTTGCAAAAAATATTTATCTTTCTGTTTATTTGAAAGAGTTCTTTTTTTAAAAGAAGTTTACTTGGGTTTATTTTTTTATTTTTTACTTTTTATTTTGCTTTCATTTGGGTGTTTGAGGGCTGGTTTGTGGGTTTTTCTTTCTTTTTTGTTTGTTTGTTTTCTTAGCAAGAGATCGGTAAACCAAATGTTCTTATCTGCCCGGTTCCTACAAAACCAGGGTTTGGGCAGTGCTGCTTTGCAGCCTATGCCATGCCCAGAGTTATACTATTTCAAGTGAGAGCTTTCTTGAAGGCAGTGCATCTTTGGGCCAAAAAAAAATCTGGAAAAAGAAGCAGTGACTTCAGACATGACTGCTACTATCAGTTAGTTTCCTTGTAAAAATATTTTTGTTTAGATTTTCTCTCATCTCTTGGAGACAAAGGAAAAAGCAAAACATGGAGCATCTTGCAGTGACGTGAGAGTCTGGTTGCTTGTCCAGAGAGATCTCTTTTCCTAAACCTGAAAGGAGCTGGAGGAGGCATGTGCTGGTAGTGTGATCTTTTTCATGAGAAAAACACCAATTTCACCAAATGGCTTCTACCCTGCTATTTGTACATATGCAAAAATGAATGTGCCAAGCTGAAATGTTGGGAAACCAAAGCGGTGCATGGCTCA
Source organism: Columba livia (assembly GCF_036013475.1). NCBI lineage: Eukaryota > Metazoa > Chordata > Aves > Columbiformes > Columbidae > Columba > Columba livia. The sequence goes on along the minus strand of NC_088612.1, from coordinate 6,382,723 downwards.
TTTACTGTTGTGTAAACAGAGATCAGGTCCACAGTATTTCTGAAAGTTCCCTCGGTCTGTAATAGCCTTTGCCAGAGTGAGCTTTTCTTTTTATCCCTTACGTTTTTCCCAGTCCCAACATCCTGAATTCACAGCATGGGAATGTCCCATGGCTCCAAGAAGGGCATTGTAAGGGAGATGTATGACCCAGAGCAGCAGGGCTGAGCCTCTTCTGCCTGGCTTGGCCATCTCTTCTGACCTTTGCAAATCAAAAAGTGCATTCAGTGCCCGAAGTGAAAACAGTATAATATTTACTCAGTGATCTCCTAAGGTCCCCGTGGTTCCTTGTCAAAGAAACCACAGACATGAGTCAGAAATACACCTACCAGAAATATTGCGTATCAAAGCTGTTTGTGTCTTAAATTCTGGTGGACAGACCTTTGTCCCTGGAGGATGTATGTTACTGTATGATTCACTTTTTTGGAATGAAGCCTTTACTCCCACACTGCTTCCTCCTTCTTTCACCTTTAGGAAGGTGAGGGCTTGTTTTTATCTCTTTTTCCCTCTTGGGTTTTCTTTGGAAAGGCTTGGCATATGTTCCCAGAGTCAGATGCCCACTCTGATCCCTGCAGGTTGCCTAGGGTTGTCTGCTAGATTACAGTCCCAGCTTTACATCACCAAAGCTTTTCCTCTTCCCGGACCTAGAATTGCGTTTGCTCCAGTTCCACGCCTGGCATCCATCCTGCAGTTGTTGAAAGGATGTTGTTTCTTCAGCCCAGCCTGATGCTGTATCTAATTCCCAGAGCTGGTCCTTTGATCCAACTTGGAGCACCCAAACCAGCCCATTTTGCATTGGGATCTTGCAACACAGAACAGGTTCAAAAATGTCTGTGCAAAATCCAAATACCTGGAGCGAGAAGAGGACTCTGCAAGGGCTCTTGGAGCTGTTTTTGCTAGTGTTTCATGGAGGGGAAAAAAATCAGACTTTCTTTTCTAAGGCTTTTCTTTGCCTATTCTTTATCACTGCCCAACAGAAGGGGTTTCAATGACCAGGGAAGTGGGAGCACGGGCTCAGATGGAGTAAAAAAGTAGTCAGTATTAGCTGGGGGTGCCAAAACACCCCGGCGATAGAGAGCAGCTCTAGCAAATGGTGTCAGACTTGGTGGAGTTGTGTGGGGTTGGCCTTAGCTTCTTTTAAATGATCATCTCAACATGTAACTTGATATCAGTTTGATGCCATAAAGCACTTTAAATGGAACTGGTCTTGTCCCTTTTCATCTTGGTTACGTGGAGACAATCAGCTTTGCCACTGCTTCCCCCTCCTCATCCCAGCAAAGTTTGAGCTGCAATTAGGCATATTTCTGGTTTGGTTTGTTTTTACCCCGAGAGGACTAGAGAGAGCCAAGCTTTTTGTATTCTTTTTAGACCAAAGTGGGTGTGAATCTGACTACAGTCACACCGCAGACAGGGTGAGTGGCAGGACCAGAGAACTGCCTTCTGATGGCTCACGTCTGTCCCCCAGGAGAAGCCCATGCCAGTGTCAACATCCCGTTCCTTGCAGCGGGGAAGCAGTCCCACCAGTGGTTGGTCCTTCACCTCCTTTTCTTTGGAGAAACCCAGAGCAAAGGAGGTGGGGAGGGATGCACCAAGTAAGTGCAGTGAGGCCCTTTCCATGCACTAACTTACTGTCCAGGCCACTGGGACACCTCCCAGGTGCCATCCCTGGGCCAGTAGCTCTCACCACCGCTGAGGGTGGACTCCTCATTCTTGAAGTTTGACCACAGCTGAGAAGCATAGTAATGCCATTTGTGGATTTCTACTGCCTTTTGAAGGCACGAGCATCCATAGAGTCTCATCATCTTTGCACCTTCCTTGAGGCACTAGGGTATCTCACAGCTGTTGCTGAAACACCCAAATCCAGTCCTTCCAAATGCCACCGAGTCAGAAGAGGTTCATCAGGTGCCAAATCCCGAGGAAGCTGCCTAGAATATCTGTGGCACGGGGCAAGGGAGGACTGGGCAGGGGGCACAAGAGAGTATCTGCTAAAATCCCACAAAACATTCCTTGTTAACCAGAACTCTGGAAATTATTCTGCCTGCTGGCCAGGTTTGGGAATTTAACATAATTTAAGGCACCCTTTTAAATAAAAAAAAAGCCTCCCCTGCTGCTCATAACTCTCGCTTCATTTGTCAGAAGGGGCAGCAATCAATGATTAGTTCTCGATCCGGTGATGCAGCTAAGTTTTAAAGGTAGGCGAGCTGAACTGGCTTAATCTCCTACACCTCGTGCTCTTGAGTGATGGGAAGCGTAATGCTGGTTCCCTTCCCACCTGCATCTTCAGGGCTCGGTGCTCTTTTTTTCCACACGCATTTCACTGACACTGATGCTTTGCCCAAATATATTCAGCTTCCGTTGCTTGGGGGAGGGGGAACAGGATAACAATCACTGCTTTGCATACAGCTATAAGATTTGTATGTATTTAAGCTGTTTATAGGTATCCATCCTTTCCCTGCTCTAAAGTATTTTACTATTTTCTTTAAGGATATTAAACACTGACTCTAAGAAAAAAAAAAAATCTATGTCCAGTTCAGTTCGTCTATGGTTAAAGTTTAGCCTGGTGTTTGTTTTGTACTAATACGGAATGCACTTGAGTAATTTCCAGAGCGTTGAGGAGGTGTATTATAATAACCTGATATACCTCTGCTTTTGGTTTGTTTCTTAAAAACGAATAAATAAAAATGCTTTGCATTTTCATGTTGAACCCATTAAAAAAAAAAAAAAGTTGTAAAAAAAAAAAGTTGGAAAAAAGAATTTTTAAAAAAGAGGGTAAAACCTAATTGCTGTATGTTAATTTGTAATTATGTAAAAAGTGAGCAGGTTATTGACTGTAAAATTCTCCAGTTTTTCTGTAACTTGCCAGAAACCATTAGGTTTTGTAACAAGCTTTTATTTATCTTCCTTTTTAGTTATCAGCATCAACCTCTTGTAAAGTCATTTTTCCTCTAAATAAATTTGATTTTAAGTCTGAGTTTTCTGCCCAGTTTATTTCCACACCTTTGGTATTTCTTCTGTTGACTTTGTTGCACTGAGGCTCAATGAATAGACATAACCCTGACCTGTAATCATATGTTTCCATTACTTTTGTCATCTGGATTCCAGTCTGCACCCACTGGGCTCTTTAATTTATTTTCCTTCTCTTAGAAGGTTCGCGTTTTGCTGAAGGGCATATGGCCATAATGATATCCAGCTCTTTGGGGTTTGTTCCCCCTTTGCACACGAGGCTTTTCATCTTTTTACGAGGAGGGGAAGTGTCACAGCTGTTATCTCAGCCACTTCAGCCCCACAGGCTGACACAAATGGCAGCCTGGTGGCTGCATGAGCTGTCTCATGGGGTTTCTGTAACCCGCCAAAATAGCTCTGTGTCTTTGGCAAATCCTGGACATGGGGGTTTTTATCTCATTTGGCCAGGGGAAAGAGAGGTGCTACATCCCATCGCAGGGATGGGGAGAGAAAGAGGGTGTTTGCATGCACGATGCGGTGTGCTTCACCTGTTTCCACATCCCCTGCAAGAGAAGGATCAGCAGAAACGCCATAGCCAGCATCTGGGTCATTCCTCTTGCCTGGAGATATGAAGGTAAGTCATGTTCCCAATGCCTGCAGACATCGGTGCAGGCAGGAGAGGGTGCCAGCAGCACAGCGCCCGAGCAGAGCTTGCTCAGAGCAGTGAGGAGCTGGCACAGAGACACACAACAGCTGGAGTTTCTCCACCATCATTTTCTTTTACCTGTAGATGCAAACATAGCTGTACCGCTATGAGACTTGAGCATCTTCTCCCTGGGCAGGAGGAGCAGGGAGATCTGCAGCCTTCATCCTCTCTGTATTGATTTTGAGGCAGAGGAATTGTTCCATTTCCATCTTACTATTTCACTTCTCCTCAGGGGTATGATAGGGAAGGAGAGGGGATGCTTGAGGAGAATCAGATGTATTGATCAAATCATTGAGGTCATTGACACAAACACTACCTGGCGGTTTTGGGTTGTTTCTTAGCAGGTGTTGGGAAATGCCATCCCACCCTGCTGTGCCCCGTTAGCCAGCAGTGCGCTGCACGTATTTTTCCACCCCTCTCAGGTCTCTGTTGCATGTGCTGTTCTAAAAACCTGAATCATGTCAACGAACTCAAACCTACGCCCTGTCACGCAGCACTTGCTTTGAGACGGGCAGCTCCCTGGGTGTGAGACAGGAGATGAAAGAGCTGGTTTATCTCGACGGCTGCTCAGTAGTCCTCATTTTATTTGCATTCCCATTCGTCCCAGCTCACCTATTTACTGAAGGGTATAAAAGCTTTTGCCGAACCGTCAGCTCCTGTGTAAGGTGTTTGAAGAGCATGTTTTCCCATGTCCTCTCTTGGCTCTGCTGCCTGGATGCCCAACACACACACCGCTGGGTTACCCCAAGCTGCTATGAAACTATGAAACAAGGGCTACTTCTGCTGCTGGAATACAAGATGCTGCTGCTGGCAGTGCCAGTTTTCCAGGATGCTGAGATAAAATGGGCATTGATCATGGGAAGAAGAAGAGCATATTTACTGATAACAAGTCCTGTGTAGAAAAAGTAAATTCTTGCTGGGTAGAGGCCAGTGTGCAGAGCAAATAGGGCAATGTGACCTTCTCTGGTCCTGCACAGCACACACCAAACCACCCCTGTTTCCACAGGCCGGAGGGGAGCCTGGGCATGCAACGCAAGTTGCCTTTGGCAGAGGAGGAAATGAAGGACCCCACCTCTCCAGGCCACCTCCACGTGGCAATTTGAATATCCAAAACCAGCTTTACACAATTTTGTCTGCAGTCCGTGCTCTGAGCCGTTATGACATGGCTGAGATGATGAAATGAAAGTTCTCCCCAGACGACACGGATCAATTATTCTAGATGATCCCCAAGTGTCTGGTGTGTTTCTGAGCATCCCGAGTTTCTTGTCCAGCCCTGTTTTCTCCTTATCATTGAAGGGGTAGAGCAAAAGTTCCCTGTGCGGCCGTGTGGTGACTCATCTGGACGTGGTTGGATTTTCACTGGCACCTTCACCTAAAAGGGGTCATAAAGGGCCCTTATGCTTGGATGGGATCCTAAAAGGCACATTGACAGGCACAGGAGCAGCTCTTCAGAATGACAGGTTAGTGGCACCTTTATCATTTGCCTTATCTGTGTTTCCCCTTTCCTGCCTTTGCTGGGTTCAGTCCCAGCGCTGGCTCCAGGGTGAGAAACTGGAGGTCTGGGAGGACACAGGTGTGAGCTGGGCTGGGGCTTGCAGACAGGCTGCTCATTCATGAAGGTTTTATTAAGAGAAGAAAAGGCAGAACACTAATTAGTTCAGTGAGTGAGTGAGATGTCTTGTGATCAGATACGAGGTGAACAGTAAAGGAATGACTTGCTTACCTTTGCCATAGAAGGCACCTGGCGTTTGTTAATTAGTTAGAGGGATGTTAAACACTGCAACATGTTGATTTGTTTGGGTTAGAAGATGTTTAAATTAAGGAGAAAACAATATTTGATACTAGCAACTGATACAAAGCTTGTATGTGTGCACCCCCAGCCCTTACAGGGATGGGCAGACGCAGTGAGTGTCCCTCGTGTCCCCACAAAAACTGTCCCCACACCTCTTGAAGTACACCCCAAACAAGGCTTTGCCGCAGAGCCAGCTCTCCTGCTCTCTGCTACAGGGTTGCTCGGGGGAGGATGCTGCAGGTTTGGGACCAGGTCCCCCCACCCCACAGCCTGTATAACCCTGTCCCGCTCTCCTGCACCCTGGCGCTCCTTTTGCATGTCGACAACTTGTTCAATGGGGCTATAAAGAGCAATCTGCACTCTTGGCTGGGGGACATCCTGGTGCCTCATCCAGGCACCCCCAGCGGGATGGAGCTAAAGTTTGTTTTCTCAGGGCTGAGCCCCAGGAGTGTCCCTGAGGGGGCTTATTTAAGTCCTTTTACTCTCTCTTCTCTTTATGGTCTGTCCCTTACACAGATGTAGTTCAGCTGGCAGTTCCCAATACCCCCTGACCTCTTGATGCAGCCTGGCGTCTCTCCCTTCGGCACTCAGCGTCTCCAGACGCTCGCTCTTTCCCCTTCCACTAAAGAGCTGCTTCTCACCAGCCACATCTTTCCAGTGAGCCTAATTAGACAGGAGCCTAATTAGAGCCAAGCAGGAGTGGTGAGTCATTAGCAGAGAGCCCTGTGGGAAGCCCGGGAGTAGTTTTAAGCCCGGCGGGCGGTAGCGTGGGCAGAGGAGAAGGCCGGGAGGCAATGGGCGCTCCGCTGGGTGCAGAGAAGCAGCCGTCAGAGGGAAGCAGCTCCTGCTTGCGTGTGCGTGTGTAATTCCTCCAGACAGTGACCCAGAAATGGAGTGATGGGTGTTTCCCAGCCTCCCTGCACCTGCCAGGGAGCCAAACAGCAACACGCCGCAAGCCCCGGTGCCGCTGGTCTCGCGTCAGGGCAGGGGATGTCTGTCTGTCCTACCCAGCCAGCGAAGTTAGAAACCAAAACAGCTTTTCCTGGTGGCCCTTAAGCCTCTTTTTCCTCCTAGTTTTGTTTCTACTCATTGCTTTTAATACACAGCTATCCCCCACGATGGGACAGAGACAGTGTCCTGGGACAGGTTACCTGCTGGGATGAAAAAAGAGAGTAAGGGGAGCAGAAAAGGGCAGAATTGCAATGTTTTCTCTGGACAGAGCGGCAGGACAAGGGTTAGGTGTGATGCTTGGACTGAGATGGGACTTTCTATCAGTGATTAAATCCTGTCCTGGGTAAAGTGCCTTCAGCTCCTTAATGAGCACAAGTTGTGCCATCCTGAAAGGGTCCTGGACCATTCCTCGGAGGGAAGGCTTCCTAGGAGAGCTGGAACTGAAAAACCACAAATTATTATATTCCTGAGCTCTGTGGTCCCTTGGGGATGTCAGGAAGAATGAAAGGACACATGGGCTAGCCAGGATCAGCCCTCTTGAACCCTTCCCCCATCTTCATTTGGCGTGGGGGCACACAAATACAGAGGGGTCCTTGTCTACGGCGTCTGTGAGACGCAGCCATCAGTGGTGCAGCGTGCGCTGGGGAAGTGAGATATCCAGGGGCTGACAGCGTGAAAGCCAGGCTTTCTTCCCCCTAATTGGATTTGTTATTCAGCCGAGAAACACTGAATGGCTTGGGTGGGCTCCGAGCTTGAGATTTCAGCGAGGAAGTCGGGACGCCGTGGTAAAGTAGGTCACACTGCTGCAAACAGGGTTGATGGTTTTGCACAACGGTCGATGATGTTAAATAAGGAGGTGGTGAAATGGAAAGAAAAGGGAGATTGTAAGGAGGAAAGGAAAAAATGAGCTCAGCCTCCACTATTCACTCCCACCAGGAGTCCCCAGCACAGGGTCCCATCTCAGCCGCCCCAGAACTGCTCCCTGTACCCGGAGGGCACTGGGCTCCTGTTCTGCACTGGAGCAAGAGGGGCTGGGCCCAGTTTAAATTTCCAGTTGGTTGTGGGGAGCTGGGGGCAATGGTTTCTCCTGCTCCTGGAAGCTTAACTTCATTCACGAGCAGCGATTCCTACGGAGGCAGTTAGTGAGCCTGGGGCCGCTTCAAAAACTGAAGTACGTTGGGTTTATCCCAAGGGAGAAGGTGTGTGGGAAATAGGAAAACAATTAGACATGGGACATATCACAGGGAGCACGTGCAGTGCTGGGTCATTAATTAACATGCAGGAAGAGATGACAAGCCAAGGACAGGAGTCTTCAGTGCTTTGTATAGACATGGATGAATATGAAAGCATGTTGGATGGCTGGAAAAAACACTCCTCCACTCCAGTTATGTGTTTAAAATGCCAGAGCCAGCCTCTGGATAGATGTGGGGCTTCCTCAGACACCGGAGGTATTAAATCACCAGCTACTCTGCTTTTAATTGACTCTAGTGACAAAGAGAGAGTGAGCTCAGATGATCATTCCCCGTTGGGCTTCAATAGTGTTGTTTCAAGGGCAGCTGGGGTCAGGCTGGGAAAAGGCATATTTAAAAACCATGAAGATATGATGGGTTTTCATTTAAATGAGACATAGAAGTAGCAGCCTTTGGCATCTGGGGAGGTTCGGCACAGTCAGTCCCTGGGGATGGAGGTCCTGAGACCTGGGCAAGGTCTGGTCCCTGCCCAGTCCCACCTCAGAGCATCTCACTGCCCTCTCCTCCCAAATGCTTTTTGGAGGATCAGGAGCACCCTGTTAACAGAACTGGGGAACCAAGGTGCAGAGAGCCCGTGGGCAAGCTCCAGACCAGGGCAAAGGGTGGGCAGAAAGGCGTTGTGTCCTGTCCAAGCTGTGGTGGTGTGGGACAAGCCCACCTTTGGTGACCCAGGTTGCCAGCAGCAGTTTGCTGCCATGCCTGGGTTTGACCTTGCATGTCCAGCAGATTTACATGCCAGGCTCTTGGCAACCTCATGGGGAAGAGCTCTGAGATCCCAACACCTGCAGCAAGGGTTGGCAACAGCATATGGGTAAGTTTCCCAAGAGCTTGGGAACTTACAACCCCTGTAATGTCACCAGATGAGACTCTTGCCCAAGTGCTCACTCCCAGACAGAGCTGAGCTTGACCTGCTGAGATGGCTAAAAATGTCTTTTAAGGGAGCAAAACAATTCATGTTTACATTTCTTCCCCTGTACCTCCAGCTAAAACCCAGCCCCACTGTGGCTGTAGCTTTATTCTGACTGTTACATTCATTTCTGTCTCCCACTCCCCTTTTACTCTGGTGCTGCTAACCAAGAAACCTTTGTATTTTGCATCACATTTAATTCCATGGCAACAAGTTGCTGCTGTCACAGCAGCTGCTGATTGCTTTTGAATTGTCTTTCAGGCAAGCTCCAGAAAAAAAAAATACAAAAGAGTAGGTCTTTGCACGGTTCATATCAAAGCTAGTGACTCGCAGAGCCTCCAGAGCTGGTATTTAAAGTCCCAGAGTCCCACATAAAACCTGAATCAACAAAACTGAAAGGGGTTGCATTCACACACTCCCCTCTCTTTTTTCCTCTCCCCGCCCATCAAACAGTAATTTCTCCCCTAAATTGGTTTCCCAAAGGGTTCTTTAATGAGTTTTCCCATGGAGCCTTGCACTCCTGTCTGCCCAGCCCGTGTCAGCTAACACAGCTGCCCACCCAGCTTCTGCAGGCACAGAGACGTGTTCTCAATCTCCTTTACAGCTCAGGAATGAGACCGTGCATAACACCCTTAGGAAGCTTTGCTTCCCAAGCCCGCCAGCCCTCCTGCTAGTGAGAAGAGGTAAATATGTATTTGCAAGGTTGTCGCATTTTGCCTGGTGCCAATCAGCTGCTCCGTGTGATGCTCCCAGCCCTCAGCAAAGCTGGAGCTGCTGGTCTTGTAGTGCAGGAGAGCCCAGAGCCATCGCAGAGCAGGGCTGGACCAGCCCCCTGCTCCTCTGGGATGGGGAGAGATGTGCACAGAGCAGATGTCGGAACAGGAGCCCCAGCTGGAAAGCCCATCTTGCCTGTCCATGGGCCTCTTTCTTAGAGCTCCAGCAGCCAAGTAGAAGGAAAATAAGGAAAACAGAAGTATAATTTTTTCTCATCTTTCTTAGAAATTACTGGCTCTCCCTGCAGGAGTATGGCTGTCTGGGTTGGGCCTGCTTGACCTATTTGGCAGATACTAGTGTTACAGACTTGAAAGTTCTAAAATTGTGGCATGATCAAGTGAGAGCAGCTGTGGAGAAGGAGACACATTGTGTCCTCAGGACATGAGGAGCCCTGGACTTCATTCTCAAATCTACCACTAACCTCAGACAAGACACTTGACATTGTGCCTCAGTTTCCCAAGCGCTGAAGCAATAATAATTACAGCTGGGCTGGTTGCTTAGGAGGTTGTTTGTGAACTGCCACACTGAGTGCCAACCCTGTTATTAGTCTTCAACCCTATTATTAGACCTAAATCCAACTTGCTTAAGAATGAAGACTCCTGTGAAAAACACACAAACGGTTTCCCAGATCATCATTTTTATTAAAGTTCACAAGCAACTGAAGGAAAAAAAAAAAAGACGACTAGAAAGTGTAAATAAACGTCATTCAGAGCATCGCAGACGGGCTGTGCACAAAGTATATTCTTCCTGGCAGCAACAGGCGCTCGCTGCTCCGAAAAGACCATTGTTGTTTGAAGCCATGTCAAGGCTTTTCATCGCATTGCATCATTCAGCTGGCTAGGCTTCAGCTTAACCTAATCCAGGGGTGAAAGGAAAGCCCAGTGTATCTGCAGGGCCAGATCTGCCACGGAGGAAAATGGGATGCTGGGGCGGTGCAGGACCAGTCTTCAGCGGCAGCCAGCTCTGGAAGAGCCCAATCAGGAGCTGCATCCCTGGATCAATGGTCAAAATCCATGTGCCTTCCTCCATAGTGTGAATGAGGAGTCACTCGGACTGGTAGTTCTTGCATGGGTAAAACCAAGTACAGTTGCCAGCCAGCGTGCGTGGATAACCTGGGGCAGCTAAAGCTCAAATGTTGGTGGGCAACATGCAGCCAAAAATGCTCATACCTCTGCAAGGTGAAGCCAGGATGCACGGTGCAGTAGGAAGGAGGGGATCCCTCCCCAGCCCACCCTGCCATGCTCCCCTAGTCTACCTGTTTTCCCTCTGAGACCCTCCTAGAGGCAAGATGCTCCCTCCCAAGGCGCGAGCTCTGCCCCGCTGCACCTCTGTTTCTGCTGCTCATTTGCTAATTACTCCCTCACCCACGCGCTGCTTGGTGGGGAAACTCAGAAGACCGGCTCTGAGCATGCAGCGGGTTTTATCTGGTGAATATCTCGGCAGCGGTGCCGGTGCCTTGGCACACTCACAGAGCCGCTGTGTTCTTCCCAGCAGCTGTGTGCCGGGAGCTGCCCGGCCTCTGACCGAATCACAACCGGCTGCGGTGAGGAAAGGGGCAAGAAAGAAATATTAAAAGGCCCAAAGTGCAAAACAAAAGGCACCTGCCCTGTTTCACCGTGGTACCCGGCACTGTTGGCAGCCGTCCCAAGCTCCCACGCTTTAATGTTTCGACAGCCATTGCTGGAGCGGCCAGAGGATCGAGAAAGCCAGGTAGGCTTAACCCCTCTTCCCTTTAAAAAAACACTTTCAAGTCACCCAAACAGCAGCCGTTCCCAATGGTAAGTTCATTACCTTTAAAAAAAAAAAATCTGTTATCTGTTAGCCCCCCCAACCAAGTGAGAAAAAGCACCTAATGGCTCCCCAGGCCGTGCTTGCTGAGGGATGTAGTGGGTGCACACCCTCTATCTCCCCAGTCCTGTCGGGTCACCAGCACCCATGAGCCATCCCTGTGTCCCTGTACCCAGCCCCAGCCCAGCAGCCAACAGTCCCAGCTCCTCGCTGTCCCCGTGCAGTGGCCAGTGGTGGGGCTGGGTGGCCCTTTGTGCCACCACAGCACAGTGCTGGTGGCAGGGCCGGTTGTGCCTCCTGCCCCTGGTGCCTGGAAGGGATGTGAAAGGCTCCATGGAGTCCTGGACAGGGAACAGGAGGGAACTCGTTGACTGTGTCGGCTCCAGCAGTGAGACAGGGGACGTGGAGGTGACTCTGGCACCTGGGGAGGGAAAGAGAAAGGTCATTAACAGCTGCGATGCTCAGCTGAGTGCACCCAGGGGAACACCAGAAAAGGGGCTGTGCATTGGCAGCTATTGGCCTAAACCCCCACCCAGACTGCAAGGATAGGTAGGGGTGGAAAGCAGCTGGTTTGTCTGGGGTTTGGGGTGTGCTTTGCTTTCGCAGGAGAGGGGAGAGAGTGGTTGTTCAGCTGGGGAGGGCTCAGAGCACCAGGGAGCCAGGAAGAGCCGACCAGGAAACTTCTGTGGATGTGAGAAGGGAATGAAACATTGAAAGAAATTGAGTTTATTGAGTTTTAGCTTTTTTTCTTTTTCTTTTTTTTTTTTTAGGGCAGAGAGGAGGTCCCAAGAAGTGGAACAGAAAAAACAAAAAGACCCTTTTTCTCTTTTTCCACCAGTTGCTCCAAAACCATCGGTACAACTGACGTTTCCAAGGGGTTGATTAATCCAGTCTGGGGCCGAGCTCAGACTGCACAAGTTTCCATCTGCCCAGGGTTAGGAAAAGCCTGATTTTCATCGACTTTCCTCCCCAGGCCAGCCACTCCCTTCCAACGCTGCCTGATAAACTGGCTTCAGAGACAACCAGCCACTTGGAAAGAGCAGCAGCAGCAAAAACTGTAGTCCCTGTTTATCCAGCCTCGCTGTTATGCGCATGCAGATGGGTTTTCCTAGGAGCCACTGAGACAAACCAGCTGTGACTTTGTTCCAGCAATACCAGTGAGGTTTTTAACAGGTTGTAAGCAACAAACCCAGCAGCACACAGGTGAGCTGTGGCATTTCGGAGATGGGAGATCATCCTGAGATTGGTTTGTTGGGGTTCTTTTTTAGGCTGTTTTTTGCAGGCACCCAGGGCTTTTGCATGGGAAGATGTCCGGCTGCAATCAGGGCTCTGCAGATGGAGCCAGGAATGATGCACAGCAACAAAACCCTGCGGATTCTTGCAAGGTAAAAGTTGACCAAGTGCAGCTTCATGTGGAAGGGAAGCCAGACCAGACAGTGGTAAAACCGTCTTTGCAAAAGCCTTGTTATCTAAGCTATAATTAAATACTCAGGAAAAGCCACTGAACAGATCTGACGCCTAGTGTGTGGTATCAGAATAGGGTTGTGTGCCTGGCTTGCTGCCTAAATCCTTGTAGGAGCTTCAGCGCCAAAGATCAACTTTTAGGTGCCAGAAGAGCCTCAAAAACCCGCAGCCTTGGCTGCTCAGTACTGATCTAACAGCAGGCACCAGCTGCTGGTGTAACACCACAGACCTCACAGGAGCTAAACCCACCAAAGGGCTCTTGTGGGAGCCACAAAATGGGCTCTGAGCCCATCATTTTCTTGTCCTCTAGCTGGACCATGCAATGTGTAGCTCCTCAGTCCCCAGTGACCATCCCAAACCCCAGCTGGAGGCTCCCCTCTCTGCTCCAAGCCCATCTGTGACTCTGCTGCATGAAAATTATAGCATTCCACAGGACAGATCATTTGGAGAAACCACTTTTAATTCGGAGACAGGCAGCTTGGAGAACCTGTTCCTGATACAACCTGAAGTCACCTCCTGGTATGTACAGAGTTGTCCCCATCAACTGTCACTGCACAGGTCTCTAACAGAGCACCCTGCATTGTCCCCCGAGCTCCAGGCTGGGCTTTGCTTCTGTTTATAAACACAGAGTCTTTATTAGTTGAGTTCTAGTATTTTATTTCCTTTTTGTAATGATTTGCCTCCTTAGGGCTCCACCACCACGGGTGGGAGGAGACTGGGCTTTCACATTTCATATTGCTAAGCACGCTTGATCCCTGGAATTAACTGCCGGCAATAAGCACTAAATTAGTGTCACACAGCACCCTTGGCAGGGGCACGGGGACCTCTGCTGAAAGGCACTCTGGCCCCAGCTGGGAAGGGTGAAGGCCAGGGCCTCCAGAAAACACTTCCAGCTGATTAGTTTTATGCTTAAATGAAAAGCAGGCTTGGTGTTTTACAATCAGTGCTTTTCAAGGATGCATTATTTGGTTTTCAGGGCTGGTTTGAATGCAAGTGCTGGCCAACCTGCCTTCTGGGTGCCCCTTCTTGAAGAAGGATCCCATAGGGACCAAACCAGGTGGTGCGGCAGAGACCTCACACGGTGGGAGCTGCAAGCCAGAAGATCCCTCAGCCAGAGCTGCTGTAGGATGATGGAGGAGTTGCAGAACGCTATAGCCAGTTACACCAGTTCCTGAGCCCAGTTTTGGCACAGGTGCAGCAAAGACAGCCAAGGTAAGCACGTGGGATGTGGATGGTACAGTCTGGCCTTCACCCACCAGTCTTGGTGCTTTATTTAAGGAGCTGTCACAGTATCTGAGGTCATAACAATACCTAAGGGTTTCTTTTTAAAAAAAAAAAAAACAAAAAACAAAAAAACACCAACAAAAACCCTCTAGGAAAATGAAGAGACATTCTGTCTGGCAAGAACTCATACAAGTATATTTTAAATTCTTCTCTCAACCAATGAGTGGAAGCAAAGCCAAAAAAGCATATAAAACCCTCACACAGTGACTTTTCACCAGTTTCATTTGCAGGTTGGCGTATTATATAGTTCCTAGTTTTCTTGTCCTTGTGCCAGGCTCCAGCTTACAGAGGAAAAAGATACATAACCCCGCCAAAGTCAATTATTAGGTCTGAAGAACTCACAAACAGTACAGAGGAAAAAGGTAAGGGAGGAAAATAATATCTCTGTGCTTTCAGAGACTGCATTTTATTTGGTGGCTGAAGAATCAACTCCCACCTCTAAATATTCCATATTTCTATTCCCACCAGTGTGGCTGGTGTTGAGCTTTAATATTCAGATGCATCTGCTACCAGAGAAAATTAATTTTCAGCTCTAGGATGGCTCATAAAGGGAGGCCCCATTGACCCGAGCTGAAAATGATGGAGTCCTCACACTCTGTGCTGCAATATTTAATAGCTGAGTGGCAGTTAATTAGATTACTGAGCCACTGTGACAGATGCTAGGCAACGCCTGAGGAGGAGATTTTGGAAAGGCCATTATCTTCCAGTGCTGAGAAAGCTCTGAGAGATCTCATTTTAACCCTTTCTGCTCTTGCCCTGCCCTCACTGTGGTCCAACCCATGTTAAAACCAGGTCTTTCGCAAATCAAAGACGAGCACAATGCTCTGGGTGGTTTTTTCTTTCCCACCTGAGAAAAGCAAGATGGTCACGTTGGGCAAATGCCTGGCAGAGGTGCCAGGAGCTCCTCCTCCCTTCCCAGCTGGCATCAAAAGAGATGATCAACTGGGAGATGCCAGTAATTTCCCCCGCTGGGCGATTCCCAGGCGCACCAACCACAGTGAGGGGGAAGCAGGGAAGCGAGAGGGTGTTAGAGGGTTTGGGCAGCATTCTTTCTTCCCTGTATTAAGTGAAGTGGATTTTGATGAGTCTAGGGAAGAATTTCCCTCCCCACAGTCTCTACCTTCCAAAGACAACTGTAATGAATGTTGGCAATCCTGCCCCCACCTATAAGGATTTCCCAGCTCCTTCAGCTAATTGGGAGGGAGTCTCCAACCAGCAAAGAAGGGCTGTGTGTCTTGCGGGCCCTGTGAAACCCGCAGACTGAGCTACAAGAGATGTTACAGGCTTCCTGGGAAGATGATGCTATCCAAGTGCAGCCTCTATCAATACCTGCTTTCACAATGCAAGGTGAGAAGAGTTTTTGGCCTTTGGCTGGCCAGCTGCATCTCAGCACAGATTGGTGAAGACGCGCAAAGTTCTATGGCATGAAACTGGTAACCAGAATGGCAACCAAATATCCCATTGGGAGGGAGACAGGAGGAACCAACAGCTCTGTCTGAGTGGCATTGCAATAGCAACTTCCCTGAATACACAAGGGCATCAGAATGAAAGAGGACGTCATGAGTTTCCACCAACTTTCGTATTCTCACACACCCCAAAACGCTGATAAACACATTCTTCTTCTGGTTACAAAACCCCTTCCCCCCCGCTCAGACGTCTCAGAAGTTCTGATTTAATAAGCAACAGTTTGGATCTTAAATAAACACCACGACCATCAAATGCACTGTGGCTTCTAAGCTTCTGCCCCTGCTACCCACTGAAATGTAAATAGAGAGCATGAAAAGAGATCCAGGATTTGCTGGCATCCCAAAGGTCACTTGCCTACATATTCATCAGCTCCAAATCAATCGCCTTGATACCCAGCAAAAATATTGAACTCCTGAGACTTTTTCCAAAGCACTTGTTGCCCAAGGATCTCCCAGGACTCACATGCAAGTGCTTTTAGAAACCACTGCTCCTTCAAGTGCATGGGGACAGGATGTTTTCTATAGTGACAGCCATGGAGATTTCTCTTCAGATACTGAGGGGACCATCCGGAAACAAGAGAAACCTGGGAGCTAGCTGTGACTTCCAACATGGTAGAGCTGATTACCCTTCTCTGGCCTTGCATCTCACCTTTAAATGCTCCCTTCTCAAAACGCGTGAGCAACCTAGAATCTGTGGCATCAGTGAGGTGCATGGAGATGCAACTGAGGTGAGAAAGCAAGTTTCAGTTTAAAAGTTGGAGACTCTTACCTTATTGACCTCCTGGATACAAGCCCCCAGTCCCTGACCCTCATCATGATGGCAAGTGCTTCCAGGTGCTGACAAACGCTGTGGGGATGAGTGAGTAAGGCACCGTGGTGATACAGTTCCACGTGTCTGACGTAGGGTCATAGCAGTCCAGCGTTTTGCACCTCTGAGTCCCAAAATAACCCCCCACCACATAGAGTTTATTCCCCGAGGCCAAAGCGTGGCATGACATGCGCTTGGCTGTCATGTCTCCAATGCGTGTCCACTGATCTGTTTCGCAGTCAAAACGATAGGCAGATGCTGCTGTGAATTCTGTGTCTCCCCCCATGATGAAAATCTGGCTGCCCAGGACAGCAGCTGCCGTGTAGCGCCACGGCTGTGGGCATTCGGCTTTGATCATCCACCGATTTGCAGCTGGCTCGTAGCACTGGACTTTGGACACCATGTCTCGGTGAATGCTGGTCCCACCAAAGACAAAAAGCTTGAGCCTGGCACTCACCACCGCAGCGTTGCTCACTCCATCTCTCAAAGGAGCCACCATGGTCCATTTGTTGGCTACGGGATCGTACTTCTCTACTTGCTTCAAGGAAACAGAAGGAGATGCAGGAAAGACTCCAGCTACTGCAGTGTGTCCACCCACCACGTACAGGCAGTTTTCCAGTTCAGCTGAGCCATGTCCAAACCGAGCTATCAACATTGGGGCAGCTTTTGACCATTCCTCATGAACAGTGTCATACACCCACACATCTTTTGAGACTCCATTCTCTGAGCCCCTGCCTCCAGTGATATATACTTTGCAGCCGATGGCACAGGCACTAAACTCCTTCCGTGGACTCGGCAGGTCTGCTTTGGGGATAATTTCCTTTGCTTTGTGATCCACTTGGTAGATCTTATCACACATGAAGGTCTGTCCTCCCAGGATCAGCAAGGTGTGCCCAGCTTTGCGAGGCCTGGCACATGGACTGGTGACCACCCCATCATTCTGGAGGATCTTCTTCTTGCACTGAATAGCTTCATCCAAGACAAGCTTGTTCCTTTCATCCACCATGATCAAGTCCTCACAAGCCAAGGCTTCCTTGAGACATTCAGAGGGAAGCAAAGCCAGACGAACATTCCTCAGAAGTTCTGGGAGATACGCCTTCCGCTCATCTAGATCATATTTCACCCACTGGATGACAGCCTTAAAGACCTTTTCTTCATCCTCAATTTCCAGCTCATCACTGGAGATGAGGTCCAGCAGAGTGTCCTTGGAAAGGTTGTTGAAGTCCTCACTCTTGTGAACAGTCTCAAAGTTGACCAAGCACATCCTCCAGGAGAGCTCATAGAGCCGCCGGCACTGATGAGCATCCGAGAGCAGCATCATGCCCAGGCAGTTGGAAGGGTAGAGGTTCTTCTCCAAGAATTCAGCCGCTGCATCTCGGACATCATGGAACTGTAGCATGTCTCCAGCCTCCAGAAGGGACTCTGCATTCTCCTCGTTGATGATGATGCGAGAGGAATAAGCAAAGTCCAACAACAGCTCCAGCACTTCTGGGTGGAGGCTGTCATGGAAGTTCACCTCATCATCCAGGCTCTCCCGGAGGCCATTGCTAAACATGGCTTCAAAGTATCTGCTGGAGGCAGCCAGCACTGCCCGATGACAGGGGAACGACCTGTTCCCTGCCCAAAGGGTGACATCAGTGAACATGCGGTGCTTTCGCAGGGTGTTCAGATGGGACAAGACGCAGTCTGGGTGGGAAGCTTTGTGAAAAAGCAAGATGTTCATGGAGCCGGTACTGGTCCGGGATTTACGGTTCTCGTGGACGCTGACCGACATGATGACAGACCTCTTGCCTGCAGAGAAAAAAACAAGAACAAAACAGAAAAAACATTATTCTCTTGTCCTTACATGAAGGATATATACTATCCAACTCTGGTCCACCTGAATGAACCTCAAATGTGAAACAGCAGGTGCCACCCCATTGCTCTTGCTCTGCGGGTGCTCCCTCACCCTGGCTTGCAGAGCCCATGTCTCCTGCACCCTCACATCCTCCAAAAACCTAAATCGGGCTTAGGGGGGGGAAGGTGGAGGGAGGTGAAGGGGGAAATTCTGCACTTTGGTTTCAGCAACAGAGCAACAGATGAAGCAATCAAAACCCAAACGTGACGGTAAATTGTCTCAACAGCCCCTGGAGGGTGTTGGCAAACCTCAGAGGAGTTATTTTTCCTTAGAAAACAGCACTAAGAGAGCAGCATATCCAGGAGAAAGGGCACTGGTCTGTTCTTGGCTCAGCAGAAATCAAGTTTGGCTTCTGATTTTCGTGAAGGTTATTGTAGGTTTAGGAAAGGCAATTGCTACTGGTTTTATTTATGGAATATTTAACTACCAGCACAAGCCAAAAGTTTTAAACAAATTTTACCAAACCCTTTCAATGTAGTTTTTGTTTATAAAACTTACCAGACACTTCATGTGACTTAAACATTTTGTAGGACTGATTCTCATCAGAGAATAAGACAAAAGAGACAGCTAAATTATGCTTTTTAACAGACAGGCAGAAGCAAACACAAGGCTTTTATTAGATACTATTTCATTTCAGTGCTACCTGATACCCATCCTTGCTGTGGAAGAAAAAGCCTTTGGACTAATCAAATTAATAGTACTTAATAAAATGCAAGTCACTTGCTCCAAAATATTTTAGCCAGCTCTGTTTTGTCCCCCATGTAGCTAAAGCAGACAGACAGATAATCAGAGAGTCCTCTCTTACAGCAGAAAGTCAGTACTGAAGCTGGTAGCACAACTGCCCTGAGGTTTGAAAAATGAACCCAAAAAAAAGAAAAACGGGGTCAGTCTCCACTATTGGCCCCCATGAGAGCACACACAGCAAAGCCACCACAGACGCTGCACTAGATGCTGTTTATTTTTCAGTAGAAGTGGGTGGGTAGCCTGGTAAATGAGCTAAAGATGGGGACAAGTCTCAGAGGTCTGCGGGCTCTGAACTGTGCCAGGAGCATTTTGGTGCTTGGGGCAGGGAGGACCCTGTTGGGATGTGCAGGAACAGCAGGGCTGCTGCCTCCAGCTCAGTGCCCGCCAACACAAGGCAGCCACGAGAAAGGGCTACAAGCTGGGGAAAGTGGGCCCAATTCACAGGAAAAAGGGGTTGCTTGAGAAACACTATTAATCCCTGCTACATCTTCTCTCTCACCCAGGACTACTTTTCTATCCCTTTCCTACCCCTCTTCCACAAAACACTTAAGTTTTGCTTTGCAGGCTGGAGACACCAAGGCTGAAATCCCATGGCATCCCACTCCAGCCACCTAATTGTTTAGAAATCAGTAATTAGCCACACAAATACAGTTGGGGAGGGGTTTTGGTTGGGGTATTTTTGTTGTTTGGTTGTTTAACTTGTTCTTTGCAGCCCCAAGTGTCTCAAGGATGTTCTCTTCCCTGCAAGCAGAAGGTCTGCAGATCGGCCCTGTCCTGCCCAGCTAAGCTGAGCTCACTGCCCTCACCCCAGCCCAGCACTTGGGGTCCCAGTGGAAAACACAAAACACCGAGAGAGGGGATGTGGCTCTGCCAGGCTGCTGGCAAGTCACAGCCTTGACCTGGAGGGGACCTGGAGCTGCACAAGCCTCCCATGCTCCATGGGTGGATGACCCCGAGCAGAGGCGGACGGGCAGATAAGCTGCCCAACTCACGCTTTGATCACATGCTTCCTACCTCTTGCTTCTCCAGCGCCTCCATAAGAGTCTCAATTTGACAAACAGTTATAGGTATGTCCTTCCTTCTGTACCCCTGCCTTTAATTATTGAGGTTGGTCCTCCTGAGGCCCCTCACTCGTTCCACGTGGCTGTATCACAGTCCAGGGAAAAGGTCCCTCCAGGCTTCTCTGTCCAGAAACAATAGCTTGCCCAAGCAGCCACAACTCCTGCTCAGCCTCTGAGCCAGGCAGCAGCATTGCTGCAGTATTGGGGTTAGATACGCGCATGGTCATCACCAAAATCCCTGCAGCCTGGGGCTGAGGCCACCAAGCTCGTTCCACTTGGGATTGGAGGCTATGTGTAATCACGGCTCCAAAACAGGAAGGAAAATGCCATTGTAGAGCAGCACTTTGAAGTGCATTTGAGGGGAAAATGCTTTCCAACATCTACACACAGCGCAGGGACAACACTAATTTAAGAGGTTATATGGATTCCAGTGCCAAAGCTCTATAATGCCAAAGTGAGGAATACAAATGAAACATTCATGAGTGTGCTAAAAGCTATTGATTTAGGTTCCTACTCCTACAACCTCAGAAACCACTCTGACACTACTGCTTGCTTTGCTGGCAGCTCAGGTCAGCTATTCAATGTTAACCTTTGATTTGCTTATGAGAAAAAATTAAGCAATTTATACAGGACAGCTATAGAAACAAACAAAAAGATTGCAGGAAGGCAGCATCATTTTTTCTGACACTAAGATTAGAAAAGCCACTACACGGAATGGAAGGGGCAGGTCATTTAGAAATGAAAAATGTCTATATAAAAGCTGCAGAGCCACTTCATATATACACACATACACATATATAAAGTATCTCAGGCTTCCAACATCAAATATCTTGCCCAAGGCACTGCGTAACCAAATAATATTTCTAGCCAACATTGAAGAGCATGCAGGGAATAAGTCAGCAGGTTCCAGTCCCCATCAGGGCTGCTCTCCATATCACCTTGTCCCACTATGGGCATCAGCTGGTCCCTAGTACAGCTGCAAGCCTGAAAGCTAATGAGGCCACAGCCCCTTGAGTTGGCCTCTCTTGGAGCCAGGTTACGACACTGGACATCACTGGTCAGAGATCACCTGGGCTACCCAGACCAGGAACCTGAAACTAAAGCAGCCTCTGAACTCTGGTCTGCAGCCATCTCACCAGCAAGGCTTGCTTGTGGTTTTCAGCAGCTTCCAAAACAGCTTGTTTTGATGACTTCTTGAATGCTACCATAGCTGGGCACAAGCTGAAAAGTGGCAGGCTCTAATTCTTCTCCTCACGTTCACACCTCGGTGCGCCTTTACACAGAGAACTTGGCATCATCCCACCCATATCAGATGAACAGAAACTGCCAGCAGCAGCTATTTCATCTGATGAGTTCGTCTCAAAATCTAGAAGCCTTATGAATCTCAGAAGCCTGTAACTAAAAGGACTGTCTACATTTTTTCATGAGGTGCACAAACGTGTGCTTTAATTTAAACGAAGTTTAACTGCAGCGATGAACAGGCTGGACCTGAGCTCTTAGGCACTTCTCAGCAGCAGATGCATGCAGCTCAGAATTTGTCCCCCACTACATTCCTCATTTCCCTTATCCAGCTACTGAGCTAAAGAGAAAAAACAGAACTGCTCAGAATGAGGAATATTTTACACAAAGAAACCTGTCAGTGGCTCCTTCCAAGTTCCCACCTGCTCTGCAAGAGCTGAGGGGGTTATCAGAGCTCACAGCTGCATTCTCCATCACGCAGGAAGCTATCACCAGAACGGACCTGTCAACGCGAATAGCAGAAGGCATGACCTGAACAAACTGGGTCTGGGATTCCTCCACACTGCATTCATTTTTTTCCTTCAACAGGCAGCTATTGAAAAAATAAATATCTGCTGCACAGCCTTTCAGAAAGGTCTTGCTGCATGCAGAGGCAGACGATAACCCTTATTCCATATGGATGAGGGCAGAAGGGCATCAGCTTTTTGACAGCTATCCACTGCTGGCTGCTGGCTATAGTATTCCCCTGGCTGCCTGTAGCCTTTGTACAGCAGATATAGGAAAGACAGGACTTTCCCAGCAGAGGAAGATAACGGCACTTTGGAAATCCTTCCACTCACCCACACAGGGCACACAGCAACCCAGAAGAAGAGTAGGAACTGGATCAGAAAGAAGAGACCCCTCATATCTCAGCTTATGAAGAAAATACCCCAGCAGTCTCTCTGGATGGGACAAAGCTGACAAAGAGAACAAGGGGATGAACCAGAACCACAGAGCTGGCCAAACTCCAAACCCAAACAACAGCCACAGTTACCCTGCCTGAGCACCTCTTGCTCCTTAAAAACCATGTCTCAGCAGAAGGCTGTTCCTCCCAGGCTGGTGGGTCACCATATCAGAGTCCTGCTACAGGGAGCTGGTATGCATCACTTAGTAGAACCTCAGGAAATGCTCTACTACCTCTTGAAAAACCCAAGGAAGTTGTAGAATATTGGATACTTCAAAGCTGTATCAGCCTCCAGTCTCCAATCACAAAATAAATGCATAATAGAGGACAGCTCAGAAGGACTATTGATACATGGACTATATTTAGCTGGGCCTGGGGTTCCCCTCTTCATCTTAAACTAGCAGGTTGTCCACAAATCTCCAATTTAATTCATTATCTGCAGGGAATCACCAGCTGAGAAGCACCTTCCTTTCAAGAGAACAATATTTGAGAGTGAATAAGATGTTCCCACGTGGGACTTCAGGGGGATCAAGAATAATTTCTGCTTAGAAGAGCAAAACTACAGGATTGGTAAGTGTTCTCCCGAAAGTGTAAAGGTTGGCTAAACACCAACAAAGAGCCCAAATCCCATGAACCGAAGCTTGTACTTTCTGTTTGCCAATCAGACTTTCAGAGAAGCAGCAAGCAGAACATGTTTCTTTTTGCCCCACTCAACCATGAATTATTTAAAGCTGTAAATAAGTAAATAAAAAGAGCAGTAAGGTTCCCCACTGGCTCAGTTCAGAAGACCTGGAAGAAGCTGCTCATGCTGCAGCAGAGATTCATGCCTAAGCAGTCAGCCATATGGGCCCTCTACATATGGACCACACCACAACCTACAGCCACTCCTTCCAAACCAGAGCAGACCCACCTCAAGCAGCCAGTGATGCCTGCTTTCGCAGGAAGGCAGGCATAATATTCATCTTTATTTTCTCTCCAGTTTTACAATATCAGCCCTTTGGGGTGAAATGCTGTCTTGAATTCAGCCAAAGTTCAGCTTCCCCCTGGAAGTGGTGGAATAAATTCTCTATCTGTTAGTGACATGTGGGCTCACTTGTCCTGAATATCTGCACCTTTCCAACACCTTCACGGACTCCACTACCATGTGCTTAGGCCAGCAATGCCATCCCAGGACAAAATTACTGCCATAAACAGCCAATTTTCCCCCTTCTACCACTGTACAGAGTAGCAAACTAGAAATCTAAAGATTTCTGAAGCTCTTTGCAAAGCTGCTTAAGAGAAAAGGCAGTGTGGCAACTCGGTGTCAAACACACACACCAGATACAACTGTGTTTCAGATGCAACTTCCCAGCACTAGAGACCATCAAAAGGTTTGAGAAAGGGGAACTATTACATGTAGGCATTCACGTACTCACAGACACAGCCCGAGCTTCAAAAGCAGCAAAAAAAAAAAACAACAAAAAACAGGAAAAGATGATGGGGTAAAGAGACGGAAAACAAGAAAGGGGAAGGAACAAACGTAAAGATGTTTGCAGATGATGTTCATGTCCTTGCATAACACAGTGGACTATCAGGTATACAGCCCAGAGCTGCTTGAGATACTCGATACTAATAAGGCTCTTCTGTAAAGAGTGCTTGAGATGAAAGGAATTAAAATAGCACCTGGCATTCAGTGCTGCAGTGCACTTGCTGAGCGTGGAGCTTGGGCTGCTGCCAGGTGGGCAGCAAAGAACCTTCATTCTCCGCATCGTCTCGGCTCTGCCCACACTCCTGTGTGCCTGGATGAAGACTTTGCTCTCTAACAAATCAGGTTCATCTCCAGCAACTCTGGTGAATTTAGTGGTTTGTCTGTGTCAGCCAAATTCTTGTCTTCTTCAGAATGACTAACGCAGCAAAGATGCAACTGTGATTTTGTACGCTGGAATTCGGGCAACGTAACTCTGCTGTGAATCAGAGGGTATCTCCATAACAGAGCTGGATTTTGCCTTCCTGACAAACTCTCCTTGTTTCATCATATTTGCAATTGGGAAAGCAAAGGAAAGACAGTCGGCCCCAACCACCCCAGTGCAGAATTTCTGATCCTGCCCCATCCGTTGATAATGGAAGGCATCCTTATCATTTCTTCTAATTTTCTCACTTTCTAGTCTAGCCTGTACATCCTAGACGGAAAACAGAGAGACCATGTGAAAGGCTCCTTCTGTTGGCTCAGACAGAAACTGGGAGGTTTTCCAAGCCTAATTCTGTAGGCTCCAGGAGATCAGATTGTCTGGAGAAGGTCCGGGCATGTATCTGAACGTCAACATGCTTACTAAAGCAAAGCTGAACTCAGAAATTCAGTCTGTCCATCACTGCTTCATATCCCATTCTCACTAGTACCCACCACTCCTCCCTTTAAACCTGTGCTCCACTCTGAGCCCAAAGCCACCACAAGAATCTACTGAATGCCACTTATAGCATAGAAAACAAAAGCAGCATTGCCAAGCTGTACCAATTAGTGAGGTTCTTGTTCTATCTTGTAAAAGCACTAGGAAAAGGGGCAGTAGTGCCTCAAATCTATAAGACACAAACTAATCTGAGCCAAAGTGACCATTTTCCAACCAAAATAAAAATATCTATAGGAAATCAGCTTTGCATGCAATACAGGCAGTTTTATCTGCAAATCAGGTATTGGACTTGTTACTCTGCAACTGAGATATTCCATAAAGCTTCTTCAGCTACCTATGAGGCAATCAAACAGTTCATGTTCACCACTAAGCACACTGGCTTTGCAGTTCCTGGGAATACCACACCTTCCTACAACCACTATCCAAATCGGGATAAATAACGCTTTTAGCCACAGTTCAGGCTCCAGACAATAGCTTTTCATTGCTACGCCTTAACCCCAGCGGATCTTTTCAGAGCCCGTGATTCATTTCAGAGGCTGCTGTGGGGTTTTGTCCTCCCCGCCTGCCCTCTAGCTCCACCAGTGAATAAATCCCATTCTGCCAAATCAATCACAGTCGCTTCGCAAAATGAATGCCGGGCTGCAGAGAAGGCAAACGAGTTTGCAGTCCCGTCTCCCAAATTATACTCAAAAAGCCTCCAGAATGGAAACAATCTACTTCATCACAGTATCTACCCCAGCCCCATCTGGGCAGAATAAAGTCCTTTTCAAGCAAGCCAACTTGCTAATGTGCTGCAAAGGCAAAAGGCCTTTGGTACTTCAAATATGAGGAGTGGAACCACATGCCACTTCCCAGGGAGAGTTTAGACTATGAGATGCGGTATACATCAAATTAATGCCAGAATAACCACTGCAGCTGCTGACTCCAGAAAGCACATTCAGATCCTCCCACTCTTTGTGCACTGTGCCCAGCTCCCAACTCTGAGGTTGGCAGAGCCGACTGCTCCGATGGTCAGGCTAACCAGAAAGCCCTGCTACAAACACTCACACCAAACAGGTCTGTCTGCCTGCTGTCAAGACAGGATTTCAATTTTTTGTCTGGCCAGTTAACCTGGGCTTTTGTTTTGTCTTCCCCATTCCCCTGCCAGGCAGGAGATCCTGGTGCAATTGCCAGGTTCAATTTGCAGAAGCTCATTTAAAATTCCAACCAGAGTTCAGAACCCTGGAGATGGGAGGCCCTTGTCCCTCCTGCATGGATTAGCCCCTGATGTTGATGGGCACAGAGAACGGCCGTTCCCAGCTGGATTGTAAAGCACTGATGGATAATAAAGGGTCTGGGGATGCACAACAGGGTATTGCTCATTGTTCAGCTTGACAACAGTATAGTCTATCCTGGGCATCTATGCATGCATCACAAGCAAACCAGAGCGATTTCCTGTGTGCTACAGTAATAAATTTGCATCGCCACAATCTGACAGGCCATCATATAAAACTGGTAGTCTCTGCAAAGTCTAATGGTCAGCAAGTAGACAGTGGTTACGGGACTTGCAACGTTCTCAGGCTCAAGTGATGGCGGGGAAGACAGAGCAGCCTGCACTGGCTGGAATTATTCTAATAGCCACAGTGGGGATATAAAGTTGATAAGCAGAGACAGACTGATGTGATGGTCATCAAAGGTGAGGCCAAGGGGGCTTGGGGCGGCTTGTTACAGTTAAATGCTTTCCTAGCTGGCGTTCCTGCAGCCGCTGTTTTAAGCAATGCCAGCTACATTTGCTGCAATTCAATCAGAGTCTATAAAAGATGTGAGTAAATCTACTCCTCAGTTCAAGTGCTGGCACTGCTTCTTGAAACCTGCCCCTTTTCCACAGTCCCTGAGCATCACTGCCACAGACACCCGGGGGCAGCTCTGCCCGTCCTGCTCCACCTCCTCCTGCCCAGGGCCAAGGCCCTGCTCAACACCCTCTTTTGCAATGCTGCCCATCCTCTCCCACCTCCACAGATGGCCACATCCTGCCCTTCCTGTTCCACTCACCCACCCCACAAACATTGCCTAAAACCTCCTCCAGCTGCAAGGGGCAGGACCTGAACTCCTGAAGGCTTTGGGGAGCGGTTGGTTACCACTGTAGGGACAAAAATGGTATCATAATTCACACATATGTACACACATATGCACACACTCCTTGTCCCCATCCTGGGCCATGTCCAGCACTCGCTCCAGCACTGGAGGGACCATATTGTGTATCACACGCTCATTTTCGTACATTTGGGGTACGTGTCATGCAGCATCTTGTTGTCTGTTCCCAAGCCTTCACAAGTTTCATTTGCCTAGTTCCTTCAGTCGAAGAATTTTCAACTGGCCTTATCTCCTCTCCAAAAACCACATCCAAGGCACCATCCTCACTGCGCAAGTTACTGAGTTAGTTGAACCTACCCCAAACATGCTTCCCATACATGCTGAGGCAGAAGGACTTGGAATAATAATCCCCAAATACTTGAGAAAATAAACTTCCTATCCTTTTTTTTTTTTGTCCATGTTCCCTGGCACTGAAGCTGCTTACACTCTCTTGTGTCCACTTTACGATGCAACTAATTTGCTTCTGCAGCACATTTCACTCTGGTTTTAGTCCTGAGAATCTTGTGCTCACCCCACACCTTCCCACTGCAAACTCCCCCCCAAGTGCTTCACTGACTATACAGAGCTTATCACAGAGAAAAACCAGAGCAGATGGTTGGGGTTAAAGGCACAAAAAGAGACAAAATGCGTTTTCAGATAAGATTTGATCTGAAGCAGCAAACAGGACAAGGAAAACAGATAGGTCCCAGAAAGGGTCATATCTCACTAAGGAGTCTGACCCCTCGAGAGATGAGCAAAGAACACAAACTACATGAGAGTTCAGACCTAGTTTACACCTACTCTGAAGAGAAACTATGACCAGATCCGCAATCAATAACACAGCTGAGTTAACAGCAGCAGCTGGTCACCACCAGAAACACGCGGTATGTGCTACAAACGTCCCGAGCTGCTTTTAAGTTAAGTTCAGTATAAACAAGCGTCAGAAGATACTGGAAGGAAAGAGAAGACAAGCGAATTGTTAAAGTATAAAGGTTAAAGAGTTGTTTGGTATTTTTTTGCTGGGGCTCTGGATCTGTCCAAAAGTACATTTGGAGGAAGACTACAAAAGCTACGCCCCATGGCTTCCTGACCAGGCAAGCGACTCCGGCAGATCACAAGCGAAGATGACACACAGAGACTGCCAGGAAAGCAGAAACCAGTTTTGGAGCTGGGGCTCTCTGTATAAACAGTATGAAACACTTAGGTGTGCTTATGAAGGGCTGAGGACAGAAGATTTTCCAAGCACAGATTGGGCTAGGTTAAGTTCCCCACCCCAAACCCTCTAAGTGCAAGTGAGTAGATTAAAAAAGTAAAGAAAAAAAAGACAACTAACAAACCCTCCTGTAACTTTTTTAAATGCAAAGGGGCCTCTCAGGATAGCAGAAAGACAGAGAACAATTTTTTCTCCTCTGACAGCTCAGCTCAGTCATTCATACAAACCTGCATGCTTCTCTAGGCAGGGTTACTTGCACTGATTTCATCAGAAAGGCTATAGAAGTTATGGCCGTTAAAGAACAGTTCTGAGATCTGTATGTACAAGGGGGAAGAAAAAAAAAAAGCCAATGCCACTTTACTTTCATATTTAAAAAAATGAATAACAGCTTTTTTATTTTTTCTTTTTGCCCTTTTTTTTTCTTTTCTTTAGAAGTGAAAGGCTCTTCACCTCCCTGAACATTTCCCCACCAGCTTTCCACGCCTGTGAAACTTGCTTACGAAACACGATGCTCTGAAACCCCAGGCAAGCCCCGGGGCCGGTGCCCGGGGCGGCGGGCTGGGTGCCGGAGGATGATCTGCCGCCGGGCCGGCAGGTCCCTGCCCTCCCCCGGCTCTGAATCCCTGCAGAAGCAAACCCAGCCTTCCTAAGCGGGGCCAGAGCCGCATTTGCAAGCTGCGCCTTGAACCCAAAGCTTAGAGAACTCACCGTCTCTCTCCGCGGCCGGCCGAGCCGAAACCTCCGGGAACCCCAAAGACCCCCAGCCCCGCGGGGCGCCCTGCGGGGAGGGAAGGAGGGCGGGAAGGAGGGCGAGCAGGCGGGCGGCTCCGTGCGGAGCGGGGCCGGTGCGGGGCGGCTCCCGGCCCACGCGTGGAGCGCAGCGACGCGCTCCCTGGATACACTGTTACCGGCGGGTGGAACCGACCTCGCGTGGGACTCGGGGGCGGGGCCGGCTGCCGCCGTCGCGGCCAATCAGGGAGCGCCGAGAGCGTGACGTACCTCTCCGCTTCGCCCCCCTGCGGAGCGGTGCATGGGAGGGGGCGGGCGCAAGCGGAGAGAAAAGACCAATGGAAGGAAAGGAAAGCGGCTTGGGGGAAGGACGAAGGCAGCCCGAAACTCCCCGGGTCCTAAAGCCCGCCTTCCCCCGTTCTAGTCCTTGTCCCCCCGTGGGTGCGTTGCAGCCCCCACGCCGGGCGGTTTGGCGTTTCCCGGAGGGTTTGTGGGGTTCTCTGAGCCGCATAACTGCCGGAACTGCCTTTCGGCCTCGCGTGGAGGCACCCGTGACACCCTCCTTCCCCTCTGACCCTGCAGGGCCTTTGCCCCCTGAGTCAGAGCTCTGCTGGATCCTGCCAGGCTGCCCCCGCTGACCCCGCGGCAGGAATCGAGCTCCCAGCTCTACAGGTTGGGCACGGTCGGCACCTCACGGTGTGTTGTCCTTGCGTGTCACTCGCCCACCTTCAACCCAAGCCTGTAGCAGGACAGGAGAAGTCAAGAAAACTCTGCTAAAATTCGGGCAGATTTCTGAAATCTCCAGCCTCAGCTCAGCGAAATTTCGGTACATGTGGAATGGGAAGGTCGGGAAACTCCCACGGGGTCCTATTGCCTGCAAGGAGGTGCAGAGAGCTCGGGATCAAATAGGAGACTGCCTGGAGTTCATGCTGCATCAGTGCCTTCCTTTATGGGATGAACAGGGGGAAAAGGGTTTTTTTAGAAACAATTAACATTTTTCAGCTGGAGCAGCACTGGCAACAGTACTGCCTCTGATCCCCACCAGCGGCTCTTCCTCCCCTGGGAAATGCGTAACATCTCAGCTACCAGAAAAAAATAAATTAAGAAATGCTGAATGTTTTTTTGGATACACACATTTTAGATACATTTTGGATACACAGAGGCAGGGAAGAGGTGTTCCTTACTTTCTTCTACAACCCCATTTCTCCATGGCCCCCCTCTCTATACTTAGTCACAAGTGTTCAGATTCCAG